>NW_024080942.1:2080779-2086446 GCF_003009895.1 Hyaena hyaena
TTTTTTTTTTTTTTTTTTTACTTCCAGTAGCATGATAGATATTTCTCCATCCCTTACTTTCAATCTGAAGGTGTCCTCCAATCTAAAATGAGTTTATGTAGACAGCAAATAGATCGATTTTTTTTTAAAATCCATTCTGCTACCCTATGTCTTTTGATTGGGGCATTTAGTCCATTTACATTCAGTGTTATTATTGACATATGTGGGTTTAGAGTCATTGTGTCGTTTGTGGGATTCATGCTTGTGGTGGTGTCTCTAGCATCTTGCATTCCTTGCAACATTTCCCTCATGGAGTCCCCTCAGGGTTTCTTGTAGGGCTGGTTTAGTGGTGAAAAGTTATTTCCGTTTTTATTTATTTGGAAAGACTTTTATTTCTCCTTCTATTCTGAATGACAGGCTTGCTGGATATGGATTCTTGGCTGCATATTTTTTTCTGTTCATCACATTGAAGATCTCCAGCCATTCCTTTCTGGCCTGCCAAGTTTCAGTAGATAGGTCTGTCGCCACTCTGATAGGTTTCCCTTTGTATGTTAGGGCCCTTTTCTCCCTAGCTGCTTTCAAAATTCTTTGTCCTTATATTTTGCCAGTTTCAGTATGATATGTCGTGCAGAAGATTGATTCAAGTTACGTCTGAGGGGAGTTCTCTGTGCCTCTTGAATTTTAACATCTACTTCCCTCCCCAGGTTGGGGAAGTTCTCTGCTATAATTTGTTCCAGGACTCCTTCAGCACCTTTCCCTCTCTCTTCCTCTTCTGGGATTCCTATGATATGGATAGTGTTCCATTTGATTGTATTGCTGAGCTCCTGAACTCTTCTTTCATGTTCCTGGATCAGTTTATCTCTCTTTTTCTCAGTTTCTTCTTTTTCTATAATTGTATCTTCTTAATCACTTATTCTCCTTTCTGCCTCTTCAATCTGTGCTTTGGACACCTCCAGTTTATTATGTATTTCATTTATCACATTTTTAAATTCATCATAACTATTTTTAAGCTCTATAGTGTTTGTAGCCATAGTTTCTCTGATGTCCTCCATGCTTTTTTCAAGCCCAGCGATTAATTTTATGATTATTGTTCTAAATTCTCATTCAGTTATGTTGCTTATATCTGTTTTGAGCAGTTCTTTAGCTGTCAATTCTTCCTGGAATTTCTTTGGAGGAGAGCTCTTTCGTTTCATCATTTTGGTTAGCTTTCTATCTCTTTTAGTTTTAAAAGCTTGTTATGCACTCTGCACCTCTGAGTGCTGCTGTACCAAAGAAGGCTCTTTGACTGTCCAGGGCCTGTCCATTCAGAAAGTGTTCTTTGAATGGTATCTCTTGGTCTCTCTTGTTGAGACCTTGGTTATTTTATTTTCCTACTCGTAGTGGTATTTGGGAGTCTCTACCATGTGTATTTTGGCTTGTTTCTTGAGGTAGCCCTGGGAAATAAAACAGACAGACAAACACACAGGGAACAAAGGCACACAAACGCACAGACAAATCCAACAAACATGCAAACCAAAAGGGAAAACGAAAAAGAAAAGAAAAAAGAGGAAGGAGGGAAGGCGAATAATAAGAAATAAAAATACATAAAAAAGAAAAAAGAAGAAAAGGAAAAGAGAAGAAACCCAATAGACAAAGAACAGTTTAAAGCATATAACCAGAATTCCCAGCTATAAATAAGTAGCCAGGTGTATGCAGCGCTGGTGGAAGAGCATAGAGAAAGAGAGAAATGACAGGGCGGGGATGAAGCGAAATTGGTAATGAAATGAGCAGGCAGAAGGAATAAGAGGCTTTTTTTCAAAGAGCAAAAGAGTGGAATGTGGTTGGAGAAGAGGCGAAAGAAATGACCATGATGCTATCCAGAGAAACTATATAGTCTGATTACTTCAGAGAGAAAGAGATGAAAAGGTAGGTAGGTGTAGAATTTACATCTAAGAATGGATTAAATGTGACTGTTTAAGCAAGCCAGTGACCAGAATTAATCAGGGCAGGGCATCCATGTTGGTCTTGCCTCAGCTCTTGTAAAGAAGAAGAAGAAGAAGAAGAAGAAGAAGAAGAAGAAGAAGACGACGACGACGACGACAGCTCTCTAGCAGGGTGGGTGTGATTTGGTCCAGTGCATCCTGCGGGAGTCCTGCCTTGGCGATTGTGGGGAGAAGAGTGGCGGCGCCACAGTCCCTTCTTGAACCCAGCGTTGCAACTCAATTTTTTGGGTGTGTAAACTCCCTGTGCTGGGGGCATAGCCAAGGTGGGCTGTGCTCTATATCCCAAGCCAGGCCTCATTTCCAGATCTCAGCCTGTGCGCCCCATTGAAATTGCCCGAAATATAAACTTGCAGGAAAGCCCCTCAGGGCAGTTTCAAGCCTCTCGTCTTCCCCCTGGGGTTTGAGCCAGAAGCCACTGCTCCTGTCTCCTCCAGGTTGGGCTGGCAAGTGAGGAGTAGTTTCACCTAGGGTCGCCTGAGATGAGTGTGTCCCGTCTATGGTCAGCTGGAGAGTAGAAAACCGGGTCCCTTTGTGTCCTGTCGCCCGAAATATAAACTTGCAGGCAAATATCTCAGAAGTTTTAAGCCCTTCACCTCCCCTCTAGGGATCCAGCAGAGCCAGAAGCACAAAGGCGCGACTGCCGGGCATCCCCTCCGGGTCGAGCTGGTGAGCAGGGAGCAGTTTCCCCGGGGGTCGCCTGGTACGAGTGCGTCCCGCCTAGGGTCAGCTGGAGAGCAGGAAACTGGGTCCCTCTGTGTCCCGAGCGGAGGTTTTTCTCTTCTCCAGCGACAGGGACAGTGTCTTGAGCAATATCGGCCACTCTCTTTCCCCCCTAGACTCACTGAAGCTCCCCACAGAGGGGGATCCCCCCTTCTTCTGTCTCTCTGATCCCAGCCCGATTTTATCTTCCCCAGTTCTCACTCACTCTATAAGGTTTTCTCAGCGGACTCTGTCTCCTTTTCCTCCCAAACTCTTGGATTCTGTAAGGGTTCCTATGGCTTCAGGCCTTCTCCGTGTGAGATATGGGAGCCAGTGCAATGTACAGAGTTCCCTACTTCTCCGCCATCTTGCCCTCTCTGCCTATGCCTTTTCTAACTCTCTTCTATGTTCCCCGACTGGTCCACAGGTACAGGTAGGGACAACTCTACGCCCCTCCTCAGCAGGAAGAAGCTACAGAACACGAGCCCATCCACCTGTAGCAACCCTAATGATTTCAGGGTCAAAAGTGTTCAGGGGGGATATGGTGAGGGAGCATGAGGCAGGCTGAGGGCAAGATACAGGCTGGCTCCGGCCCTCCCAGGTGGAATATGTTGTGATCGTCCTCGGACACTCGTGGAGACCCCGGAACAAAAGACAGGAGTTTAAGTGCTTGCCGTGGTCGTGTGGGAAACTGAGGCCAGTGACAACTTAAATTCCCTGACTGCCTGCAGCCCACTGACAAGTCCTTGAAATTGGCAGAGGGTCCTCCTTGTAGGAGCTCAGCTGCCTCGAGGACGACATTTTGGTGGGGGCAAAAGAGAACCTTAGCTTCTTCACATTATGCCAACCTCGAGGACTCTGCAAGTCTACTTCATCTCAACGCCCCCATCGTACAGGCTGGCAATCACACGCCACGCTTGTGCTCGCCGAGATCCACGTGAGGGGTCTCATGACTGAGGTTTCCTGAAACGGGAAGAAACGCATGGCGTTTCCCCACCAACATCTAGCCCCTCAAGGCCCTGGAACCTTGCTTCCAGAATTCCATGGAGACTTACTCTATCCCTAACGCCCTCCCAACCAGAGAGTACATAATGAGCGACCCGACATGACCCCAGTACAGCTCACCCTTCTCATGGGACCCATCCCCGTGCTTTCATAAAATCACTTTTTGCACCCAAGATTTCTTCACAGATTCTTCCTTGGCCGTTGACTCTGGAAACCATGAACCCCACATCACCCCAAAACGTCACCACCTCCACCCTGTGTTTCCTACAACTCCAAATCCAGCAGGTGGCTCTCCCGCCGTCGTTCCTGCAGCGTGTTTAGGTGTCCTGGATCTGGCCCCACCCATCACCCTGGCCACTCTCCTGTGCTTGTCCATAGGCTTCCTGGAGCTCTGCGTCTTTCCCTCCTCTTCAAAGGCAGGGACGGGGAACCCGGATGGGCCTCAGTCACTTACGCATCCCACTCTCAGTTTGGGCTCAGGATGGGATCTCAACAGTTTTGGACGTCGGAGCCTCCTATCAGATCTCAGCTGAGAGCCGGGAGCCTGTTTGGGTTCCTTCCAGCCCCTCCCCCACTCGCCCTGTCCCTCTCTTTCAAAACAGTTATTTAAGTTTCCTGAAACTTAAAAAACAAAAGAAAATAAAGGCACGGACCATGGCTCTCTTACTCTGGATGAACTTTTTTTTTATTTTAAATCTTCTTGAAATTAAAAAAAAAAACGTTTGGATTCGGGTCTGGGGTTGAATGCTGGTTCTCCCTGGGGTTCATTCCTCTTTGTCTTCTAGGTCTTCCCAATATTTGATTTTGATGGTGTTGTTGCTTTTGATGCTGGTCTCTTCAGAGGTCTTAAAGGACCCCAGGGAGAATGTGCTGGAGCTGGAGGGGAGGCTGGGGTGGGGCTCCAGGAATCAGCTGGGCTTGGTGTGCTAATTGTGGCCCCAGGGCCGGGTGGGCAACAGCCTGGCCATTTTGCCATCACTAGAGGTGTGTGTGTGGGAGGGTCTTCATTTCCATGGTCAACATAAGGCCGAGGACTGAATCCTTCCCTCCCACCCTGTATTCTATTCCCCCCTTTTGTCTTTTACCCATTGGATGCATCTCAATGTGCTCCAAACGTTTCGATCCTTGAGGGCCATCAGCATCAGGACACCCTTTTGTTGCGAGCCCCCGAGGAAGTCCCAGCAGACCTCCCCTGCCTCAACTGGCTCCATCCCCGTGACTAAGCAGTAGAAAACCACCCCCAAGCTCCACGCATCTGTGGAAGGCTGTGAGGCTTCCTGGTGTAGGAAGAGTTGCGGGGCAGCAGAAGTGGGTTCTCCCGAAATGTGGAGAGTTTGTAGCCCGCAAACTGGATACTCAGTCCAAAGCCCGTGCATGCTATCTTGAGATCATTGTCAGAGAGCAGCTGCTCTAGCTCTAGGTCCTTGGGGAAAACACCTTCTTAGTGGCCGCACTCCACAATGGCTAGAAGCTGACAGAGCTAATCTGCAACGTCCTCAGCCACGCGGCCACGGTGTGTGCAGTTGTCCACCAGCTGGTCTCTGATGACATTCTCTGATACCAGAACTAGCATTTTGCTGGTGTTGATCACCTGAAGTGACTTCACAATGGGTGAATTCGATGTCCTCATTTTCTGAGCTTCACGATGAAGTCCCAGGAGACCAGTGGAGTCCTGCTGTGTTTTCTGGATGAATTTCACATCCATTTTCGATACCATCTTGGAGAAGGTGCTCTCACCTAGGGTCTTGGGAAGCACATAAACATGGGTCACCTCATTGTCAGTGAAGATGGGTGGTGAAAGCCCCCAAAGCATGGTGACCTGCTTAACTACACTGAAACTAACAGGCCTAACTACACTGATCCTAAATAACACTGTGAACTACACTAACTATGCTAACCAACAAACCAACAATGCAAAATGGGCTAATATCAATAAGGCTAACTACACTCACTAGGCTATACTAACAATACTACGCTCACTAACTATACCAACGAGATGAAC
>NW_024080943.1:0-436213 GCF_003009895.1 Hyaena hyaena
AAGAAGGGCGGAAATGGTGGGGGAAAAGGAGAGAGGCAAACCATGAGAGACTCTTGAATGCTGACAAAAACTGAGGACTGATGGATGTGGGAGGGAGGGGGGATGGGCATGGAGGAGGGCACTTTGGGGATTAGCACTGAGTATTATGTGGAAAATAATTTGACAATAAACTATTTGTAAAAAAAAAAAAAAGTCTAAAAGTGAATAAAGAAAGATCGCAAGGTTAGGGTGGAAGAAATGGTGCTCAGATTGGATGGGTCCAAGGCCTGTATGGGGCAAACCTTACCCCACTCTCCCAGCCTCAGAGCCAAAATGACAAGAGACAAACATTTTCCACCCTTCAAGTATTTTTCTCTGATGTTTACAGGAACACGAGCATTCTCAGCCCTAGCAAGCACAGGTCAGAGAAAGGGCCTCAAGAACCCATGCCTGAATGGACTCTCAAGAATTAGCAGTTGCCATGGCAATGTGTGAGTACACAATTTATTAAGTACTTGAAATTTCTCCTCCAATATTGATTAGTAAATGGGTATCAGAACGGTCATGTAACTCATCCCTGCTAGTTCTGTGTCCCTGTATCAAGGCCTAATCTGACTACAAATGATCCCCAAATTAGGAAGCCTGGCTCCAGGCTGCATGCTTGGTGCCCAATCAAGAAAGGAGTCACTTGAGAGAAGCTGACACATCATCTCCTACACTTGTTTCTAGTACACTGGGTGGAAAGACCTAGGTGGTACTTGCTGATGGTGAGGAAGCTGAGCCCTACCTTTGGAAGAGCTAAAGGATACCTGTCTTTAGCATCAATGCAGTAGAAAGCCTGCCCTCCCGGGCTTCTCTCCTGAGGCCAACAGCAGCAGCAGCCAAGGGGGTCAGATCCCTGCCCCTGCAGGTCCAGATTCTAGAAGATGTGGGCCAAATTCTGTTCTCATTTGAAGTCTTTCCCCTCAGGGAGCCAGATACCTGCCCATCAACCAAGGATCCACTTATGCTGGAAGAACGAGCTGTGCCAACGTGGGTTTTGGCTCTCACATCATTTATTCAACAAAACTCCCCCAAGAGCTCTGGCAATATGATATGAACCAGTCAAGTCCTTGTCCAACTGCCTCACTGTCCTATCCTCACAGACAACCGGTGGGCTTGCCCTCTCTGCTAGGAAACAGAGCTCACAAAATTTACCTTCTAGCAATAGCATGCTATCACTGCTAAAGAAGCTAATTTTATGATAATGGTTATGACTGGTATCTAGAATACGGAAGTTTTTTTTTTAACCTCCTCCCCTTTATGTCATTTGAACAAGCCCTCCCTCCACTAATCCCCTCCACCTCAGCTATCACCGCTGTCATGACCCCGGTAAATCACTCACACAGGGAGCCAAGCTCCTGTGCCAGGAGCAGGGTAAGGGTAAGGAGTCAGACGTGGAAAAGAGCACTGCTGTAGGCTGAACTGGGTCACCCTCCCACAAAGTGACGTGTTGAAGCACTAACTTCCAGCATGATTTTATCTGCAAAAAGGGCTTTTAGGAGGTTAAGACGGATAACTGAGGTCATGAGGGTGGGGCCCTGGTCTGACAGGTTTAGTGTCCTTATAAGAAGAGTCACTGAAGAGTGTTCAGTCACCATGCCCACCCTCCCCCACGCCAACACGTCAGGACACAATGAAAAGGCAGCCACCTGCAAATCAGGAAAGGTGCCCTCACCAGAAACCGATCCTGCCAGACCTTGATCTGGGACTTGTGAGGGGGGAGAAAAGTCTGTTGTTAAAGCCAAGTGTTGGTGTTTTGTTATGAGGCCCAAGCTGACTAAAACTAGCAGATCCCCAGACATGGGAGTAACTGCTTCCTAAAAGCTGAGGAATTATCAAGGTTCCTCGGCAGAGAAAGGAAACCTGTAAGAAGAGCATGTGGAAGGAGACCATTGTGCTAGGATTGATGGAGAACCTTCTCACAGAAGGGGCAGATGGCCACTGCACAGACTCCGGCAAGGGGAGAGGGAGGGAAGGGAGCCATCATGGATATGCACCTCCCCAGAGACCCTCCCACATGCGGTGGGACTAAGTGGAGAGGACACAGCACGGACACTCGATAAATCTTTGTGGAAGGAGCAACATGTTTCCTTCTAATTAGAAACCAAGCAAACACAGAGATGACTCACAGCTATTCAGCAGGGGGAAGAAGGGTGGGGGCAGACAAAACCCTAGTGCAGATGAGCCAAGGCCTTGATGCACGGAGTCAAGGTCACTTCCGGTGGCTTTCATTGCAGTTAGGCAGCACGGAAAACATCCTGCCAACATTTTTCCTGATTGCACTCATCTCGATTCTCCCACGCGGCCTGAGAACTACTGTCCGAGGCAACAGCGTCCTCCCAGGCCCATCAACAGCACACACAGGGTTGGTTTGGGCTTAAGTCCCACCAAGCCCAACCTTTCAGAGAGAAAGAAACCTGGGGCAGAAGCAAACACAAGGGGAAGGTAGCTCTGAGAACACGCAGCCTGTGAAGGCAGCTGGGGCTGAGGGAAAGCAGGCCCACTCCCTAAGGTGCGAAAAATGGAGGCTAGAACCAGCCTCAGGGATGTGAGGCCTGGCCACACGAGTGTCCTTGACGGGGAGGAGCTCCAATGAAGCAGCCAGCGCCTCCCATTGGGGCATGTGCCCGGTCTAGACAAGGAGCCCAGGAGCCACGTACAACTGAGGTAACGGGTGATGGCCTCTAGTCTTTTCAAGGTGGCCAGTGCACATCCCTGACAAAAAGGTCAGAGGACAAAGAATGGACATGAACTCAAAAATGTGGAATGGCGTGGTATGTGACCTGTGTGGCTGAGAAGGGAGAAAGAAGACAAAAAAAAAGGGAAAGAAGGAATCTGTATTTCCCACTCCAGGCAGCCAGGTCAGCCTTACCCTAGTGACACAGGTGACTAGCTTGTCCTTGTTTGCCCAGCACGTTCTTGGTTTTAGCACTGAAAGTCATGCATCCCAGCAAAGCAGGACACTTGGCCACCCCACCGCTAGACCATCCTTGAGCTAGGGCCTCACGGTGCTCTGAGATGGGCCTTGGAAATCTCATGTCTGCCCTAGACACTTCGGTTGTATCTGAAATGTCTATTCCACCTTTATCACCTCCCCATCAGGTGTCTACTACCACTCGTAGATGACTGCAGTTAATGCAAAAGGAGGAAAAAACAGAACAGCAAATAATAAGCATGGTCAGAGTGGCACAGAAACAAATGTCCTGTCTCTGATCCCACTGGTCCATCTGTGCCAGTTCTCACCTCTTCCAACCCCTCCTCCACGGGGATCTATGAGTGACCTTTCCAAACCCCTAATCTGTCAATGTCTCCCCTACGAGGACCCAACCTGGACTCCCTGTTGCCAGTAGAACAGAATCTAAGCTTTCACCTGACCCTCAAGGCCTTCCCAGACAATCCTCTGACCCCTCCTGCCTTATACATGTCAGCCTTGATGGCCTTCTCAATGCCCCGATTCAGCCACACTAACTCATACCTGCAGGCCTTTGCACAGGCTGGTCCTGCAACTTAGAATGCCTTAAGCTCCCCTAGATCCTAACCTTGCCACTTACCTACCCAAGTTATTTCTCTACTCAGAAAAGCCTTTATTTTCCCTTCCCTGTTCCCAGTGGGTAGGACCACTCTGTCTGGCCTGCCACAAAGCCCAAGTCCTCATTTCACTGTGTTGTGAGTGCTTTCTGCTTACATGTGTTGTATTATATACTATTCCAGGCCTACTTGATAACAGGATAGAGTCTTATTCAACTGTACTTTCCATCTTGGAGCATGGTTCTGGGCACAAAATAAGCACACAAGCGGTGTTTGCTAGCCAACTGATTGATTGACCGACTGACTAAACTTATTTCCCCCAAATCCTTCCATGTGAGACTATGTTTTCCTCCAAGGTTTTATCCATTACAAACGACAGACAAGATGCCTCTATGAATTTCCAAATGCTTATCTCAAAGCTTCCAGTTTCATCTAGCGGCGAGTGCGCCAATGGGGTGAGCCTCCCGACGTGTCTGTCAAAGCATCCTTCCTTTTGTGGATTCACTTTAAAAATGCAAGTCCGCGTCTTAAGGTTGGAAGAAGAATAGAGCCACGTCTTCCATCTGTCCTCCAACATCTATCACAGGCCGGCTGAGGAGATGTGACTGTCGTCTTCCCAGCCCGACATGATGCTTTTTCTCTGCCATAATACAAGCCCAGTGAGCCATACAATCATGCTGAATTCCCTATCAGTTCAACATCCTATGCAATTTTTCAGAGAATATGATTCTATCTGAAAGTAAGTGCAACAGTCTGGAACTCATTTTTCCCCAGTGCCTAACTTTCAGCTTCCTATAAATACCAGACAGCCTTCCGGGCAGTGACATATCTCAGCATTATTAAACGAGCATCGCTTATGACTCTGCCTTGAGCAACATCAGAAGGTACTGAGAAGTCACCCATCTTATTATGGCATCACTAACAGGGTCTCAGGCAGTTTGCTGAACCTGAAGTTGTGTCAAATACCAATGTCAGAAATGCCTCAGACTAAAGTGAGTGTTTGTGTCTTTGTGTTTGTGTAGGTAAGGTATGAAACAGGAAAGAGATTCAACTCCTCCAACCAAGGAATATAGCTCCCAACGGATCAAGACAAAACAGATGTACATTAGTTATATACTGCTGTGTAACAAATTACCCCAAAACTTGGCCGTTTAAAATAATACACATTTCTTATCTCAGAAATTTAGACACAGCATAGCTGGGTCCTCCGCTTCATAATCTCAGAAGCCTGCAATCAAGATATTGGCTGGGGCTATGGTCTCATCTGAAGGCTTGGCCAGGGAAGGTTCTGTTTCTAAGCTCACTCGTGGTTTTTGTCAGGATTCAGTCTCTCGCAGGCTGTTTTACTGAGGTCTTAGTTCTTCACAAATCAGTGCTTGGAGGCCTCCCATACTTTCTTACCCCATGGGCTTCTCTATAGAGGATCTCACAACATGCCCACCTGCTTCATCAGAGTAAGTAAAGGAAAAAGAAAAAGTGCCAGCAAAGAACGAGTGCCACCTAGATGGAAGTTACAGTCTTTTGCAACCTAAAGAAGAGGCATCCCATAACATCTACCTTATTTTATTCTTTAGAAGCAAGTCTCTAGGTCCAATCCACATTGGAAGGAAATGGGATTACACAAGGGCATGAATACAAGGAGACAGGGATTATTGGGAACCATACCAAAGCCTGCCTACTATAGAAACGCCCAACAAAACTCCAGAAAAGTATCATCAGAGCCTCTTGTCTGAAATCTGACAGATAATTGGGGGAAACTCGGAATTTTATCTTTCAGCAAATATTTAGTGAGTGCCCACGATGGACCAAGCACTGTTCTCAATGGTAGATGAACAGAACATTTAAAAAACTCCCTCCTCTCACAGAGCTTCTATTCTAATGGAAGGGGAAAGACAGCAAACAAGGTAACATGTTGGATGGTGCTAACTGCTATGAATAAAACAAAGCAGGGAAGAGGTGAGGGGTGCATGTTGAAATCAACAGCATAAAGAAAAGGACCCAATTAAAAGTTGACATTTGAGCAAAATCATGAAATAGATCAAGGGAATAAGCCGCCTGGCTATCTGGGAGAAGAGCATTTCAGACAGAAGCTTCAGGTGCAAAGGTCCAGAGGCAGAAGTATAAGTCAGTGGGACTATAGCAGCAAAAATGAAAGAGAATGAGTAGTAGGAATGAGCTAAGAAAAAGTGTAGGGGCCAGACCATATGAAGCCTTGAGTTGTAAGAACTCTGGCTTTTAGGCTCAATGAAACAACGAGCTACTGAAAAACTTAGGACAGAGGAGCAATATACACTGTCTTGTGGCTTAGCAGGCCTCCTGTGCCTAGGGGGCAGAAACAAATTTCAGTACAGTGGCAAGGGCAGAAAAGAGAAAATCAGTTAGGAGCTGCTGCTCTAATCCACATGAGAACTGGTGACAGCTGATGACAATTTAACCCAGGGTGGTAGCAGCAGGGATATGGTTGGATACTGGATATTTTGTATAGAAAAAATAATAGCAATAACTCTTAGGTTGTGGTCCCAATAATTAGAAGAATGGGACTAAAGACTGAAGGAAGAGCAAATTTAGAAGTGAAGGTCAGGAGCTCAATTTGGGATGTAAGGGAAAACAAGAGAGACCATCAGACTTGGAGTTAGAGCCCATGGAAGGGAGTCTCAGCCCATCTGGGTAATCCTACGTGGTTCACACAGCACGCCAAACCTCCAGCATCTCACCTTACCTGCAAATGCCCAGCTCCTCACAACTGCATGCTTGGCAACAGCCTGAACCTATGCCATGGGCCTGCCTGCTTTACACACTGTGTGTGCACATCACGCTGCTATACAAACACTTCCTGTCTTACTACACGGGTCAAGGAAAAAACCATCCCAATAGGACAGGTTACTTAAAGCAGCATTTGATGTGCATCAATTGTGTGCAAGGCACCATCCCAGGCACTGTCCGTAGGTTATCCACATGTATACACAGGCTCACAGCTCACAGGGTTTCTACGAATGGTAAGGCTATGGCTCTCCAGTTCCCCAGCAGTGGGCTATGATTGTTTTTCCCATGTGCACCTGTACTTCTTTACATGAAGCTTCTCAGAAATGGGAGCCAAGTCTGGGATGCTCTTTAGTACCGCAGTTACCATGAGCAACCCAGTCTCTGCCAGTGTACTTCCTGTGACAGGAACCTCACTACCCCAGGAGGCAGCCCACGCCATCATTACAGCAGGTTGTTAGAAAGCCCTCCTCTATTATTATCAGCCAAAATCTGATCCTATGGTTTCTATTCACTGGCCCCAGTTCACCTTGTGGAGCCACCAGAGAAAATTTCCTCTCCTGTCCAAATCACAAGCTTTCAGAGAGTTAAGAGCAACTCTTAAATCATCGTTTGATGCCAACAACAATAGCTCCAGCTAAGATGTGAATCACACTTTATGAATCACACTTGATATAAGCGTTTTCACAAACATTTTCCACTTATTATCCATAACAGCTAAAATTTAATTGCTACACATCATTTAGCTATCAGTACTAAACGGAACAATGGATGGGAAAACTCTTGGTAAAATTTTGTGATTTCACTCTGAATTATTATTCCTATTCTGCAGATGAGGATTTTGAGGCTCAAAAAGGTGAATCTGGTTAGAGAGTACATGTCAGTAATGAGTGTTAAAGGATAATTTTCAAAAAAAAAAAAAAAAGGTAAAATCATGACTCCCAGAGATATAGAATGAACAGATTGTTTCATTTTATCATGAATTCTGATTTCTTTTTCCTATCGTTCATTTTATCTTATTCCATTATCAGTCACTAAAGGAAGATACTGCAACTGGCTCAAAATAAAACCCAAAGTAGAGTCCTATCTACAGATGAGAAGTTTTTACATGGATGTACAAATGGAGGTAAAATTGGTCAGTGGCAGGTTGGATGGGTCACTGGAACCTCTGATAGAACAGAAACTGATTATTTAAAATTCATACATTATAAACTAGGTTCCATAAAAATCAAAATCAGATGACCCAGAGGCGGGGGGTGGGGGTCCTCTAGAATCAAGAGCCTACTCAAATTATCATTCTTCACTAAGGCACAAATTTCCTCCCTACCCCCAGACAGCTAGGATCTGAACTCAGTTCTTTAGAACCCTTTCCACTTCATCACAATCCTAAGAAAAGCTGTTTCAAACATTCACTGACCCTGAGTGTTCTGAAGCCCCAGCCATAAAATGCTTAGACCTCAAATTGCTGGCAGCATAGGAGAGAAAGAGACATAAGGTTCTAAAAAATGAGAGACCAGCAAGAACATTAAGTCTCTGGTTCCCTGCATTTCCCCCACAGCCTATTTCTTATTCAGTAACGTGTTGTGCTGGCTATTTCCAGCCTGCTCCCCTGCCCCCACACTCCTTCAAGAGGCCTCCATTGTGCAGGGAAAGGAGGTGAGGAGGTTCTGTGTGGTTTGGGTTTTACAGGAAGTCTATAAATGTTTCAATAGACTCTCTGTTCTCTCTCTCAATAGTTCCTATGTCTTAAGAAATTACAAATTTTCATTCTTCCTATTGCATTAGTTTGGGGGGAGAAAAGATACCGATTAAAATATAAAGTTCTTACGCACAAGAACAGCATTTATAATAACTTCACACAGGTCTAACCTGCACTTACTGCCAACAGTTTAAACAGAAGGTTCCTTGAGAGGTGAGCAATAAAGAAACCATTTAGTACTTGTTCTCCAGAGATGCTTTTATCAACTCACTTGCCCCGTTAATCATCTCTGGTTTCTGTAAAACCCATAGAAAGAGAAGACACGCCAACCAGCTCTCACCATTTGCATGGGTCAGGCCTCTTATTAAATGAGTTTTCCCCAAATGGCAATGCTTTCGTGTACTCTGATGGCAAATGCTTGACTATTTCATCAATTTCAATGGGATGTCAATTTCTTCTGCCACTCAAGGTGGCCTTCTAGGCTAATCTGGGGTGAGGGAGGGAACCACATCCACAGTAGAATGTGACTCTGAATATATAAGGCTTTGATTCCAGGTGTTGCTCATGGTCCTTTCTTCCATTTCAGACCCTGTTTCTAGCAACAGTGGCTCAGAAACTGGAAAAGTTGGAGACCCCCTTCTTTTCTCCTTCCTTCCTGAGAACAGGGTCTGTCTTGTTCATTTCTCTACCTAGTGTCTGAGTACTTGACCCAAAGTCGATGCTAAGACATGCTGAGACAATGGCCGTTAATCAAACTGAACTAAATCCACTGGCTAGGGGCATCTGGGTGCCCCAGTCAGCTGGGCATCTGATTGGATCAGGTCATGATCTCATGATTTGGGTTCGGGCCCTATCTTGGGCTCAGTGCTGACAGTGCAAGGCGTGCTTTGGATTCTGTCTCCCCGTCTCTTCACCTCTGCTCATGCTCGCTCATTCCCAAAAATAAACATTTAAAAAAAATAATAAATCCATTGATTAGATATTCCTTCACTCATCATCTATTTCCTCGATATGTACATTACGAGTTACATTTTTTACTAAGAGCTGGGGCTGTGGTAGTGGATCAGACGAGGTTGTCACTTTCCAAAGGCTTAGGTTTTCATAAGAGAGGAAGGTAACAAAGAAGTGCATACATTATATCCTTAATGAGTAACATTTCATGTGGAAATAACAGCTCTGGGGGGAAAGGCACATCAAGTGATACATGGTGAAAGAGTATTGGAAGGCAAAATAATTGACTTTACCTCCTTCCCTCTGGCCAACCAAAGCTCAGTATCTTCTTACCCATTCAGGGAGTACATGTTGGGCAGAGAGGTGAAAGTAAAGTCAATTACCTCCCCTCCCAACACCACTGCTCTCTCTAAAGACCAACAAGTAAGAATACACTAGCATTTATTAAGTGTCTGCTGTGTGCCGGGCATGGCTCCAGGAACTTAATATATAATAAGATGACTTCATTCCAAAAATATAATCTTCCCAGGGGATAGTACTCATTACTTCAGGCCTACTCATGAGGAAGAGAGGCTCAAAGTCACTTAACTACCTAATTTGCTGCTAGGACTTCTTAACCAGTGTCCATTCTTCATGTTTGTACACTCTACTCCTTCAAAGCCCCAGGTGAGTCTTCATAAAACACCCTGTGCTGACGTCACTCCCTGATACAGCAAGAAGAGAGAGAGGAGGCTTAAACTTCATAGGCTACTCTCACATGCCACTTGGCTATGAACTCCTTGGGGTTAGAGAGGGAACTGTTAGCAAAAGCAGGAACCTCCTTCAAGTAGAAAATTATGCTGAAGTCAGAAAAGTCTTTGTAGCAATCACGAAGATGCAGAGACATGATACTGGGCATGACATACTCAAACAGCACTGCCTTCAGCGACCACCTGTAGTTGCAGTAACATTAAAAGGCACAACCCTAGGGCACCTGGGTGGCTCAGTCAGTTAAGTTTCTGACTTCGGCTCAGATCATGATCCCACAGTTCCTGGGTTCGAGCCCCATGTCAGGCTTTGTGCTGACAAGCCTGTTTCAGATTCTGCCTCCTTCTCTCTGCCCCTCCCCAGCTCATGCTCTCTTCTCTCTAAAAAATAAATAAGCATTTAAAAAATTTTTTAAAAAGGCACAACCTAGGGGGTGTCACAGAAGAGGCCACACCAAAGTAACCCTTCTTTACCACAGCGCAATTAAGACATCATTCTCCCCACCAAAAACAGCAAAATACAACGGTCTCCAAGAACTGGGGGCAGGAACAAATGGCTGAGCCCACGATGAAGAAACACTCAGGCTGCAGCGACACAGTGACCATGGTTGGAGTGAAGTGCAGGCCACTCACAGCAAGCCTCTGTCCTGAGAAGTCAATTTATAGACACCAGATAACAAAGGCATCCTGGAACAAGGGCAGATGACCAGCTCCAAGACATCCTGCAGATACAAGTGGATGTGACATGTCTACACTGACTGGGAAGGAGTAAGAGGAGCAGGGGGCATTCAGCAAATGAGAGGAAAGACAGGTCTTCTATCTGCTCAGTCTAGTCACAGCTCCCAAAGAAGAGTATGGACAAGCCAATGGAAGAACTCAGGTCCAATATTTCTAGACAGGATATAGACGAAGGCTTAGAAGGCTTTTCTCTAGACAGGTCTTCCCTAACCGACCCCATCCAAGAAAAGAACAGGCTGGGTACCCTACCACAACGCTCTTACTGGACTCTGCTCTCAAAATCTTTCTCATATGTACAGATGCCTACACAATTGCCTCAAGTCAGCCTCTCTGCAATACACCAAGGATGGAAGGACAGTGGTGGCCCCGTCTTGTTCTCTCTCTTATCTCTAGTACTCAGTACCTCCCCTAGCTGTGGCTTAACAACCTTTAGCAGGTAGCCAATTCCTATCAGACTCAGTGATTTTATTCCCAAAAAGGATATTGACAGCAGCATCCTCGTGAAGGTGACATTACAAGAGACAATATGCAAAGAGTATCCTGGCACTCCTGGCATGCAAGAGATGCTCATTAAATGCCCATTATTACTTTCTTGCTTTGGTCAGGGGTCCATAAATGCTTGCTGAATGGAGAAAGACCTACGTTAATTGCATATTAAACTTGGAAAAGGGCCTGGATACCCAGAGATTTTACTATTCAGCATTTCTACTCTTCAGGAGAAGGGCTCAGGACTTGTCATCACTTGTCATTTTTCTGTGACTGGACTGCAAGGACATCCATTTATTTCAGTCATCCATTTATGTACAACAAAACTCAGACACAACTTGAGGGAAGAAAAAGATCTTTCAACAGTGCTTCACAGCTCAACCAAGATTCCCATTCCAAGGACAGGCAGGCAGAGGCTGGCTCAGTTGCCCAGCTGCCCACCACGCTGAAGTGAGGAAAAGGTCACAGTGTAGTAGGTGTCCCCAGAGCTCCCCAGATACCCAGGGGACATCGGCCCAGAGCAGCAAGATCATTGCTCACCAGCGTCTGGAACTGACCCAACTGCTCCAATGGCAGCCCCCTTTCGGGGATTTCCCCGAGGCTGGTTAAGCACAGCGTTTAGGTTGGAAACTTTCCCTCAGTGCTTGGAGGTGACCAGGGCTGGGGAAGCCTAGCCTAATGAAACATGCTACCACTTAACACCTATCCCTTTACCTTTCCTCTCCCAGGCACCAGGCGCTGGACCAAAAGTCTCTCCTAGGGCACCCCTCTACTGACAAATGACCTCAGTTCTCTGGAATAATGCAAATCAGAAAGGGGAAAGAGGAGACACAACCCACACCAGGGCCCGGATCTTTCCCTTTCCTTGTTACTGCATCTCCCACATACCCTTCTTCTTGGACAAAGAATCTGAAGCCACCTGATTAATGTCTCTCGATATGTAGCTCAAAGCAATAAACCTCCTTGAAATTATTCAAGCTGCCTCTGTTTGAGGAGAGTCTGGTCACAAGCACAGCTTCCCTCGTTAGGGTCAATACATGGGTGAAGACAGCTGTCAAAGTAAGTAGCCCAGGAAGGATCTGGGTTCCAAACACCAATACCTTCCATACCCCGCGTGCACTAGCCCACCACTGAGTCACGGAGACTTCTAACAAACCACCCTGGGAGAGCAGAGAAGATGTCCATCTAGGATCTTGGTGATGCAAGACCCAAAGGAACTTCTGCCAGAATTTCTATCTTCCCAAGGAGACAAGAGAAGCAGGCACAGATGTCCTCACAGGAACCAATAAAGGAACCAGCAGGCTGCTCTTCCAAATGCACTCATGAAGGTGTGCAAACCATTCCCCATCACAACAGCAAAGTGATCTCTTAATATAAAACTCTGGTCCCAACAATGCATTGCACCCACTTTGCTTTAAACTCACAACAGAATCCACAGTTGTAAACAGCTCACAAGGCCCTACATGCAGACCACCTGCTTCTCCAACCTCCTGTAGAGCCTCCTTCCTCACAGGCTACTTCCAGCTTCACCGGTCTCCATTCAGTTTCTCAAACAGACAGGGCCTCTGCACCTGCTGTGCCCCCCTCCCCGAAAAGCTCTCACTTCCCCCACGTGTGTTCTCTTCTATGGGCTCCCAGTTTAAATAGCATCTCCTCAGAGGCACCTTTCCCAACCACCACATATAAAGGCCACACCTGGCTATTTTCCACCTTAAGTACTTGTTTTCAGCCACAGCGTTTATTATAATTTGCTTTTATGTTGATCTTTGAAGTCTTGTGTTCTCTCTCCAATGGCATGGAAGTTTCAAGAAGGCAGAAAATGTGCTCATCCTAGGCACTGCTTGGTCCCTGTGCCTGGAACACAGCAGAAGCACAAGAAACTCCCTGAATGATTAAAGGAATGAACCCACTTCACCACTTTCCATCATTTGTGGGCCAGACATTATGGAAGGACCTGTATCTGATATCACAAATACGTTATATATCGTATACAGTGCTTATATCATATATAAATGTATTTGTTTTATTGTATATTACACATTATTACATTTTTATAGATGACCAACACATACTATACAAATATAACTAAACACATTTGTACACACCCATCTAAGCCTCATCAGTTCCTGTAGGAGAGGCAATACCATCACCATTTTGTAGACGAGGAAACTGGAGCACAGGTTACGTCATTTATTCAAGATCACATAGCTAGTAAATGACAGCTGTTTGACTTCTGTCACCACAATGGACCACTCATGGACAGTTTATGTCAAGGCTGGGACTAAACACAGGCATCACACACCCCAAGGTGGAGCACAAGGGGAGGTGGTAAGGAAAACGGGCTGTTTTCTGCACCTGCTGAACCACTTGGGTATCAGAGGCTGGGGAGACGACACACTCGCTGCCTGCTCTGAGCCCGTAATGGCCCCTGGCAGAACGCTCCCTCTCCCTCCCCAGCTCTATTTTATATCCTGCAGGAAGCCGGCTAGTGAGGAGGATTTAAACGTGTCTGCCAGAGCGTCTGCTACCTCTCCCGGGACTAATCTGCCGTGAAGCAGATGCAAAGCTTCATTTATCACTTCCAATGGAACATGAAAGAGACAAAACCCCAGCATACACTCCCTGCTGCCAGTGTCCAACAGGGCAGGGCCTCTCCCACCAGGGCTTCTGAGGGGCCAGCTCCCCTGAAGGACAGCCCCTCCCTTGGTGCCCCCCCCCACCACGCCCGGCAGCATGGGGTGGGACCCAGGATCCGTGGTCTAAAGATGGGCCAGCTGAGCCTCTCTGTCCATAAGGTTTTTTTCTTTTGAGATGAAATTCACATAACAAAGGTAATCATTTAATGTACCAAGTTCACCGGCTTAATTTTATGTTCCATGATTGTTTTGAGAGAGAAAGCGCGAGCACATACGAGGACGCATGCACGTGCCCAAGTAGAGAAGAACAGAGCGAGGGACAGACAGAATCCCAAGCAGGCTCCAACCCATCAGCGCAGAGCCGAATGTGGGGGTCAAACTCATGAACCAGAAGATGGCCTGAGCCAAGATCAAGAGTTGGATGCTCAAGCAACTGAGCTACCTAGGCACCCCCAGGGGTGTTTTTAGTGCACTCACAGTGTTATACAACCACCACCCCTATCTAGCTCCAAAACATTTTATCATTTCCAAAGAAGACCCCTCTACCCATTAGCTAGTCACTCCCCACTCTTCCAGCAAGCACTCGTCTGTTTTCTATCTCTGAATTTACCTATTCTAGACATTTCAAATAGAGTCATGAGTGACCACTGTGCCTGGCTTTCACTTGGCATAAGACTCTAGGGGTTCAACCATACTGTACCATGTCCAATGGGGTTCTGACCACTTGCCACTTAGAGATGTCAAAGCTTTGGGTGAGGGACAAAGAGAATGCATACATGACAGCTGGTCATCTCTCAGTCTACCCAGACCAGCTAAGAAGTGGAAGACTCAGAATTCTGTTCATCTAACAACTTCCCCCTCCCCTCCACCAGCAAGAGCCCCTCTCAGGGTACAAATCCATCCCCCCCCCCCAATGCACTGCCCAGGGAAGTGCTACAGCAGGAGTCAGGTCCACACCTGTTAGGGACACCAGAGCCCAGCTCCATCCTGCCCTGGGAGATCCTGTGTTCATAAAGAGAAAGGCAAACATTACTATTTAAAGGCCCGTATGCTTTTGCTGAAGAAAACAAAACCGGCCAATCCCAAGAACAAAGCAATGGTGAGAATTTAAAAAACAGTATTTTAGCTGTGAAGACAACAGATTGTGGTCTGACCCCACTGTGGCATCAGCAGAAGATGGGTCAGAGTGTTATCAGCTCCTTAGACAAGGGCCCTGAGTTGTGAATATAAATGCAACTGCTGAATTCTCTCACCAAAAAAAAAAAAAAAAAAAAAAATCAGTCCCAGAACTGAATATCCATTATGTTGTAGCAGGAATATCAGAATTGTTTCCAGTACATACTTGTATGGTTCTTGTACTAAGTCTTCCTTCCTTTCTTCTAGACATCACAGCTACTCCCATCTGCTGCAAAAACAGCAAGGTTTCTCAGCTTGGCATGGCTGACATTCTGAGCAGGTAATTCTTTGTCCTGGGGGGCTGCCCTGTGCATTGTAAGATGTTTACCAGCATCCTGGCCTCGACCCACTAGATGCTGCTGGCACCCCTCCCTGGTAGTGACAGTCAAAAAAATGTCTCCAGACTTGGCCAAATGTCACCCAAGAGGCAAAATGGACCTTGGCTGAGAAACACTGATGTAAAGTCAGGTGAAAGAGAGCAACTACAAAGAGCTTTCTCACCGGGTCACCTGAAAAATTGCAGGTATGCGATCTTGCACTGTGCTTCCAAAATTAGGTTAATTAAAACCAACTCTAAATTATCCAGGGACCAATTATCCACATTACCCCGCCCCCTACCCTACAGTCTCTGAGGTCTCCCCAGTTCACCACTCACAAGCAGCGAGTACCGTCAGGAAGAAAAAGGAATTTTAAATCAAGAATGCAGACACACAGGGAGTTTGGATTATTTATTTAGTTTTGTTTAGGATTGGAGTGATGGGGGTATGTTATAATGCATCCTCCTTACACAAGCACTTAGCTTGTGAGTGCTTTCCTGCTGGCCAGCCTTTCCCCAGCCCCTGGTAACAGAGGCACTCAAAGGGCAGCAATCCCTTCCTGTCCTTCCTGCATGTCAGGAGCTCCCAGAGTGTCTCCTTCTGGCAGGGAAAATCCTAGTATCACCTCTCCCTTCAGGGCGTATCTTCAGGCAAGTGAACAAGTAGAAGGGTCTTCTCTGGGGTATGAGACCACACAGAATATCGGAACAGAAGATTAGCCAACGAATGCACAGAAAGGGAGAGCCCAACTCTCGTACCATAAAACTAAAGTGAAGAGGTCTCTTCCAGTCCAGCCCCTGATCTTTGCCTCTCCTCCCTTTGACAATCAAACTCCTTCTAAGAGTTGTTATCATTTACCTTCCCCACCATCTCACCTTCCACTCACTCTCCAACCCCAGCACTACACTGAAGCTAGTCTCACCAAGGTCACCAAGGGTTCTCAGGTTGCCGAGTCTAGTGACCACCCTTCACCCTCACCTTGGATGCAAGGTCCTAGAGGGGAGGGAGTTTTGTCTATTTCGTTTTTGTATCCACAGTACTAGAACAGTGCCTGTCACATAATGGGTGCTCAGTATAGATCTTTCCAATAAATAAATGAGTGACTCTCACTTCATTTCTGCAAGGCATTGCTAACGCTGACCACTCCCTCTCTCTTGAAACGCATACTTCCCTTGGTTCCCAGAAAGCCACAAAATGCTGGTTTTCTTCCCACCTCCCCAGGGACTCCATCTCTGCTGCCTTTATGGCATGCACTTTCTTAGTCCATCTATTAGATGCTCGTCAGAATCCCATTTTGGGCTCCCTTCTCACTCAACACCACCCCATTCCTAGACTGGCTCATTTATTCCCTTGGCCTCAGTTACCACATGGAAAGGGCAGTACTTTCTGAACTATTTATCATGGTCTCTAAGAATTTCTGGGTCATCTTCTAACAAGCTGCCCCTACCACCCTTGCCTGCCCCAGGTGTGGGCCCAAAACTCAGGACTGCACAATAGGAGCCCCCCATGCCTCTGGCCAGAGTGAATGGCTCAGAGATACTCATGTGACCCACACCAACCAATGCAAGTCTAGGCCGAGCCTTCAATGGGTGGTGATGGGCAGTTCTCTCTTGTCCACTGAGCAGTTAGGAGTTGTGACCACCTTGACTCCCGAGGGGAAATTGTGTCTAGGGTTTCTGTCCCGTCCCAAAAAAGAAAATAAGAAGAGGAGACAGAAACCAGGAACCGATGACTTCATAGGAAACCTAGGGTCCAGCTATGCTTACTTCCCTCTTTTGGAGTTTCCAATTAAATGACTCAATAAATTTCCTTATTGCTTATGCCAGTTTGGGCTATCTACTGCCCCTTGGAGATGGCTGAAGTTAATCCAAAAGGAGAATATAAAAAGAGGAAGGGTCTAATCCTCGCCTTTAATCTGCTCTAGCTTTAATGGTTTGTTCTCCCCAGAATGTTGTGACGCGATGCTCTAGAACACCTGAGAGGAAGTCACAAAAAGCCTTGCAGAGTCAACTGCCATGGAAGGCTCTCCTGAGAAGGCCATCGTGTAAGGAAACCCAAGCCAGTGGACAGAGCATGTGCCAGCAGCTAGACCCCAGGCGTTCTACCCATCCCAGCCAGGTGCTACACATGTGAGTTGACAAGCCCAGTCCCAGCAGACATCATATAGGAGGAGAACCAATCTTCAAAATACAGGGATGCACGTGGGCCATGCCCACCATGTTTTGTCTTTGAGCCCACACCGTTGAGGCCCCAAACATAAAGGGGCAGAGACAAACCTATCCACTGTTCCCTGCTCCCATCTCTGACCCACATGGCCATGTGTATATATAAAACAGGTGTTGGTTGACACAACTAGGTTTGGGGGTAGCTGGTTATGCAGCAAACATAACAGAAGCACTCAGATATCTCTTACCTTTGCCAGACCATCCCTGAGATACCAATGCCAATGCCAAGCATTTCTCTCTCAGAGGGAGTCCTGGCCAGAAAAACCTCTCTCGCAGAACTGAAATGAAGTTATCGATTTGCCTGTCTGTCTCCCTTACTGTAGCACGGACTCCTCCGGGGCTCAGCACAGTGTCTGGTGCTAAGATATCAGTATGTATCTGATGAACAAATGAATGGAAGAAAGAAGAGCCGCGTGCCACTGCCCTCTGTGAGGATGCTCCAAAAGCCCTACAACTAGCCGTGTCTTCGGGGACTCTGCAGAAGGGAAGATGTGCTGCAAGTGTTATTATAATAATTGTGACAGGTTCCAAGCCTGGTAATCATTAACCATCCCCAGGAGAGCTAGTTAGCTAGCAAAGACGAAAGCCCCCTCCCCGGGATTGGGAGTGCCCGGTGCCCTGACGGCACTTGGCTTCAAACTGAACTCCCCACGCCTTCTCACGGAGCCGATCTGTCTATAAAATTGGTGGTTTCTATAGAAACAGAAGCACTGTAGTAAAGCGAAGGGAAATCGTACATTCTGTCAGCGTACAGAGATCAATCCTGTTCTTATACAGGGCCAGGACTCTTTCACGCTTTATTTTTGAGCATCTCAGCTTTCATTTCCATCCCAGCCGTCTCATCTCATATTTATGAGGCTCCTGCACTGGGAACCTCATCCCTCCTCGCCTAGCTAGCTGCCTTTGTTAACTATGACCACAGGCAGAAGTCTGTAGAAGAGCGTGGAATCCCCAGCATCCCCTTGGGGTGCCAACAGCTCCAAACCCCAATATCAGTGGCAGAGCTGGAATCCCTACTCTGGGTAGCACCTGGGATGGTAGCCAGGTCCCCCACTGGTGAGGACCCGTGGTCCCCAAATGGACATTATAAAAATCTGCTCTGTAATCAGGTACTTGTTTTACATGCCTATACCTCAACTTAGACAGTCTCCAAGCTCTAAAATATTAATATTTCTGCAATCTCTATTTGGCACCCCAAAGTGGAGGTGGCTTTCTAACAGGAAAGGAATTAGAACTTAGTTTGTATTTGAATTACTCATGCTGTCTCTTGATCATCTACAGAGAAAATTAGAAAAGGCACAGGTTGTATTTTAATATTTTAGATGAAGGCTCAAATTTTGAGACACATGTTAACTCATACAAAGTGCCTGCTTTTATCTTGTATCACTCTTAAAATAGAAATAAGACGATGTTTTCCTCATCAAAGAGGCCCTTAATACCTATTTGAATCTGACCTAATAGCACTAAGTGTGTTTTGCCTTTTCCCTGCTCTCATACATGATTGATTGGATAAACAGGAATAAAGAGATGGATGAATGAGGGGATGAGGGACAGATGGATGGATGGACAGGTGGATGGGTGATGGATGGACGGATAAGCGAATCACATCCAACAGAATCATTTCTCTAAAATGCAAATCTAAGCATCCATCCATGTATTCATTCACAACATCTCTGAGCACCTACCATGTGCCAGGCATGATGTTAAGCACGGGAGATCCAGCAGTGGATACGTGAGGCAAGGCTGGAACTCTCCAGGAGCTAAGATTTCAGCATCTTTGGAGCTGAAAACATTTGGAGAGGAAGCAGAGAAAGCAGTGCAGAGCCAACACCCTAGTCCAGGGGACAGCTGATGGAGGCCTGGCCCAGGACAACGGGCAGTGGACACAGGGAGACAGAAGTAGATCCAGAACTATTAGCAGACTTTGGTGACCAACTGACTTACAGCCCTGAGCCTCAATCTCCGTTCACCCTCCTAATAGGCTGTGAGAGCCTCCTTCTCCTCAGCCGTAGATCATGAAACCCTGCACCTGCCTCCCAGAGTTGCTATGAGCAGTCAATGAGATGAAGTAGGCCAAAGAGTCAGACAGAAGACCTGACCAAGGATTTTTAAGACCAAAATCTTCCATTTTAAGGAGAAATACCCAGACTCCCGGTTCTTGCCCCCAGACGAGAAGTGCTAGAAACTATTGGGGTCAAAGAGGAGGCAGAAGGTCCAGAAAAAGGATTCAAAGGCATGGCAGAGGAGGGCCAGCAGCCACTCCTGTCCTCTCCAAAGGCTTCAGCCAGCTGCCTGCCACAAGCCTGCTTCACACCTGGCTGAGTCCACAAAGCACACCGTCCTCCTCGGACCAGGGAAACCAATCCAGGAGCCTGAGTCCCACTCATCCCATCTGACGCCATCACCAAAGCAGAAGGCCCATGGCTCCAGAATCAGGAGGCTGCACAAACAGGATAACGCATGTCCTGCTCCATCAGAACCTTCTGGTTTCGTGTACCCACAAAGCACACAAAAAACAAAACCAACCAAGTACACTTCAGCTGCCTCAAGAAGTTCTTTTTGTTTAATGTTTTTTATTTCTGAGAGAGAGAGAGAGAGAACAGGGAGGGTCAGAGAGAGAGAGAGACAAAGAATTGGAAACGGGCTCCAGGCTCTGAGCTGTCTGTCAGCACAGAGCCCAATGTGGGGCTCAGACCCAAACCATTAGATCATGACCTAAGCCCAAGTCGGATGCTCAACTGACTGAGCCATCCAGGCGCCCCAAGAAGTTCTTAAATACATTTTTGCACTTGATCCACGTGACAATCCAGAGGGTGGGTTACCAAACAAGGAGTTTGGAAACAGTCTGCCATCACCTTGCTGTGTGACCTTGGGTAGACACTGAACCTCTCTGAGATACTCCTTTCCTAAGTGAAAAATGGATACAAGAGTACTAACTATAGCACCTAATGAGAAAATGAGGGGTTTTTTTAATGCATACTTTCAAAAAAATTTGGGCTGGATAAATTTGGGCTGGATAAATTAAATGTGCCTTTGCAGATACTTTCGTGCTTATTTGTAACTGAAACGTGTCTCCTCCAATTTCCTCCTTGTTAATACCACTCCTTCCCTACAGAACCTACAAAGAAAACTGGACCAAGCCAAACCAAATAATGAAAGTGAAAGGAGACCAAGCACATCCAAACCATATGGCAGTTCCCTCACCTGGGAGCCAGAAGAGGAGCAAGGCTGCATGAAGATGATGGGTGGAGAGAGTTGTCCCTTCTCCCAGGGTCAAAGCAAGCACAGTAAAGCACACAGTGAGGCAGGCATGACCACCTCCAGCAAAGACAGAGGTTCAGAGGTGTTAGGAAACTTACCAGAGGTCACACAGCTCAGGAAGAAGTAAGGCCTGAATGTGAAAGCAGGTCTCCCTCTCTATGTCCTTGCCCATGACATTCCCCAGTGGATCATGCCAGACAGAAGCATGCATGAATCAGTGCATGACCCAGAATGTGCTTGTTTACAGCAGAATCTGAGTGAACTCTGCCCCTCAGGAGCGGTTCCTCACCTCCACCTGCACTTAGAGATGGGAGAATTCAGTCCTCCACAATCCAAAGAGAGATTCCAGCCACGGGCTCAGAGGAATCATCAATCTGAGGCTGCCAGGCAATGGAGAAGCCAAACCATCTGGCGTATACCAAGGCAGCAGAAACCCCCCTCTTGGCTGTATCTGCAAGGCAGACCCCAGATGACTGAGCCCCTCTAAACTGTGGTTTCTCAATCCTGGCATTATCAGCATTTTGGAGTAGATAATTCATTTTTGTGGAGGCCAGTGCTTTGTAGGATGTCGAGGGGTATGCCCATCCTCTACTCACTCAATGCTATTAGTACCTCTCAAATTGTGAGAACCAAATATGTCTCCAGATGCCAAGGGTCTCCTGGGGAGCAAAAGTGCCCCCCATTGAGAATTATAGCCCTGGATAAATGTATCACACTCGAGACATTAACAGATGGGCCAGAGAGAGATGACAGGGGCAGTGGGGCCCCCAAGACCTCTCCCAAGGAATAAGATGGCTGCCCCACAGCGGAGCAGCCCAGGCTAAGGCCGCACTGCACATTCAGGGCCTAAGCCTGGCAAAGCCAGCTGGCCTCAGTGGGACCAACTTAGTAGACCCAGCTCCAAATAGGCTGGTGTGTAACAGATTCCAGGGTACTGTTTTCCCAAAAGAAACAAAGCTTTCAAGGAGACCAGGTTTTTATACTATCAGGTCAGCAGATGCTTTCCCGGAGAGAACTATGGGGATGCAGAACCATGCTTTGTAAGAACATGAAGAGGGGATTGTTGATATGGGGTAGTGTTCCAGGGGTTGTTGATATGGGGTAGTGTTCCTGGGCCGAATCTCCCTCCCCTGGTTGAGGATGGGAGTCGTATTCACTTTTGCATCTTCTACTGTTACAGGTATGTGTCCATCAAACAGTTCTGCCAGCCTGTGAGCTCCAGGAAAGCAAGAGATGCATGTTACCTACACCTTCAGAAACCACACCATGGGCAATGTGCTTCCTTTAACATGATTCTCTTGGGTTTGTTTGTTTTTTTTTTACTATATATTTTTTTTCTTTCATACTTTATTGTCAAGTTGGTTTCCATATAACATCCAGTGCTAATCTCAACAAGTGTCCTTCTCCATATTTTTTAACATTTATTTATTTTTGAGAGAGAGTGTGAGCGGGGGAGGGGCAGAGAGAGTAGGAGACGCAGAATCCAAAGCAGACTCCAGGCTCTGATATGTCAGCACAGATCCCGACATGGGGCTCAAACCCACGAACCATGAGAGCGTGACGTGAGCCAAAGTAGGACACTTAACCAACTGAGTCACCCAGGCTCCCCAACATCATCTTTGAAGAAGGGGTATGTGGACAGAAGAAGAAAGGAAGCAAGAGAGACTTCCTGCTACAGAAGAAGATGCAATAGACTTTAAAGAGGCTATGACAGTACATCTCCCTCGAATCTGGCCTGAGCTGGGCAATGCATCAAGGCTTCACATGATGCCCGCTACCCACTGCTTTCTGCCTCCCCTTTGTCCAAGGAGATCTTGGGATCACAGTATTGAGAGAAGATGGAGGAGGAGGAAGGGATAGGAATGGAGCAGAGGAGGGAAATGGTAGGGGGGGAGGGGAGGAGAGGGAGGACACACACAAGAGCTCATTCTCCATGGACAGCAGGAGTCCCAGAAACATTGCAGACCCTCCCCTCTCAATCAAAACCTACACTGTCCTCTTAGTAAAAGTCAGATGGATGATCATCATGAAGATTTACTGTGATTTTACTGTGTACCACTCTTCTACATGCATGGTTGTATTAATACCGTGAATCCTTACTACAAGCCTAGGAGGCACAGAGCCATGAAGTAACTTGGTTACTTGAGGTTACTAGCCAATAACAAAGTTGTGCAGTGCCAAACAAGGCAACTCAGAGACGCTGAGGAGTGCTGCATCAAAAGGCTGCAATTCTGGACTTTCCCACACTTGCTTTTCTATGTCTGTTCAGTTGTTATGTTGTGGCTATTGTTTTTGCAAGCAGCCTCTTTTATGTTTTTTATTTTTTTTGCAAGTAGTAGCTTTTAACAGGCTGTAGAACACATTCTAGAAAGCACACTTCTAGAATGAAGGTTTTAGTTCATTCTATCTCCAATGTCATCATAAAATGAGTCAAACTTTTCTTAACTTAAAAGCATAACTGTAATTAGTATGATGATTAACACTTCATTATGACATCATCCTATTTATATTTAAATTATACATATAAATTATCAAATATAAATTATAAAACATGTATATATGATAAATTGTTTTTAAGTTATATTTATATTAAAGAAAATTAACATATAATTGACACTTTTATTATATAACAAATCATTTTTATACCTAATAAAAATATAAATTAAGGGGCACCTGGGTGGCTCAGCTGATTAAGCTTCCATCTTCGGCTCAGGTTATGATCTTGTGGTTCACGATTTCAAGCCCCATATCAGCTTAGCATTGACAGCTCAGAGGCTAGAGCCTGCTTCAGATTCTCTGTCTCCTCCTCTCTCTGCCCCTCCTCTGCTCACATGCTCTCATTCTCTCTCTCAAAAATAAAAACATTTTAAAAAATTTAAAACATAAATTAAATATAAGTATTATTGAGCTTTAAAATGTCTCCAAGAGAGGCATCTAGGTGGCTCAATAGATTAAGCATCCACCTCTTGATTTCAGCTCAGATCAGGAGCTCATTGTTAGTGGATTTGAGTCATGTCAGGCTCCACACTGACAATGCAGAGCCTGCTTGGGAGTCTCTCTCTGCCCTTCCCTAGCTCATGCACATGCTCTCAAAATAAACTTTTTTTTTTAATGTCCCCATGAGAAAAGTACTAAGAGTGTGGTACCTATTTACTACATGAAGAGATTCACCAAGATTACCTGACCTGCTAAGGAGTCCTGGCCAGCACACTGCAGTCATGGACCAGGAATAAAGACAGAGGCAAAACAAAGCATTCTTGGGGTGCTTGGGTGGCCCAGTCGGTTACGTATCAGACTTCGGCTCAGGTCACCATCTCAGTGTTCGTGGGTTCAAGCCCCGCATCAGGCTCCATGCTAAGCAAGCAGGGCCTGCTTGGGATTCTCTCTTGCTCTCTTCCTCTCTGCACCGTCCCCCTCCCCCACTTGCACTTTTTCTCTCAAAATAAATTTTCAAAAAAAGCAAAGAAAAAAAAAAACATTCTTGCCAAGACTGAGTGTGAGGGGCAACACCAGAGCAGAAGCCAGGGAAAGGAGAAAATCAATACAGAACAGCACATTCTTAGGTTGGCCACAGCCTCACAAGCAAGCCAGCTGCTTGGGCACAGTTGTGTGAACTTTCTGGGCGGGGGGGGGGGGGGGGGGGGGGGGGGGGGGGGGGGGGGGGGGGGAGGCGGGGCGGGGGGATAAACCTGCTGCCATCATTTCCTGACTTTCTGGTTAAAGTTCATCCCGCACAGAGTCCCAACTCCTGCATGTACAGGCTGTGCTACCCATGCTTCTCCATGTGGCACTTAGAAAAGGCAGATACACACATCATGGTACAAGACTTGTGCATGCTCCTTCTGCTCCAATTTGTGCAACAAAGACACTGCAGCTCCCACCAAGTGGGGCCAATAAATGCTGTGTCAAAGCCAGGCTCTCTCCCCAAGTGGAGGCAGAGGCTGAGACGCCATGCTCTCAGGAGCTAAGGTGACAGTAGCAGTGAATGGGCCCACACACTGACCCAGTAGTCAGGACCATGGCGGGGGGGTGGGGATAATAAGACCAAGAGAATGTGGGGAGCACAGAAACGGAATCCAGGACCCATGGTCTCAAGCCATCTGGGCTGTCACACAAATCTCTCACATGGTTCCAGATGCCAGGAAGTCCACCAAGCACAGACAGATTCTGCATCTGGTGAGGGCTGCTTCCTAGGCGTTGGTCTTTTCATTGTAACTTCACAAGGTACATGGGCAAGGGGCTTCCCTGCAGCCTCTTTTATAAGGGCAATAACCTCCTTCATGAGTGTGACCTCATCACCTCCCAAACACCATCACACTAGACATTAGGATCTGACTTAGGTGTTTTAGGTCACACATTCAGTCCACAGCACCACATCTTCGAATTAAAAGTTAACGCTCCTTCCTTCAATGGTAAAAACCATTTGACTCATCAGACATCCTAGGGCTCAAGGCAACTTCCACTCAGGTCATGATCTTGTGGTCCTAGGGTTCGAGCCCCACCTTGGATTCTGTGCTGACAGCTCAGAGCCTGGAGCCTGCTTCAGACTCTGCCTCCCTTTCTCTCTGCCCCTCCCCGACTCACACTTTGTCTCTGTCTCCATTTCTCAAAGGTAAAGAAATAAAAAAAAAAATTAAAAAAGGACGAAAATGCAGACTCCCTGGCTACACTCCAGGGCTAAAGCGGCAGCCTTATTTGGGGGATACAATCACTGAATCCATGTATTTTTAACAAGGTCCCCAAGTGACTTTTGCACACACTTCATTTCAGAACCAGCTCGAGCAGCGTCACGAACTGCCCTGAGCATGCCCACATTCCCCGACTCATTTCAAGGGGGAAAAATCGAAACCCAGAAGTGATTAACCACAGATCAATAAAATAGAACAATGAATCACACAGAAGGTCAAGTTGCAGTGCACAGAAGCACAGGGGAGACTGTGTGCATGGCAAGCCAACATAATTAGGGGCCCTAGGAAGCGTCATTTGCTCATAAACAGTTACAAAAACAGCTCTCCTGGATATGAAAGAAAGTTACTTTTTCATATAGCTGTAGGAAAAGTAAATTTGTTTTTAATATCATACTCTACATCGATTTGTTATTCTTAAGTTTCTTTGTGAGCGACCAAAAGACTCTGTCTGTTTACCCTTTTCTGTCAGAGTGAAGCCGCAAAAGGGGGAGGCCAGAACAGAATATACCTCCTCTCCTGGAGAATAATGAACGCTTTTGGATTCTTCCACATTAAGATTTTCCCTTGTTCTCGCAGCCCTAGCTGACATCAGATGCTATTTAATGGAGACAGATGACACGGGGTGAAGCTGGGCATGGAAAGGGGCCTGCAGTGTCAGTTACACATGCGAGTGTCTGTCACTCACCACGACTTTCATTAATAAATCTTTGAGCACCTACTGTTCCGGCGTAATGTACCCACCTCTGGAAATTTTTAACAAACATTTAATTTCCTTTTTCATTAATTAATTTTTGTATTAATCTCCTCCATTAGAGCCTAATACCACCCAATTACACATTATAAGCTCGGAGGGAAGTTGGTAATTGAGACTGTCCCAGGATTCCAGGAGTGCCCTGCTCAGGGTGTCTGCTTTAATTAGGTTTTCATTAATTACTTTTTTTTATCAATTAATATTTTGTACTTTAGACCCAATACTCGTAATCTCTACATCGTCTGCCCTTAAATGACACCTCATTTACTATAATCAGTCAAGCACAGGGGCCCAGGAAGAGTTCAGCGGAATGAGCTGTACTGTAGACAGGCTCTGGGTCCGTCCTACAAATCATCCTTTGGGGATATTTCACCTCAAAGTACGTGTTGTGGGCATGTAGGCAGAGTAGGAATTAAAGGAACACACCTTGACTGGCCCAAAAACCCACCTGCAGATAAAGAGCCAATGTCCAGATAGGGAAGTGGCCTCGTCAACCTCCCAGATGGTCCATCTACAACACTCCCCTCACCCTCACCTTGTTCCTTCCAACTCCCCCAACCTCATTACTGAGGTGAATATGTAATTTATCCTCTATACCAGGACACTTCTGACAGAGAAAAGAACTGCCATCAATAATTATGCTGGGGAACAACAGACACACACCATGACTGTCCCCAACACACCAGGACAGAGGGTCACCCAACCCATGACCACCATCATGCAAGCTGTCTTCCCTTGGCTACTAGCTTGAAAACTTCCTCCTGAGAACCATTTCTTTAAGGATACAACCCTGCTTTTGTTCCCTTAATAGTGTTTGCCTGGAATCAATACACATTGATAGATGATAATATGATATAATCTCTACCTCCTGAACTCTTACTATTCCTACTTTATGTTGATATGTGTCGGGGCGGGGGGGGGTGGTAAAAACACTTAACAGAACTACCCACTTAACAAAATTTCAGCAGACAATGCAGCATTGTCAACTACAGGCAGTGTTGTACAGTCTAGCAGATCTCTAGAATTTATGCATCTTGCAAAACTGAAACTCGATGCCTACTGAAGAGCAGCTCCCCATTCCTTCCTCCCCCCCGCCATTCCCTGGCAAACATCATTCTAGTCTCTGTGTCTGTGAGTCTGACTACAGTATTTTTAGATACTTCATCGAAGTGGAATCATGTGGCATTTGTCTTTCTGTCATAGGCTTATATCACTTAGCATAATGTCCCCTACGTTCAACCATGTTGTTACATATAGCAGGATTTCATTCTTTTTAAAGATGAATAATATTTCACTGTATGTATATACCACTTTTTCTTGATCCTTTCATATGTCAGTGGACATTTAGGTTGCTTCCACATCTTGGCTGTTGTGAATAATGTTGCAATGAACATAGCAGTGCACACATGTCTTCAAGATCCCAAATTCCTCAAGATGTATACCCAGGGTTAGAATTGCTGGATCACGTTGTAATTCTTTAAGTTTTTGAGGAACCATCATACTGTTTCCCAAGCAGTGCGACCATTTTATATTCCCACCAACAATGGACAAGGGTTCCGCTTTCTCCACATTCGTGTCAACAATTATTTTTTAATTTTTTTAATGTTTTATTTATTTCTGAGAGAGAGACAGCATGAGCAGGGGAGGATCAAGAGATGGAGACACAGAATCTGACACAGGCTCCAGGCTCTGAGCTGTCAGCACAGATCCCAACACGGAGCTCGAACCCATGAACTGTGAGATCATGACCTGAGCGAAGCTGGATGCTTAACCGACTGAGCCACCCAGGCGCCCCACTTTTTTTTTGAATGTTTAAGAGAAAGAGAAAGAGGGCATGGGGGAGAAGCAGAAAGAGAAGGAGATGGGGATAAAAAGAAATTCCCGAGCAGGCTCCACGCTATCAGCAAAGAGCCCGATGTAGAACTCAAACTCACGAACCATTAAAGTCATGGCCTGTGCTGAAATCAACAGTCAGAGGACACTCAACCAACTGAGCCACCCAGGCACCTCTACCTTTTAATTTTTTTGATAACAGCCATCCTAATGGGTGTAAGGTGATACCTCAATGGGGAAAAGACAGTCTTTTCAACAACTGATGTTGGGAAAATTGGATATCCATATGCAAGAAAATGAAACTGGAATTCACCTTACATTATACACAAAAATCAACTCAAAATGGATTGAGGATTTGAACCTAAGACCTAGAATGTAAAACTCCTAGAAGAAAACAAAGGGAAAAGCTTCCTGATGTTGGATTTAGCAATGATATCTTGGAAATGACTGACATCACAACATAGGCTTTGTTGCAATAATTGGTTAAGTGGGACTGCATCAAACTAAAAAGCTTCTGCACAGCAAAGGAATCAACTGAGTGAAAAGGCAACCTACAAAAAAAAATATTTGGAATCCATATAGATATATGGAGTTATATCCAAAATATATAAGGAATTCCTACAACTCAGTAACAAACAAAAAAGATTTAAAAGATTTAAAAATGAGTAAAGAACAGACATTTCTCCAAAGACATACACATGGCCAACAAGTACATGAAAAGATGCTTAATATCAGCAATCATCAAGAAAATTCAAAGCAATTTCATTTGCTATCTTAAATTAGATTTTGCATTAGTTCACCCTGTATCTTTTTTTCATCTTGTATATTTTACCATTTCCCAGTTATAATTTTATAAAATGTTACTGAAAACCAGGTTTTGCTGAGCACAGCTTTCTGTGCCAGGGATGAAGGCAAGTACTTTAAGAGCATCACCTCATTTAATTCACATAAGAGCCCTGGAAGGTAGGAGTTATCATTATACATTTTTTTTTAATTTATTTCTGAGAGATAGAGACAGTGTGATCAGGGGAGGGTCAGAGAGAGAGGGAGATACAGAATCCAAAACAGGCCCCAGGCTCTGAGCTGACTGTCAGCACACAGCCTGATGTGGGGCTCAAAACCACGAACCATGAGATCATGACCTGAGCCAAGTTGGATGCTCAACCGACTGAGCCACCCAGGCACCCCTATTATACACATTTTAGAGATGAGGAAGCAGAGGCTCAGATGCAGTGATTGATCACCATACTGAAAAACCAAATCCCTCAAGAACTGAGCCCAGATGGGAAAACACCTCTACTTGACCATTAAGCGGACCTTCTCCTTTTGCTTGGACTCTCCTCCTTTGCAGCGACCACTATAACCGATGTCCAGGTTTTAACACCAGGACCCTAGGTTCTGTGAATAGCTGACCCTGACTAGAACTTTCAGGAAGATTTCCTGAGCCCTGAGGGAAAGCCCAAATAGAACAAGCAGGGAAGGCAGAAAACTGGTACAGTGCACAGTGCTGTATCCTCTCCCAGGGAGCTCACTCCTGGACCTCACCAGCCTGTCCCACTCCATGCCCTGATTCTGAGGATGTTGCCACGTTCACCTAGAAGGGCTGGCCCACTACCGAGCATCTAGTCCTTCGCACCCTGAACTAACACAGAATGCCCGTCCCAGGTGACTGACAGCACCTCTGTACCTTAGCTACTCAACCCACTACTGCCTACAAAGAGCTGGCTCAGATACAGTCACCAACCGGTCACATGTATATTTATTGTATATATGCATATGTCCTAATACAGTGAAATACTGCACTCAAATCAATAGAAGTATTTCCTCTCCGTGCAGATACAGTCATCAGACAACACTTGTCCTTGCTCCCTCACTCCCCACTAATATGTGTGCACACACACACACACTTAAAAAACTGGCTTGAGTAAACAGCAGGTGATATAGTGACGGGGGCTACCAGGGTAATACAGTGTTTCCAACACTATCTGAGCAGTGAGCAAACAGCGTCCCCAAATAATTCACTTCCCTATTTTTGGAGAACATACCAGGCCAGGAGGTAAAACTGTCCCCATTTATAAAAAGACTACCAAAAAAAAAAAAAAAAATACAACCAATTTAGAGCCTAGGATGATATTTTGTAAATTAGAGAGAATAAAGTGTGCAGGCAAAACATACTTTTGTAAAATGATTCATTTCATAAAATGCCATTAAATTTCATATACTCTCCTTTTTGTGTTCTCCATATATTCAAGAAAACCTAGTTTCTATGAAAAAAATGTTTTAATGAGATGAAAAGAGATTTTAAAAAGGGATCTAGCTAAAAGGCTAGAAAAAAATTAAAAACATCATTAAAATAAAAGATGTTTTGAAATTCAATAGTTGGTAAAATAACGTTAATGCATTTAAAAGCCACCAGGAGAAGTGATGCCACCAAGTACTGAAGCAGTGATATGTAGAACTTTCCAGAAATAAAGCAAAGAAGGCAATGAAGATCATCATGGTATTGTTGGTTCTCTAGAAACCTAAAACCTTTTTATCCCCCACTAAAAGCAAATCTCCATATATTGTGGTATTCTTGCTCAGATATGCTGGATATTTTAGTTACCAGGTACAATACAGTACTGGTTAGAAAGAAAAATAAATAAGTAGTTTCTAAGAAAAAAGGTTATTGTTGTATTTGGCTGGAAGGAAGTAGAATGGGTGCCCTGGAATAGAATCAAGGGTTAGGACAGCAGGCATTCATACAACAGACATTTCTGAGAAGTCAGCAAAGATGCGCAGGTGGGGAGAGTCAGGGGAAAAGAGACAAACTCCACAGTCTTCTAAATGGCAGCAGGGATGAAAAGAATTCTGTACGCATCAAAGGAGGGTACGGAGGTGACTGAATAATGACTGCCCCCAAAATGTCCACATTCTAATGCCATGAGTCTGTGAAAATGTTACTTTATGTGGCAAATGGGACTTTACAGATAGAAGTTAAGGATTTTGATATTGGGAGATTCTCTGGATTATATAGCAGGCCCCATGTAATCACGAGGGTTCTTGTAACTAAAAGAGGGAAGATGAATCGACAGAGAAGGTGATGTGAAGGACAGAAGCAGAGGCCTGAATAACTTGGGACCACAAGCCAATCAATTCAGATGGCCTATAGATGGTACCTTGCCAAGGAAACAGAGATTCCCCTTCAAAATTTAAATTAAAAAAAAAAAAAAAAAAAAAAAAAAAAAAAAGGTACACAGACCCGCTGACCCTTTGATTTTAGGTCTGTAAAGAACTATGAGATAATATATCTGTGATGTTTCAAGTCCTTAAGTTTGTGGCAGTTTGTTACAGCAGCAACATGAAACTAATATAGATGCTTTACTGAAAAGAGGAATAGAGATGCAGATATTCACTCTCAGCTTCTATATGTTGTACCTAACGTAGTGTTGATGCTTTCCTAGCATTAGTTCAAGTTCTAATACTAAATGTGATAATAAGTGATTCTCCATAAGGAGAGTTCAGGAGTCCTGAATCTGACATATTGGGTAAGCTTGTTACTACAGGTGCCAGTGCAGACACAACACTCCCAGTAATGAAATGACAAGAAAATTAAAATATCATAGACAAGAGAGATATATAATGAGACTTCCCCCAAAAAATAGATAATATAAAAAATAAGTTGATTTCAATGTCCAAAACATCCTGAATAATATTTCAGTATGAAAGAAACAAACAAGCTATCTATACAGGAAACATTCAGACTTCTCCTCTACAATTACAAGGCTGCAAAAGCTACCAATTAAACAGATACAGGATTTAAAGTACTTTTTGTTCACTTATGCAGGCAGCAGAAAGATATCTGACAAATGTGGAAAAAATGCAGGGAATACATACAAAACATCTCTATCACTCTTCCCCACCTGCCGACCAACTGTTCTCACGCAAGTACTGAAAGAAATACCCTAACCAAATAGGATTAGTTTTTAAAATTAAAAGTGAGTATTTTTTATGTTTTCAAAGGCCTGGTAGTGAACATCAAAAGAAGCTGAACATGGAATGGCCTTAAAAACAATGTATATACAATTATCAACAATGTAAAAATCATTAATGGTTTTTTAAAAAGACATAAATTTAAATAATGATAATTTAGGAGAATGCATAATAAAAATCTCATTCTATACCCTCAACAAATGAAGAAATGAATGAAGATTATGGAATGATATGTAAAACTACACCAACTTGCTCCATCCTATGCAGGGGAAAACCAGTAACACTTTGTATTCTGAAGGCAATTAGAAGTAAGTCTTAGAAAAGGTTAAAATTAGTTGTGTTTTCAAGACAACTAAATGTATCCAACAGTGAAACTAAATGCAGTATATAATGCAAATACCTAGTTATTAAGTGAGGAAACTGGCAAACTCTTTCTGTAAAGATCAGATAATAACTATTTCAGGTTTCTGTGCCGCATACAGTTATTGCCACATATTCTCCTTCATTTTATAGTTTTGCAACCATTTAAAAATGTAAAAGCTATTCTGAGCCTGTGTGCTATAAAAAAACAAGCCATAGGTTGCCAACCACTGTACTTGGGTTAAAAAGCAAGAGAGACAGGGAGAAAGGAAAATCTAAAAATATTAAAAAACACTAAGCATTAAATAGAGATGATTAACATCAGGAAAAAATATAGCAGTTATGACACTTGGTATAAATGGCCTCAACTTTCCTAGTAAAGGACAAGGATTCACATAATGAGTAAAAAACTAGAGGACAAGAAAATATTTTCCATAAGACACAATTGTAATTAAATTCAAAATAGGTTAAATGTGAAAGAATGGGTAGGTTTAACAGGCAACTTTCAATGGGAAAAAAAGCAGGTGTACCAGTATCCATCAAAGCAGAATTAAAATATATTAAATAGTAAAAAGAAAACCATTTCGCATTGATAAAAATGTAATTCACAAAGGAATCCTAACTATTTTTTTTGTTGTTGTTTACTTTTTTTTTTTTTTTTTTTTTTTACAAATAGTTTATTGTCAAATTAGTTTTTACATAACACTCAGTGCTCATCCCCAAAGTGCCCTCCTTCATGCCCATCCCCCCCTCCCCCCCACATCCATCAGTCCTCAGTTTTTGTCAGCATTCAAGAGTCTCTCATGGTTTGCCTCTCTCCCTTTCCCCCACCATTTCCGCCCTTCTTCTCCCCCTTGGTCCTCCGTCAAGTTCCTCCTAATCCTCCTATACGTGCAAACATATGGTATTTGTCCTTCTCTGCCTGACTTATTTCGCTCAGCATAACACCCTCAAGGTCCATCCATGTTGCTACACATGGCCAGATTTCATTGTTTCTCATTGCCATGTAGTAAAGGAATCCTAACTATTAAGACACCATAGGGGCACCTGCATGGCACAGTCAGATAAACATTTGACTCTTAGTTTTGGCTCAGGTCATGGTCTCACGCCTCTTGAGTCTGAGTCCCATACCAGACTATGTACTAACAGTGCAGAGCCTGCTTGGGGATTCTCTGTCTCCCTCTCCTGCTCCTCAGCTTCTCACTCTGTCTCAAAAAAATCATTTTTTTAAATTTTTTATGTTTTATTTGTTATTGAGACAGAGAGAAACAGCATGAGTGGGGGAGGGTCAGAGAGAGAGGGAGACATAGAATCTGAAGCAGGCTCCAGGCTCTGAGCTTCAGCGCAGAGCCTGATGTGGGTCTCGAACTCACAAACTGTGAGATCGTGACCTGAGCCAAAGTCGGACGCTTAACTGACTGAGCCATCCAGGTGCCCCTACACATTTTTTTTAAAAAGACATTTTCTGCAACAAGTAACACTGCTAGAAAACTAGTCAAGGGAAACATAGTAAGTTTAACCTACTTCAGAGTCCTGACCAATCAAGAGAGGAAAATTTAAAGAAGAATAAGGAACAATCTAAAACCTCTGGGATGCAGCAAAAGCTGTTCTAAGAGGGAAATGTATACCAATACAGGCCTACTTCAAGAAGCAAGAAAAATTTCATACAACCTAACCTTACACCTAAAGGAGCTAGAAAAAGAACAAAACCCAAAAGAAATCACATAGAGCAGAAATAAATGAAATAGAACATATCAATAAAACCAAGAGCTAATTCTTTGAAAACATCAGTCTACCCAGACTCACAGAGAGAGAGAGAGAGAGAGAGAGAGAGAGAGAGAGAGAGAGAATATGAGAACATTCAAACAAAATCACTAATTCAAGAGGACTAACAAGCAACACCACAAAAATTCAAAGGATTATAAAACACTTATTATGAAAAACTGCATGCCAACAAATTGGATAACTTAGAAGACATGGATAAATTTCTAGAAACTTAATCTTCCCAAACTGAAGCTAGAATAAATAAAAACTTTGAACAGACTGACTACTAGCAAAGAAATAGAATCAGTAACCAGAAATCTCCCAACAAACAAAAATCCAGGATTAGATATCCTCATGGGGGAATTCTACCAAACATTTAAATACCTAGTCTTCTCAAACTATTCCAAAAAAACAGAAGAGGAAAACAATACTCCAAATTCATTCTATGTGATCAGCATTACCCTAATACCAAAACCAGATAAAGACTGCAAAAAACAAAAGCAACAGATAACTACAGGCCAATCTCTCTCATGAACACAGATGCAAACATCTTCAACAAAATACTAGCAAACCAAATTCAACAATACATTTGAAAAATCATTCACTATGATCGATTGGGATTTATTTCCAGGGTGCAAGCGTGGTTCAATACTTACAAATCAATCAATATGAGATCAATAAGAGAAAGGATAAAAACCGTATGGTCATTTTAATAGATGCAGAAAAAATATTTCACAAAGACCAACATCCATTCATGAAAAAACCCTCAACAAAGTAGGTTTAGAGGAACATACCTCAACATAATAAAGGCCATATGCCAAAAACCCACAGCAAACATCACACTCAATGATGAAAAATAGAGCTTTTCCCCTAAGGTCAAGAGTAAGACAGAGGGATATCCACTCTCACCACTTTTATTCAATATTGTCCTAAAAGTCCCAGCCACAGCAATCAAACAACAAAACTACATAAAAGGCATCCAAAATCATAAAGAAGGAGGACAACTTTTACTATTTGAAGATGACATGGTACTCTTCACAGAAAAAAAAACAAAAAGACCACCAAAAAATTACTAGAACTGATAAATGCATTCAGTAAAGCCCTATCACATATGAAAAAAATAACTAACATGATGAAGTAAATTTCATACCAGAAATACAAGGAAATTTCAGCATCAATAAATTAGTATATTTAATTCCATGAGAAATATATTTTAAGCTTATCATACAAGTATATCAATAGATGCCAAACGATATTTGATCAGAATATCCATTCCTGATTTAAGTTCTTAGTAAAATAGTTTAATTATCATTATTTTAAAGTGATCTGAATCTACCTAGGAAAGCCAAGGTAATCGACAGGAAAATGACTCTACCATATATTCAAATTTTGTAAGACCTCTAGCATAAAAGTAAATGAATAAACTCATTGTTTTTTCATATAAATTATCAGCCAATAAGAAAATATAAAGCTGGAGCAGAAAATGTCCCATTTGCTGTATATCCATGTTTAAATACACATACATACACACAAAGAGATATAAACTCATTAATACTGAGCTGGGGGAAAAAAGCCCTGACTTACAGTATTTCTGATTTTTGCAGTTTGAACATTCCCACCGTAACAGATGAGAAACACTCAACATGGTAATTACTGCAAATAGACCTAGGAAGAGATGCGTACACTGTTACACAGTATTTCCCCGCTTACAGATACAATACACCCAAATAAATTCAAGGACAATGATAACAAAATGTAATAATTAGAAAGTCATGAGTTGTATTTATTACCATTTATAATATGTATCACTGGAAATTTATAATTTAAGTTTTAAGAATGGCTGTGTTTTACAACCACCACAATGACGTTCCGAAAATAATCCGCTCTTGGGAGCTGGTACCGACAGACTCCAGCATATCACTGTCTCAAGAACCCAATAATCTCACCAAGATTCAGCCCATATTTAAAAAAAAAAAAAAAAAAAAGTATTACTAAGCTTCCCGGAGAGTCCTAAGATAAAACTTCAACAAACAGAAGGTCATCATGCTAATAGCTGAGAAGACTTAATATGGTAAAGAGGTTAATTTTCTTTAGATTCATCTACACATTTACGAAATCCCAACCAACATTCAACTTCATTTTCATTGGAGACAGTGGAAGGGGCATTCTTCCAAGGCAATCCTAAATTTGATCCATAAAAATAAATATGCAAAAAGATCTAGGAAAATTCTACAGAGACCACAACATTCAGGAAACACTCAATCCTAAAGTTATTATGAGGCTAGAACATTCACAAAAGCACAATGCTAAGCACTAGAGAAACAGAAATCCTGGTCTCAGTCTAGAGGGGTAGAAAGCTACCCCAACAGATAATTCCAACCACGTGTGGCAAACAGCACGATGGAGATACCCAAGAGGACGTGGGGGAAACAAGGAGCCTGCAAATGTCACAGGGAAAGAGTGACATCTTGAACAGATTTGCCTTTTCCAATCTTTTGAACCTCTCATCAAATTACTTTCCAAGAAGCTTGTACCAATCCACATTCCCTCCACCAGTGTGTGAGACTATTTTCTAACATGCTTGCCAACATAGAGCATTATTCCATTTTTATTTTATCTTGCCTAGTTTAACAGGTGACAATACTACCTTGTCTTTAAGTAGCATGCCTGGCATCTAATGAGGTTGGCAGGATTTCATGAATTTATTGGGTGTTTCTACTACTACTTTTGCAGAAACCTAGCTCTCCTCTGTGCTCCCTTGGCCCCCGCCTCCTTGCTGTGTTATCAGGACCATGAGGAAGTCCATTATCCCCACAAGACTACAAGTCAGGAACAGGGACTGTTCAGTCTCTCCCTGTATCTGCAGCAGAAAGCACTGCCCAACATCGAGTAAGCGCTCTGAGAGCATCTGCCAAATGAAGAAGACAGCGAGTCGTGGGGCACTTGGTGCTGCTTCACCTGGATGTCAGCAGTGGCACACTGGAACCACATAAAAATGGAGTGGCTTTTCCGGAGACGCAGTTCTGCCAAAATTATTAACAGTGGCTGGGCACAAACAAGGAGAAAAGCAGAAATAGAGCAAGGTTGGAGTTCATTCCATTGTACAGGATCATCAGGCTGAGAAAAGTTTATAAAATTCAAGGAGAATTGTCTTTAGAAAATACGTTTTGCTTAAGAGACTGTTGCAATGTACTTGCACAACTGTCGGAGAAAATTTGATTCTCCACAAATAACAGTCTCTTGAATTTCTGCTTTATTTCTAAAGAGTTCCCCTGCTTCAGCTTCCATTCGCTGTGTCTTTACCTCTTTTCAGAGAGGCGGCTGGTCTGCCATTATCTACTCATCAGACACTGGAAGGCGCTGTAGGGAGATGCTATGGCATTTCAGCACACGATGAGTTTATACAACTTTGCTAGGACATCTGTGCAAGACCTCAGCCCTTCCTTCTACAGTTACTTAAAGGGAACCCGAGAACAGGAGAGACTCCATCCATTCAGTAAGTGTAGGGGGTTTAATGGTGCTCCCCACAAGATATGTCCACATCCTAATCCCTCAATATTGTGAATATGACCATTTGGGGAAAGTGGGGCTTTACAGATATCATTTTAAGGATCTTGAGATGAGATTATCCTACATTACCACGGTGGGTCCTAATTCAAGTGACAAATGTCCAAATAAGAAAGAGAAGGGAGGGGCACCTGGGTGGCTTAGTCCGACTTTCGCTTAGGTCATGATCTCGCGGTTCGTGGGTTCGAGCCCCGTGTCGGGCTCTGTGCTTACTGCCAGCTCAGAGCCTGGAGCCTGTTTCAGTCTGTGACTCCCTCTCTCTCTGACCCTCCCCTGCTCACGCTGTCTTTCTCTCTCCTAGAAATAAATAAAAAACATTAAAAAAATTTTTTTTTTAAAAATAAAAAAATAAAAAAAAAAAAAAAGAAAGAGAAGGGAAAAGACACAGACATGTGAAGACAGAGGCAGAGCCTGGAGTGATACAGTCACAAAGAGCGCCAATAGCCACCAGAAGCAAGCAGACAGGGGACAAAGGGTGCTCTGGAGTCTTCAGAGGAAGCATGGCCCTGCTGATACCTTGATTTCAGACTCTGGCCTCCAGAACTCTGAGAGAGTACATTTCTGTTGTTTTGAGTCACCAAGTCTGTGATCTTTTGCTACAGCAGCCTGAGGAATCTCTACAGTGCTTGACCCATTCACCTGCCCCTGAATCCCTCTCTCCTAGACTGTTGTTCAGACCAGTGTAGCAGCCTCCACCCAGGCCCCTGCCTTCATCCTGTCCCCTACCAGCCAATCCCCCACCTGCACCAGATGTCAGGAAGTTGTTCCCAACATTTAAACCCAAGACGGACACTCCCCTACTAAAACCTTCAGCCAGGGGCTGGCAGTCCAAAGATGCATATGGAGATAACTCAAGATCCTCAGTCTAGTGTGAGGAGTCTCACTACCTGGCCCCAGCATGCCTCCTGGACCTCAGATCTGCCAAGAAAAATTCCCTGAACACCTTCTTCTCAAGGCAGGACTCGGTATTCAGTGCCCTGAACCTGCCAGGCTATTACGCACCATTCTGGGTACACTCTTACCCCCACCCTGACAAGCAAATACCTTTCAAGACTCTGCTCAAGTGCCATCTCCTTTCCAAGAACTTCATTTAGCACTTCCCACTCCTTCTACTGTCAACCCTAACAGAACTGAGCACTCCCCTCACTTCCTCAGTGTCTGCAGCCTGCTCCTGAATTATGGTGCCAACCACACCTGATGACACTATTCTCTGGACTCCTCCATTCCCCTTAGCCTACAGGCTTCAGACGGGCCACGTCCATCCTTATGTGATCCATCTTTGTTTTCCAGAACCTAGCCTTGTACCTGGCACACAAGAGGCATTCATTAGGTTGGGTGAGTGGAGACATGGATGTGTGAATGGATACACAAACTGCCAAGTACCAAAGGAACCCATAAATGGGCAACTTGTAAAAGAGAAGGGACAGGCAGAAGGATCCCAGGACCCACGAGTACCCAGAATTACACAAGTGAACGCTCTACGGCAAATCAAAAGCTAACTGAACATAAATACATCATAACGAAACTAGTATTTCCCACAGCTTCCAGTTTATAAATCAGTTTCCTATGCTTCTTTTACTCCTCACAATGACCTGAGGACATAAGGAATTACCATTTCTTCTCTTCACAATGAAGGAAGCCAAGGCTCAGAGTTGGCAGACATCAGCTGAGTAGAGTGGCAGATAAAGACCCTAGGACGTAGTCTGTCCAGCTCTTCAGCCTCTTTCTGCTCCTTGGACCATAAGCCACAGACCAAGCATCAAGCACTCACAGAACCACAAGCAGTGCTGCAACCATTCGACTGTGTCCATGTGGAACCCAGAGACACACGTTGTTTGCCTGAAAATGACTGATAGGATGGAAACTGACAAGTCATCATCTGCTCTGGTGCCATTGATGACTGGTTAACGTGAATATTGTGTCGCTTCCCACTAGATGGAAGAAGATGTCACTTATCATTAATGGAGTGTCACATGTATGTTTGCCTAAAGGAAAATGCTCTTTTGGCTGTTGTTGTTCTCAATTTCTCCCTCATTTTACAGCCATTAAAAAAAAGATTCGGCAGAAAGGATGACTCTACATAGGGGTGAAATGGAAAGGCATTCTTCTTATTTCCTTTTCTGTTTTATAACTGAGTATTTCCTTCTTTCTTGAGTTGAAACAAATAAAACCGAGTCAAAACGCTGATCCACATGGGAGGAGGAATCTGGGTTCTGAGATCAGCCAAATGCTCTGGATCAGAACTCCAGAACCCAATAGTCAAGGGAGGGAGGGAGGTGTTCAGAGTCCAGCCAGGTCCACCAAGCTGGCCCTTTTTCAAGGTGGGCTCAGCTCTGCTCAACAAAGATGATGGAACATACATCTACAAATAATAACAGGTAATATTACTGTGAGGACCTCATTACAGACTGTGGAATATGAAAAGCTTTGAAACCAGAAAGGTTTTTTTTCCCATAAGTGGTGCAAATTTATTTAGTGCCAAGCCTTGAATTAAACCCATATAGATTTATGGTACCTTTTACATCTCCTTCTTAGTGTTGATATCCATACTTACATGCTTGATTTCAGGATACTGCCTCAGATCCTGCTGGGGGTATTATTTATTCTACAGTATACGTACTCTACTGCCCTCTTAAAAAGTAAATCTGAGTTCAGAAACACAGTTGGCCCCGAAGGTGACAGATATGGGGTTAAGTACTTATTCAACCCATTTTGTGGATCAGAAAACTGACTCCAAGACATCTATGCAGAAGCAGCAAATGTTTGCCTCTGGACCCTGCATTATCTCTCCAAAGCTGAGGTCATCAACCACTGAGCTCCACTACCTTTGACCAACTGCCCTTCTGGCTGATCTCTTGTTTGCCCTCAGAGCCTTGCAGGTCATTCCCTGAGTGCTGAGCATGGAGTCAAGATTTGCCTTCTCAGACATTTCAGGTATTAGGTCATTCCAGAAACAAAAGGACCATAATTAAATTTCTTTATTAAACACATCTTGAAATACTGAGCTGTGTTGCAGATCTAGAGTGAAATGCAACAGCATCCTAGATAGGTAACTGAACTGTCGAAGATCTGGATCTAAACTTGAATTTTTATGCTGAGAAGCAAAGACAGCAACTATCACTATCACATTTTCTCACACTACAGAGATTAAGTCAGACCCTGGAGCCAGAAGTGTATTCAAATCCTGGCTCAGCTACTTTATGGATGTAGAATCTTGGAAAAGTTACTTAATTTCTCTGTGCCTCAGTTTCTGTATCTGTAAAACGGGGGTAACAAACCAACCTCAAGAACTGCCTTGAAGATTAAATGAGTCAGTATTCAAAGCACTTAGAATATAGCAGTCCCATATTAGTTTTTGATTTCTAAGTAGATAATGATCGACACAAGACAGATACTCGGATTCACATTTAACTTCTCTGAATCTGGACTCCTTTTACTATGTTTATGTTGTTACTCAAAAGCTACCATTTAACCAAAGGTGCTTTTTTTCTTTATAGCATCTTAGAAATGAGATAATATGGTAAAGAATACTTTTGGAAGAAGTGATGTACTTTTCCTTTGGTTTCAGAAGACACGGGCAGATGAATTCTGAAACCAAGCACCAGGCTGAATAGGTATTCCCATTCCAAAGAAAGAGCTCTATACACTTTTTTATTTGCATTTCAAAATTCTACCAAATGGTCACAATCAACTACTTGGGATTTTTCCTCATTAGTTTTGCTCTGTGCCTCTGTCACCTTTAGCAGGAAGCTGAAAATGTGTAACCTTCAAAATTAGTAGCAATGCATGCCAGAAAGCTTTTCAAAGAAGAGTCAATGTGCGTTAGGGACCTAATTGCCATGCCTGAAAGTGTCGCCTGAGGATTTTTCAGTCTTCAGAGAAGTCCCCAACCCTTGGGAGAAGTAGCGTTCAAACTACATTTCCCCAAATCATATACCAGAGAAAAATGTTAGAGTAGATTTACCCATGAAGGCAAGGAAATAAAACTGAGAATAAATAAACCATAAATCAGAGGTCTCTCCCTTACTTAAATCCTCCAATGGCTTCCTATTACACTTGGAACACTAATAAAACTTCCTTACCACAGCCTTAAGGCCCCACTTGACCTGTCCCCCAAACACATCTCCTGATTTTTTCCTTACCCTGTGATCCCCTTTACACACTGTGTTCCACAGATACCTATCTTTCTGTCAAACACATGGAGCATATTCCTCCTTAAGGCTCTCTGAACATGCTACTCCTCTTGCCTGGAGAGGTCACCCCCTTCCGAGTGCTACCAGGCTGTCATGCAGGATGTTCACTGTACAAGATCAGACAGAGAAAAGGGTGCCTTTTTCTAATTCATACACTACAGCAGCCATCTGGGCTAGTGGCAGTCGTGCTTCACTGGGAGGATTCATTCATTCCCAAAACAAGTATTAGTTGAGCACCTACTAGAAGTCAGGCACTGTTCTAGGCACTAGGATTGTAGCCTTGAACCAGACAGACAGCCCTTTGCTATCTGGGAGCCCAGACACTAGGGAAGCTAAGACCAGCAGAAGACAATTCAGCAATAAATGAATAAGCAAAACATCAGTAGTACAAGTAGGAAGACAATTTAACTCAGTTGTATGATAGCCACTGGATGGCTACTTTATTTTGTTTCAAAGTCTCATTTAAATTTTCGTTAACAGCAATGGTTTCAGGACTACAATTTAGTGATTCATCGCTTACATATAACAGCCAGTGCTCATCACAACAAGTAGATGGCTACTTAAGACTGGATAGTCAAGGAAGGCCTCTGGAGATGGTGGCATTTATTTTGATAGCTTGATACCACAAGGAGCCATCAACACAAAGAATGTGTTTGCGACAGGGGAGGGAAGACTGGGCATGCCATGCACAGGGAACTCAGATGTGAACCCTTATAAGGGCCCCAGAGAGTGAACAAGCTCTTTGTGTTCTAGTAATAGAAAGCCCAAGTATGACAGGAACACAGTGATCAAAGAGGAGACAGAAGTACAACCAGGCCGGACACGTAGGAAGAGCCAGACCATGTGGGACTCAAGGTCCGAACAAAGTATTTGGGTCTTATTCTCAGTGAGCTGTAATACCACCTATCTGAGGTTCCAAGCAGTGTCACAAGCTGGTACACACTTTGGAAAGATTACTCTATCTCAGAGTTATCCTAAAGAACTTCCTGCCATGATGGAAATAATTCTGTTATATACTGTCAAATGCAAAAAGCCACTGGCCAAATGTGACTAATGAGCACTTGAGATATGGCTATTGTAACTGAGAAATTTTTATTTTTAGTCTATTTTAGTCTACTTGGTAATCTAAATTTAGATTACCTACATATGGCCAGGAGCTGCTACTTGGTCCCAGCACCTTCAGTGCTGGCTGGAGAATAAGGTACAGGAGGGCGGCAAGGGGGCAAGTAGGAAGATTAATCAGGAAGCAATCACGGCAGTCCAGGGAAGAGATGACGACAGCTGGAAGCAGAGATGGAGAGAAGTGACAGCTATGAATACCTTTCAGGGCTGGTGACAAGAGAGTGGGGGAGACAAAGGGAAAATGAGGCACTGGAGAGAACTTGTAGATTTTTGACTCGAGCAGCTAAGTGGATGGTGGCACCATTTTGATACGGAGAAGACAGAACAAGACAGCAGTTTGGGGGAGGAAACAAAATGTAACAGAAGAACTTGCTTCTCCCTAACCCTTCAGATGGCAATCTACTCTTAACATTGGGGCCTGAAACTTCAGCTCAAACATCATTTTCTCGGAGGCTGGACACAATACCCAACCCAATTCTTCATCCCTCCCTCTTATTTTGCCTGCACTTAGTATCTGCAATTTTTTGATCATGAATGCATGGCTTCCGGTTTCTCTAAACTAAAACTCTCTCCACACTGGGTCCTCATATCTTCCTCCCTCCCTCCCTCTCTCTCTCTCTCTCTCTCTCTCTCTCTCTCACACACACACACACACACACACACACACACACACTCGCGCCTGGAATGGTACCTAGCAAATGGCAGGTACCCAAATATGTGTTGAATTAAAGAAGCAAGGCTAAATCTCATACAAAAAAAAAACTGAAGCCTCAAAGGGAAGGTTTCTAGTTTGAACTTGCACAACATCAAACAGTGGAAAATAAAACGTACTCACATACCTGCGCCAGGTATAAATGGATAAATTCTGTTTAGGGTTATTTACCAGTATTTCTTGGAAATACGTGGCAACAAAATTTCCAGGTAATGATCTGCCCCATCTGACAGGTGCAAAAGTGAAATGCTAATCAGAATACGGTTCCCAGTTCTGTAATCCCTTCTCTCTCCAAGAGTTTTGAGGGACTGAACTGAGGGGGTGTAACATAAAAACACAGAAAATCTTGGGCTATGATTTTTAAAAGTTCAGAGCATCCTAGAGTGTTACCTGCCCTTAGTTAGGAGGATGAGCCACTTACATGTCTCCCAACCAGCAGCAGATGATATTCCAGAGGAGCAGGTGCTATGGGGCAGGGTGCAATCAGAAGGAGCTATGCAATTAAGCAGATAAGGATCTGAGCTGAGCTGTGCAATCCTGACAAAGTCCAGTAGCCTCTCTGATCTCCACTCCAACCGCCCTGCACCCTCCACAGCCCATCAACCAGGCCCTCTGATATTTCCTCACCAATGACAGGGGAAGTCCTATCACCCCACAACTCCTGAGCCCCAAAAGACATCTTTGCATTCACTCACTTGAGTACAGAACTTTGTCATAATTTCCCACATTCTCCTGACTTTATTCTGTCAATGCATTGCCCCCAACACACACACTTTCTCTCTCATACAATTCCACACCACAAACACATGCAGAGCTCTCTGCAGCTTCCTTCACTCTACACTGACTCACAGTCGCAAGAACACATTTCCTTTTCCTCTTCACAGGCTCCCAAAATGAGATCATTTCTGGTAAAAGCAATTGTAAGCTCTGGGTGAACAACTCCAGAAAATTAGTACAAGTTCCACTAAGGCCAGAGACAGAAAGAAGAAAAATCTGTTCAATTTCTACTGTACTCACATTACCCACAAAATGGAACACAACTCTCATTTTCCCCCCTCTGATCCCAGTTCTTAGCAAAAATTAAAACAAAAGCTATTCCTAGCTCCACCCCAAATGGCCATTTTCTATTTGCCATTAACAGCCACTCCACATCAGGAACGCACCACTCTCTCTCCACTTTGTCAAGTATGATTTCTCATCGAAGCTGCTACAGCACCTCAATGTCCAATTGAAATTATAGACAACATTAAAAACAACAGCTAGAATGCATTAAAGATTTAACCATGAGTCATTACAGACATTGGAAGAAGGTGTAATTCCGCCACCCCTAGCCTGATACATAGATATTCTGAACAAGGAAATAATTTGAGAAATATAGGATACAGACATTAAGGATAAGAGACAGAAAATATTAAGAGACACAAAATATCAGATATGGAAAATATTTTCAACTGCTTTAAAAATAATTGAAATGAGTAATTATCTATCTAATATCCACTAAACAGAGGAACATTAAGCTATCCAAAACCACGTTTACAAAGAGTTTTTATTAACATGAGAAAAGCCCATATTATATTGCCAAATGAGAAAGATGCATGATAATATATACAGTGTGATTTCAATTATATGAAAATGCACAGACAACCCTAAAGGGAAATACAGGAAAAAACCAACAACGGTTATCCTGGGTGGTCAGCAAACGAGTGTCCTTGTTTTCTAGTCTTTCTACTACTCTCCATCTTCCAAACTTTGTGTATCAGGTAAGATTTTGTTTCATCTTTTCTTTCAGCAGATTTTTTTTGTAAAATAACACTGACCTAAAATCTGTAAACTTTTATTTTATGAAAACTGTTTCAGCAAAAGCTTCTGTCTTAATGCCCTCATGTCTTTATGATGTTTGGGGAAACAAGGCGGAACTGCCCCCTACGCCCAAACCCAGCCCCAGTTTCTAAGGGAGCCGGTTAAGGACCCAGCCAACACTATTTCTGGGGAATACGGATATGTAGGGAGTCTGGCAGTGTCGCTGTTCCCAGGGAGCATAAGAGAATCAATACAGAAAGCAAACTTATCTGTAATTACCAGTCCAATTCACTGTTTAAAAAAAAAAAAGTGACATAGGATCACATCCCTAGTCCTAGGCATTCTCCTCTATGCACAAAATCACTGCAAGGCTAGCATTATCATACCCATTTTTCAGATGAGGCAATGGGCACATAGAGAAGGGAGGTATCTGTGCAAGATCACAAGTCAGTAACCTATCAATGTCTGCATGCAAATTCATTTTTGCTGATGCCAGTGATCAGATCCTTCCATTAACCCCACACAGCCTCCTTCATCTATACCGCAACAAGTAAGAGAATTATGTACAAATTTGAAGCCCTGCTCATCACCATCATTCGGACAGAACTGTAGACCTTTGGTCTCCTGCCAAAGGGACCTTAACCTTCACAAGCACAAACAGCCAAATTTATGCCCTATCTTCTCAGATGCTACAAAGGACAAAGGATTCGAATTGTACATAAGTTAGGGTCTAATATTTACTATCTTAACACACTATTTTTTAAACATGGGATTACAGAATCAAAAGATATGAGGATACTTAAAAAGGCCCTTAATATCTATTTTAAGAGTCCATAGCCCAAAATGATATAACCTAAATAAGGCCATTCACATTTTTAACCACAGCACTGTCAAGGCTGACTTAATCCTCTTTGGGGAAAATGGAACAAGTGGCTGGGGATAAAGAATTAAGAAGACCCAAAACAAGCACAAAATCATAGAAGAGAATTCAAAGACTAACTCGGACCCTTCCAAAATCCAAATGCCAGACAGACCAGCAGATAGAATGGAAGATCCTAGTTAACATTTACTGAGACTATATTCAGTGCCACATTCTGTATATTCTGAATTATTCCTTAGAACAAACTTGGACTGAGCTGCATTTGCCTTTACTTCACAGACAGAAGGTTCAAAAATGCCAAGCAAAACGTAAAGCAGTTTGTGACCACTCAACTAGCCATACAAGAAATATTAAAGGGGACTCTTTGAGTGGAATGGAAAGACCATAAATGGGAGTATGAAAAATAAGTATATCTGTAAAAATCAGTCAAGGGATTCACAAAATAAAAGGATGTAAAATATGACACCATATACCTAAAACATAGGGGGCAGAGGAGAAAAGAATGGGTTCAAACATAAGCGACCATCAACTTAATGTAGATGGCAATAAGCCGAAAAAGCTATATACAAACCTAATGGTAACCACAAATCAAAAACCAGTGATAAGAATAAAGAGAAATACAAATCTATCTCTGAAGAAAACAAGCAAACCATGAAAGAGAGGAGAAGAATCAAGGAAAACCTATAGAAACAACTACAAAACAAGTAGCACAATGACTACAAATACTTATCTTTCAATAATTAGTTTGAATGTAAATGGACTAAGGTTGCTCCAATCAAAAAACACAGGTGACAGAGAAATTAAAAAAACAAGACTGATGTAAATGGTGCCTACAAGAGACTCATTTTAAGCCTAAAGACACTTACAAGTTGAAAGTAAGTACGTGAAGAAACATAGATCATGCAAGTGGATATCAAAAGGAAGCTAGGGCAGCAATATTTGTATCAGACAAAATAGATTTTAAAACAATGACTATAACAAGAGTCAAACACTATATAATAATTATAGGGACAATTAACAAGAATATAAAACAATTGTAAATATCTATGCACCAAACAGAGAGCACCAAAATGCATAAAACCATTAATAACAAACATAAAGGAACTAGTCAATAATAATACAATAATAGTAGGGAACTTATATTGATGAACAGATCATCCAAACAGAAAATCAAAAACGAAACAGTGAATTTGAAGGAGACACGGGACCAGATGGATTTAATAGATGTATTCAGAACATTCCATCCCAACATGGGAGAATACACATTCTTTTTGATGTGTATTCTGAATAATGTATATTGGAAAGAATACACATTATTTTCAAGCTCACACAGAACATTCTCTAGAATAGATCACTTATTAGGACACAAAGCAAGTCTCAACAAAAAGATTGATTTCATACCATGCATCTTTTCTGACCACAACACTATGAAATAAGAAATCAACCATCAGACAAAAAATCTAGAAAGGGCACCAATACATGGAGGTTAAATAACAAGCTACTGAAACAATGAACGGGTCAACCCAGCAATTAAAGAAGGAATCAAAAACTGTATGGAGCGAAATATGAAAACATGACTTCCAAAATCTTTGGGATGCAGCAAAAGCAGTTCCAAGACGGAAGTTTATAGCAATATAAACCTACCTCAAAAAGCAAGAAAAATCTCAAACAATCCAACTGCACACATAAAGGAGCTACAAAAAGAACAAACAAAATCCAACACCAGCAGAAGGAAAGAAACAATATAGACCAAAAATAAATGATATGACAAACAAAAATATAACCGATCATGAAACCAGGATCTGGTTCTTTGAAAAGATCAACTGAACTGATAAACCTCTCATCAGACTCATTGAAAGGAAAGGACTCAAACAAAATCACACCTGAAAAAGGAACCAACACCACAGAAAATACAAGAAACTATAATATTATGAAAAAATTTATGCCAACAAATTGAGACAACCTAGAAGAAATTAACACCTAGAAACATCGAACTTTCCAAAACTGAAACGTGAAGAGAAAATTTGAGCAGACTGATTACTACCAAGAAAATGGGATCAGTAATCAAAAACCTCCCAACAAAAGTCCAGGACCAAGTAGCCTTACAGGGAAATTCTACCAAACATTTAAAGTAGAGTTAATACCTATTCTTTTCAAATTCATTCTATGTACTCAGCATCACCCTGATACCAAAACCAGATAAAGACAACCACACAGACACACAGACACAGACACACACACACACACACACACACACACAGACAACGATAGGTCATTATCTCTCATAAACACAGATGCAAAAATCCTCAACAAAATATTAGCAAACAAACTCAACAATACATTTAAAAGATAATTCACAACAATCAAGTAGGATTTATTCCCAGGATGCAAGAGTGATTCAATATCCATACATCAATCAGTGTGACACATCATATCAATAAAAGGAGAAAAAGCATATGGTTATTTCAATAGATGAAGAAAAACATTTCACAAAGTACAACATCCATTCATGAGAGAAACCTTCAACAAAGTAGGTTTAGAGGGAACATATCTCAACCTAATAAAGGCCTTGTATGAAAAACCCACAGCATACATCATCCTCAAACGGAAAAAACAGAACTTTTCCCCTCAGGTCAGGAACAAGACCAAGATAATAACTCTCACCACTCTGCTTCAACTTAGTACTGGAAGTCCTGGCCACAGTAATCAGACAAAAAGAAAGAAAAGGCATCCAAATTTGTACAGAAGAAAACTTTCACTATTTGCAGATGACACGATACCATACAGGCAAAACCTAAGCGACTGCACCAAAAAACTACTAAAACCAATCAAAGAATTCAGCAAAGTTGCAGGATACAAAATCAACACACAAGAATTGCTTGCATTTCTATACAGCAACAGTAAAGCAGAAGAAATTAACAATACTACTTACAATAGCACCCAAAATAGTAAGATAACTAGGAATGAACCTAACCAAAGAGGCGAAAGACCTGTACTCTGAAAACTATACAACACTCATGAAGGAAATCGAAGAGAACACAAAGAAATGGAAAGACATCCCATGCTCTAAGACTGGAAGAATATTGTTAAAATGTCTACACTACCCAAAATAATCTACTCACTTAATGCAATCCCTATCAAAATACCAAGAGCAGTTTTCACAGAACTAGAACAATCCTCAAATTTATATGAAACCACAAAGACCCTAATGGTCAAAGCAATCTTGAAAAAGAAAAGCAAAGCTGGAGCTACCACAATTCTAGACTTCAAGTTATGCTACGAAGCTACAGTAATCAAAACAGTATGGTACTGGCACAACAACAGATACAGTGATCAATGAAACAGGACAGGAAACACAAAAATAAACCCACCATCGTATAATCAATTGCCAACAAAGCAGGAAAGAATAACCAATAGAAAAAAAAGACAGTCTCTTCAAACAATGGTATTGGGAAACCTGGACAACTACAGGAAGAATGAAACTGGAGCATTTTCTTACACCATACACAAAAATAAACTCAAAAAGAATTAAAGACCTAAATGTGAGGCCTGAAATCATAAAATTCCCATAAGAGAGCACAGGCACCAATTGTGACATCAGCCATAGCAACACTTTTCTAGATAGGTCTGTGGAGGCAAGGTAAATAAAAGCAAAAATAAACTATTGGGACTACATAAAAATAAAAAGCTTCTGCACAGAAAAGGAGACCATCAACAAAACTTAGAGGCAACTGACAAAATGGGAGAAGATACTCGCAAATGACATACCAACTAAAGCAGGCCAAAAAGATATAAAGAATTGACACAACTCAACATACAAAAAAAAAAAGTAAAATAAAATTCAATTAAAAGATGGGCATAAGAAATGGACAGATATTTCTCCAAAGACAGATGACCAACAGACACATGAAGAGACGCTCAACATCACTCATCATGAGAGAAATGGACATCAAAATCACAGTGAGGTACCACTTCATAACCGTCACAATGGCAGAAATAAACACAAGAAACAAGAGGTGTTGGCAAGGATGTGGAGAAAAAAGAACCCTCATGCATTGGTGGGACTGCAAACTGATGGGAGCAGTATGGAGGTGCCTCAAAAAGTTAAAAATAGAACTACCCTAGGATCCAGTAATCACAATACTGGGCATTTACCCCCAAAATACAAAAACACTAATGCAAAGGTCTACATGTACCCCTATGTTTATAGCAACATTATCTATAATAGCCAAATTATGGAAGCAGCCTAGATGTTGTTCATCAATCAAGGAATGGATGAAGAAGTGGTATATATGTGTGTATATATACACACACACATATATAATGTTTTTTATATATATATATACTACCACCATACACACACACACACACAAAACCACCGTATATATATAGTGGTATACACATGATATACATATACACACACACAAAATGGAGTATAATTCATCCTTAAAAAAAAGAATAAAATCTTGTCATTTGCAGTGACATAGAGAATATATTGCAAAGTGAAATTAGAGACAAATATAGGATTTCACTCATGTGTGGAATTTAAGAAACAAAACGAAAGATCAAAGGAAAACAAGAGAGACAAACCAAGAAATAGATTCTTAACCATAGAGAACAAAATGATGGTTACCAGAGGGGAGGTGGACAGGGAATAGGTTAACTAGGTGATGAGGATTAAGGATATGTACATAATTGTTGAACCACTGTACCCCTGAAACTAATACTGTTAACTGTACTGGAATTAAGGTAAACTCTTAATTTAAAAAATGTTTAAGATCAACCAGCTACTAAATGCAAAGTTCAGATGTAAACCCAAACTCATCTATCACAAACTTCTTGATTCTTTACTTTTAATGTTTTAAGTGCTCGCTTAGGCAGCACATATACTTTTAATGTTTTAATATTAGGCTCTTAGAATTTAAAAGAAATATTTATATAAATATGAAAAATAGTTTGAAAGTTCCTTTAAAATAGAAACTAAGAATTGCCCATAGTCTATCAAAGATATGATGAATTGCCAGCACTGTGGCTCATTCTCTTCCATTACCTTATTTTTTACATATATAATTTAAATGATTCACTGCATGTGAAGATTTACTAATTTTTAAACTGAACATAGTGACAGACTTTTCACATGGCATTCATAAAACTTGAAACTATAGTTCTGTACGTCTGCAAATAGTTCCATTAAATGAAAGCCACATCATTATTTTACCTAATCTCTGCTGGTATTTAAATTTGTTTTCCTCAATTTTATCCATCCCAAATAATGTTCTGATAAAAATCTTTTTTATGTACATCTCTAGGTCTCCAAAGTAGGTTTCTGGGAATGCAATTACAAGGTCAAAGGGTATACATACTTTAAGATGCTCAAACTGTGTATCAAATTGCCCTCCAGAAAAATTATAGAGATTTATACTCTTGACAACCACATCACCTCATCTTCACCAGTATCACTGCTCAAATTGTTGTCGACGTAAATAAAGAATTTTACCTTTATTACTCATCAATTTATATTTCAGAAACTACAAGTGAAATTGATTTTTCCCCAGATTTTTATTGACTGCGGCAATTTTTTTTACATAAATTGTCTATTCACATCCTTTACTTCTTTTTCTTTCAAGACATTGATTTTTTTGTTATTAGTTTTCTTTCTATATTAAGGATAACTGATCATTGTGAATCATGTATGTTGTAAATATTTCCCCCCACTGTCATTTAATTTTGTCATTTTATTTTTACCTATAAATGTTTAAGATTTTTATGTAACCAAATGCATCTTTCTTTCCCCTTATAGTTTGTTTCTTGGCTTTTAACTTGGAAAGCCTTTGCTCCTACTAAGATCAAATAAATATTCACCTAGATTTTCTTAAATTCTTGCCTTTTTCACTGCATTGTGCTGATATTTATTTCAAATGGGTGAAAAGTCAAACAAGAATAGAAAAATAAGTGAAAATACCCTCAAGGTAAAAAAAAAAAAAAAAAAAAAGGAACTCCATCTGAGAAGACACATTCACTAGCAGATAAATTATGGATAAATCCGCCCCCTTTGTAATCTCAGGGATGACAACTATGGTGAGCATCCAACAACCTTAAGAAAAAGTCCCTTATCCCAGGTCTTCAGTCTGGGACCTCTAGTACTGTGATTCCGCCCCACAAAGGGAGTGTGAAACTACAGTCCTACCAGAAGCAAGGATTTCTGTCCCCAAATCTCATATCTGCCTGGTATTCCCAGAATACCTGCCCTGTGCCCAGCCCCCAATCTTTGCGGAGAACAGGCGTGCCCATAGGGGTCTCTCTGAGGTTCCAGGAGCTAAGGAACTAGCAGGTATGCCTGGAGGGGTCTTCCTGAGAGAAAGCAATTAAAATTCACATCACAAAAGAAATGAAGCTTTTTTTATTCTAAACTGCAAAACGTGGTGTGGTTAATCAGAGCAATTATAAATGGTAACATCATTATTCAAGCTTCTATTTCCAAACGAAGTCATTTAAATGAATACATTTTCTGCCTTGGAGCAGTAGCTGCCAGTGAGCCCTTAAAAAGAAAAGAAAGGGGGAAAGGAAAAAACAACTGAGAAGCCCCTGGTGCAAAGCCTTGGAGAATGGGGCCAAAGGAACTTGGCCCTTGGCAACTAGGAGTCAGAAGCTCTGGGCACAGTCTCAAATCTGCCCCTGGCTCACTCTGTGACCTTGGGTGTGACCATGGGAAAGACCTGATCTCTCACGTATACAACCAAGAGACTAGATTACCTTGTAACCATAAGGCTTTGGGCTCTGACATTGTGGTTTTGAATTCCACAGCTTATTTTAAGGCCAACTTTTTCTATATGTTGCATCTACAATTACAGAAGAGCCACTGAGGCGTTAAATGCATTCTCTTATTCGAATAAATTCTTTAGAAGCTTCTCAACTGCCTCTAAACGGTGACAGATTTACCTCTAAAGCGCAGCCTATACTATGTGCTTAGTATAAATTGTGGGAGAAGGCAGGTGTGCCTGTTGGAATCAGATGGTACAGGGTTCAAATCACATTCTGAACAAGATGGTCTTAATGTTAGCCTGGATTTGATTAAACTTTACACAGCTTTCTTCCTGACTATGGGTCCTCATCTCCCTTTTCTTAGAGCATTATTTTAGAAAACTTGTAAATTCTTTCTCTTGCCTCTTTGAAATGTAGGCAAATCTCTCAGCCTCTTACTAGTTTTATAATTCAGGAAACAAAATGTTTTGTCTCCAGGACCAAGGAACTATTTCCATGAAATGTAAGCTTTGAAGGAGAGAGTGCCCTGCCTCCTAGTGTCTGCTGGAGAGTAGGAGCCTAACTTCAGCAGCACTTTGCTCCAAGTTGTAAAACCACCACCTGTCGAAGATATGTGAAGTTAGTTAAGTGTTCTTTTGGTAAGACCAATTAGCAAAGGCAGAGAGCCTAAGAATTTCCCTACTTCAGCTCTGAAAACTTCTCCGACCCTTTGTTTCAATGTATCCAATTCAATCCGTCTTTATGTCTTCCCTGGCTCTTTAACTGTGTCCAGTGTAATTGTCATTTAGTTCCAACTGTGTGAATGTACCTCCTTCAGCTTCCTTCAACCTCAAGATCCCCATCCCTGAAAGGTAAATAATAAAACTCTTTATTTTAAGGAGTCAATAAGATCACTCAAGGAAACAAATTGTACATGCAACCCACTGTCAGAAAGCAGAGTGGTAAACCATTTGCAAAATCTACTTCCATGTAACCACACAATTGGGTCATCCCCTCCCACAACAACTGTGGGCTTGGCCATATGAATTACTTGGCTAGTGAGACAGCAGCAAACATGTTGCAAAAAGAGGCTTTTAAAAGCACTTGTGCACAGGGGTTGCCCTCTTGTTACACACGGAACCCTGAGAGCAGCCTAGGAAGGAAGGAGAGCTAGGCTGTCGCAGGATAAGAACGGAGACAACCCAGATGACAGCCTCCCAAACACCAGAGATATGAGTGGGGCATTTCAGACACATGAGAATGCTTAGCAGGGACCAAGCAAGCAGTCCAGACCGCAACAACTCTGTATGTGACCCACACAGCATCATAAGCTTAAAAAAAATACCTTTGTTTTAAGCCACTGAGTTAGGGCATCGTTAGATGGCAAAAACTTATCCTATCAGGCAGTAAATTTGTGTTCAGTTGCTTCTTTTCCCTTTTCTTGTAGATGGCTTTGGCAGTGGTTAGGACTGAGCCCTCCTGAGGGGAAGGGAGGGGGAAAAAAAAGGAGTCACCAGCCCAGTTGGACAGGGGCAGTGCTGTCTGCAACCAGTGTTCTTACTGGTTCCCTGCAGCTCAGGGGGTCAGAATGAGACTCACAGGAAGAAGATCCAGGCAGGCAAATGTCACTGAGGTCCTGAACTCTTCTGCAGTAAGAGGTTAATGTCCTACTAACCTCTGGCATCAGCAACATGTGTCTGCCTTGCTTTTGGCACAGGCACCCCAGTAAAGGGACACTCGGTCCTGAAACACTTTTTTAAGATAGACCCAGAGAGGCCAGTCCCCCAGGAAGCTCTTACCCTTAGACAGTTAGGACCCAGATATTTTTATTTCTGCAGCACTAAGAAGTGGGCACTGGGTTCAGTGATGGAGAGACAGTAACTGAGAAGCCACCCACCTGCCGTGACTGAGTTCACAGTCTGATGTGGGAGGTAGATCATAAAAGAGTAAACAAGTAAGCAACATGGTCTCTATCAGGTGATAAATATTATGAAGGAATTAAGTATAGTACTTCGCAAGGGGTGACTGAGCCAGGGACCTTGAGCACCCACTTAACCAGGATTATTAGGAAAGACCTCTTTGATGAGGTGAGATCTAAAATAAGATCAAAGAGTGTGAAGACACCAATAATTCACAAAACTTAAAAAAAAATATCTATCAGGCAAAGAGAACTGTACAAAGGCCCTGAGGCAGCAAGCAATGATCCTTGACAAGTCAGCCAATGCAGATGATGCCAGATGAGCTCAACTTCCCCAGGGTGAACAACGTCCATCTCTTCCATTCTCTCTCACACCTGCCCTACTGAGGGTTCCAGACTGTCATCATTGCTTGGACTTGTGGTGATCAGAGGTCAGGAGATCTGATGAGCAGAGGTAACATTTCCTTTGCACCAGGCACTGGGTAGACTTACTTTCTATCCTCCCATAACCCATAAATAGATATATTAGCTACCTACCCCCCCCCCCCGCCCCACATACCCTAGAGGGGTATGCCTAAGGCCACACACTCGACCAGGGTCAGCACACAGGTGCCAACACTGGGATCTGGGTCTAACTTATTTTCACAGTCCGGGGGCGGGGGGGGGGGGGCTGTCTCTTTTGTCCCTGCTTATTTCAAGCTCTCTAATCTTCTGCGTGCAGTGTTACTCCTTTCCTGGAGCCCAGAAGGAAGCACTTACACATCTCCTTGATTTCCAAAGTTAAATTTGGGCCACACTTTGTAGCCAGGCTGAGCCATGCTGGCAACGAAATGCTCTGAAATCTCAGGGTTGGAAATAACAATGAAACAAGTTGAGAAAGATCAGGTGTTGCTGGAGTGATTTTTCTCTACCCTACCCTAAGCATTCTATATTTACATTATCATTCTATTTAATCCCTGATCAACCCTGGGAGGTTGAGCAACTACCCAAGGTCACAGAGCTATGAAGAGTAGGGCCAACGGGAGTCCAGGCATCCACCAGTTGCCAAATCCACTGTGAGAATGACTTCTCCAACCCCCACCACTCCATTCTCCCAGACAACTCCACTTTGATCTCAGCAGGTCTGCCACACCCATCTGGGCTCTGTAGTAGGAAAACGCCACAATTAGATATGTGCAAATAAAGGCACATGAACTTAGCAACATCACATGCATGTGTGTTAACAGACATGCATTTATCTGTACATCTATACATGCACAAGCATACACAAGCTCCCTGTGTACAAGTAGGCACATTCCCACAGGCATGCAAGTGCTATGCAAGCATGCATTTACATGCAGATACACAAGCACATACATGCACACACACACCCCACAATTCACAAATCAAATGCCACGCAAGTCATTTAGAAGCCAAGTAAGGACTGGAATTGACAGACCATGTAAAGAAACAGACCAAAAAAAAAAAAAGTTCCAAACACACCAGATGAAAGGTCCCTACTATTGTCTATCACACAGAAGCTTGTAAAAAGGCCACATTATCTCTGACATAAATACAGCCCTCTTCTTTCTGTAGAAGAATTCCAATAAAGATAAGAGCTTTCTCATTATTCTAATGTGGAACAGAAACAATCCCATTCCAGAACTGGCACACTGGAATAAAACATCTTTAGGTAATGCTGCTGCTCCCCACCCTCACCCCACGGCTCCAAGTTCACTCCACAGTCACACAACAAACTTTATTCAGCAGCTACTATGTGCTTTCATGCACATTATCTTTTTTAATTATCACAGTAACTTCCCAGGTAGGTATCATTCCTATTTTTGGAGACAAACAGGATCAGTAAAGTTCTTTAACTTAATCTGGTCCAATGGGTAATGAAAAGAGAATCAGGGTTTGCCAGACACCAAAGTCCATTCTCCTTGTACACACCAAGCATCAGCAGGAAGTGCTACTGGAGAACTCAACACCTAAGATTAAGTGAGCTATCAAAATAATTACAAGAGTGAATATCACAAGGCAAGCAGAGCCTATGAGTGCCGTCGAGAGGCCAGCAGGAGAGCTCAGGGAGCCTTAGGAGGCCTGAAGGGTGAGTGTAATAGTTGGGTGGACAAGAGAAAAGTAAGACAGCGGGCAGTTTGGGAAGGAGGAATGAAGGATTTAACAACAGCAAGGTCAAGTGAACATGACTCAGTTGGGAGCCAGAGCAGGGTGTATGTGGAAAAAGCAGAATCAAGCGGTTACCAGAGATCAGGGCCCTGAACAGCAGACCACAGTCTGGACGCTTGTGCATTCAACATTTTCATGGCTCATGACTACGTAGGCCTGGCCTTGCTCTGGAAAATGGGGGACAAAGTAGTGAACAAAACACAAGAGAACCAAGATCTCTGCTCTTGTGGAACATACTTTTTCCTTGGGGTGGGGGGAGTGAGTGATTAAAAACAATAGGATGTTTTATGGAAAGAGCCTAAGTGTCCATCAACAGACGAATGGATCAAGAAGATGTGGTTTATCTATACGATGGAACACCACATGGCAATGAGAAACAATGAATCTGGCCATGTGTAGCAACATGGATGGAACTGAAGGGTGTTATGCTGAGCAAAATAAGTCAGTCAGAGAAGGACAGATACCATATGTTTCCACGTATAGGTGGATTAGGAGGAACTTAGCAGAGGACCATGGGGGAGAAGAAGGGGAAAAATAGTGGGGGAGAGGGAGGGAGGCAAACCATGAGAGACTCTTGAATGCAGAAAACAAACTGAGGGCTGATAGCGGTGGGGGAGGGAAAGGGGGGTGATGGGCATGGAGGAGGGCACTTGTGGGGGTGAGCACTGGGTGTTATATGGAAACCAACTTGACAATAAACTATTTAAGAAAAAATACAAACAACAGGATTTTTTAAAAAGTAAACTATATAGAAAGTTGGTAGTGAATACCACGGGGAAGAAAGAACAGGAGATCAGACAAAGGAGAGGTTACCTTTGTACACAGGATGTTCAGCATTGTCTTCAGTGAGAGGTGAAGCTGCACAGAGGAGGGGGGGGGAGGATGTGAAGGGTGCTGTGGGTATCCAGAACAGCCAGCACAAAAGCCCCAAGGCAGAGGAGTGTCTTCTAGCTCAATGAACAGCCAAGTAATGCCTGCGACTGAAGCCAAGTGGTGAAAGGCATCACCTGAGGTTTCAGCTGACCCCTGTGAACCACGGTGCATCAAAAGGTGGGGCAGGAGATAAAATTACGACACTAGTATAGAAAGGCTGGGCTTACTGGTGGTCATTTGATTCATCTATGAAATCATGCATTCCATGAACTGAGCAGGAGGAATAACGTGCAGTAATGTGATATTCAACCAATACTGGACATGAACACCCTCTGAAACTAGTATTTCACTGTATATATGCTACCCTCATGAGGCCCCAGAAAATGACAAGACCCTCAAGTCAGACTTCCTTGTCTAACCTAAGTAGGCATTCCAGAACACCAATGGCTATGAGGACACAGACCTGGGGGTGTTCCCTGATTCCCAAGGGTACTAACCCTCCTCAAAGCCAGTCAGCTTCCTGGGACTCCCACCTGTGCAGTTCCAGATGAGGACCACCGTTTAATGAAATTATACTAGAACATTCTGGCACCTGCCTTCACCTGGGCTCATCCTGGGTCATCAGCTCCCCATCTGCAGCAGACCAGTAAATCCAATCCTGGAGTTCCCCCTTAGTAACAACTCACGAGGCAGTTTCTGGCTCAAGCCCAGTATAACCCTGAGGCTCACCCGAGCTCAGATGAAGTTAGCACCTGGGGCTGTAGAATCCCAGCTCAGAGATGATGCTCCAGATTAGGAGAAGACAAATAACAGCAAATGGTGATCAATTCTACCATGTACCACTCACAGTGGGAGGTGGTGGGACTGGAATTCTCCCATTTGAGGCTCATGAGATTTCCAAAGGTAGATAGTATTCATATCCTATTTTGCAATGGAGCAACTAAAGCACAGGCAATAAACCACCTGAATGAAGGAGCATGCAGACACTTTACCACACCTGAGCCTTGCCAAGGGAGCTAAGCAGGAGGACCATCCTGCAACAGCCAGAACGGGAATCCCTGTACCTTCTGCAGTTAAGAAACAGCTCTCCTTGGACACCTTGCCCACCCCCACCTGCATCAAATTAGACCAGGCTGGAATGACCCTGGTCACTGACACCCCAGCCTCAGCATCTCCAACCTCACATGGTCCGGGGGCTACAAGAGGGCACAGGGAGCTGGTGCAGCAGCCACCATCCCCCACCCAGACCACTGCTCCACCTCCTCCCTGCCTACCTTCCATCCACTCTCCCCATGGCAGCCAGCAAGACCTTCCCACAGATTCTTATCACATCACATCCCTGCCCACTGGACACCTCCCCCGCTTCCATGTGCACTTTCTACACTGTCCCATGTAGTACTCACCTGCCACACATAGAGATTTAAATTTAAATCCAACAGTACTAAATAAAATCACTTCCTCAATTGCACTAGCTAGATTTCAAGTGCAAAACCGCCCCCTGTAGCAAGTGGCTATCCTACTGGACAGCACAGATAGAATATTGCCAATGCCAGAGAAAGTTCTATGGGGCAGAACTAACTTAGATGATAAAACCCCAACTCCCCTCCACAACCTACAAGGCCCATGGGGTGTGTGGCCCCTGGTCACCGGTCCAGGCTCCTCTGGTGGAAAACGTGTCACACTCTAGCCACCTGCCCTATCTTCAGGTACTCAAACATACTAAGTTCTTTCCTACCTCGGGGTCAGCCCTCCTTCTACTGCGTCCTCAGGCTAACTCCTCCAGATCCCCCCATCATCACTTCAAACTTCAACTTCCTCAAGGTGTCTTCCTGGCACTCCCTAAACCTAAATATAGATACACACCTGAATCCCAGTAGTTATTCTCATCTCTCATCATCACCTGTCCTGCCTTTCACGGCACACATTAAATTTGTAACATATGAAGGCAGCAGTCATCCGAAAGCCTGACCGATGCTGGGACTCCTCTTCCAAGCTCACTCATGTGACTCTGGTCTTCAGGTCACATGGGCCTTCTCATAAGACTGCTCATAACACAGCAGCTGGCTTTCCTCAAAAAGAGGAATACCAATATGCAAGCTACAGTATCCTGTACTATAATCTTGGAACTGACACATCATTACTTGTGAATTCCATCGGTCACACATACCAGGCCTGGGTGAGTGGTGGAGGGGACTCCCAACAGGGGTATAAATGCTGGGAGGCTGGGGTCTTCGGGAACCATCTAGGACACTGGCTACCACACACTGTCTGTCCTATTTGTCACTGTGTCCTCAGAGTGCTGGGCACAGAGTAAGTCCTCCATAAATATTGTCAAAACAAAGTGTGACTGAGTGTCCTTCTCTTACCTCATCTGTGAGACCAAGGAGTCAGGCCTGAAAATATCCAATGCTCCTTCCCATCCACAATATCGTTTGCCCCATTTTGGTCTCACAGTCTCAATACTTGTCTTAAACTGGTGACATTAAAATAAAGGTGAGGGGTGGATCTGCGGTCCATGAGGCTGCTCTCTCTCGGGGACAGGATCTTGGGTGGGAGAGATGTTCAAGGCTTTCCCTCCCTCTGACTTTGGTCTAATCCCAGGTTCCCAACCCCCATGCGCTACAAATGGCCCTGCCTTGTACCACACAAGGACTGGCAGGTTCATGACGGTCCATGAAATTATACTTGCTATGCACCAGGGAAATACACACTCACAAAGGGCCAGCAGAGCCACTGACTTTTTATTAGCTGCTTCTCCCAGGCAATAAATAGAAGATACAGTGGCTGCAGAAAAAGAGGCTCCTGGTCAGAATCTGTGATCAGGTCAATCACTGGAGCAGAGATCAGAATGGAGTTTTGACACAGAGTCAAAGGGTCAACTGGCAGGACATGCTAGAAATCGGGGCAACCATCTGACAAGGTAACCATGCACCACGTGGCCTGGGATTACCAAAAGCTGTGAGCATGATGCTGGAACAGTAACAGCTACCATGTATTAAACACCTACTGTGTCCCTAGTCCTTTCAACATTTACTAAACTTACTACCACTAGTAAATCCACATCTGTCATGTATCCTAAGGTCTCCGGGTATCACCACATGGTGGCTGACAGTCAGTAGGTACTCACTTACCACTGTGGAAATGAATTAATGAATTTCATGAGGTGGGTATTATGCCCAGCTTATAGAATATAAAATATCTATATATTTGCTCAAAGACAAGTGGGTTCTGTTGAGCAAAGCTGGGTTTAAACCTTCAACTTCTTCAAGTCCAAGACTCATTATACCAAACACTTCAGTGTTTCACACAAAAGGTACACATACAATTAGAATTCTAGTAATTTCCCTGCAATAGCATCGGTCTTCGTGAAAACAGAGACCACAAAACACGTGCAGGCAGTGAAAGGTGAGACAGCTGGGGCACTGCTGTGGTTTGGGAGGACCCAGGAGTATCTCCACGGGTTGAGAGTGCTCAGGGTGCACGTCCAAGTCAGAGCAGAGCACCTGGGAGGCAGCTTTCCCAAGGAGGCTGACGAGGCCCACCAGCTGGAATTGGAGGAGGGGGCAGGCCTCCCCTATGAAACAAAGACTGGTTTCTCAGTAGTACACAAAACTCCACTGGCTCCCACGAGTCAACCCAAATTCTTCCCACTTGGTTTTTCATTCACACAACTGGATGCCTCTTCCCAACCACCCGCTCAGGCCTCCCTCGATTCCTTAACAGCAGAAGCCTAGACAGATTTCTGTATTTTGTGATCTGCTCACTCTTCATTTACTTTCCCTAAGCATCTTTTCAACTGGAAAATTTGAAGATTAAAAAGTGAATTTGTAAGATGCGAACCTGAAACGGCGGAGAACTTGAAAGTTAAAGAGACAGGTCTGAAAAATCTCCAATCACAGGTCAGGTACACTCTAGTCCCTCAAGCTTCCCAAACTAGGAGCCTCAGGGGACCATGGAAGAACCTGGAACAGCTGGGGGAGGGTGGGAGAAGGGGAAGGGATGCACTTAGGCACTTGGGTATTATAGCCTGGTGACTACAGATTACAGAAATTACAAATGTGGAGGGGCGCCTGGGTGGCTCAGTCGGTTAAGCATCCAACTTCAGCTCAGGTCACGATCCCACAGATCGTGGGTTCGAGCCCCGCATCGGGCTCTGTGCTGACAGCCAGCTCAGAGCCTGGAGCCTGTTTCAGATTCTGTGTCTCCCTCTCTCTCTGACCCTCCCCTGCTCATGCTCTCTCTCTCTCTCTCTCTCTCTCTCTCTCTCTCTCAGAAATAAATAAAACATTTAAAAAAATAAATAAATTACAAATGTGGGGTGCCTGGGTGGCTCAGTTGGTTAAGTGTCTGACTTCAGCTCAGGTCACGATCCCACAGATCGTGGGTTCGAGCCCCGCATCGGGCTCTGTGCTGACAGCCAGCTCAGAGCCTGGAGCCTGTTTCAGATTCTGTGTCTCCCTCTCTCTGACCCTCCCCTGCTCATGCTGTCTCTCTCTCTCTCTCTCTCTCTCTCTCTCTCTCTCAGAAATAAATAAAACATTAAAAATATTTTTAAAAAATTACAAATGTGCCAAAGTGTCTGATAATATGCACAGAGTATCTATCACTTGTGAAGTCAACACTTTGTAAAAGAGATCTTTAAAAAAATATGCACTTTTAAAAGACAGTTTAAAAGTTGAAAAAAATGCATGGTTGTAAATGATTGAGAACAGAGGTTGGCAAAGCATGACCTGTTCTTATAAAGTTTTATTGAAAAAATTCAGGGGAAATGTATTTACTAACTGCCTCTTCATAGAAATGTTTGGCAACTCAAATGAGGTATTTCACTGAGGTTTTGTTCAGTATATTCATAATGTTGGTATTTATGAAGTTATTCATTTATAAGTGACTGATAGCAAAATGGTCTGGTGCATGGAATCTTGGTTTGATTGGTGAGCAAAGTGATTGCTTTTTTAAAGTATAAACTTATACATAAATGAGCCCAAATCAATAATGGACAAAACCGTAAAAAGCCACAGTGTTACTCAAGGCCACAGGAAACCCAATGCCCTAGAAGCTTGTGCACCCTACTTTGACAGGAGATAGTGTCTGTGAATGTTCAACAGGGTGATTAACATGATAAATCTTGGAACAATAAAGCAAAATGGTAATGTGAATTGTATTTTTCAACAAATGCACAGTAAAATGAGAAGGACTTTGGAAACACAGGTGCTGTGACGGTTTTAGAACTCCAGGTCAAAATCTTGTTTTTATTCATGGGATAAAATGAAAACCCAAAGGTCAGAATCTAAATAAGGAGAACTAATTCATTACTCATCTTAATGAGAAGGGAAGTTCGTAAAGGCCGATTATTTAGCTAATATCGTTTCATAACCATGAAACACTTTACAGAACGGGCAGTATTGATCAGAAGGGGTTTGTGTTACATAGAGGGGAAAGGAGTGAAGATCATCTAGTAGAAACAAAGGGTATTAAATTAGTGAATTCAGGGGCAGAAGAAGGGCTTTCCATGTTGGTTAGACCTTGAGCAGAGAAACAAAACCATGAGACAAAGCAGGCAGTACTCAAAACAATTTTCATTTTTTTTTAAACTAGACTATGAAGAAGGCTGAAAACAGAGTAGGAACTTGACCAAGCAGAGTTAAAGGTTCTTATTTTTTGTCTGTAAAAACCCACGCTGAATCAGTGGGAAAAGAGGCTCCTTTCCCATGCTAACGAAATAATCATAGAGGTCAGACAGCCCCTCTAGTTCAAGGGTCTACAAACTTTTTCTCTAAAGCACTAGATACTATATGGCCTGCAGAGCTGAAATCGCATGATCTAATGCAGCTATTTACCTCTGCTGTTACAGTGCAAAAGCAGCCATAGGCAATATATAAAGCAACGCCACAGCTGTGTTCCAATGAAACTTGTTTTAAAAAGTTATCCAAAATAATGGATGATTCCACTTAGGATTCCACTCTATGAGGGACTTACAACAAGCAAATTCATAGAGACAGCAGGCCGAATGGTCATCCCAGGGCTAGAGAGAGGGGGAATGGGGAGTGTTACAGTGTACAGAGTTTCTTTGCGAATGGTGAAAAAGTTCTGGAAATGGACAGCGGTAATGGCTGTGTAACATTACAAATGTGCATACTGCCAATGAACTGTACACTTAAAAATGGCAATAATGGTTAAAATGGTAAATTTTATGCTATATACATTTTAACTACAATTAAAAAAAAGTTTCTACACATTTACAGACACACAAGCAGACGTGATCCTGGTGTCTGTCTTACCATTGGGACCCCAGTGAGATCTTCCACTTAATGGAGTGCAAAGTTCCATTCAATAGCTTTACAACCGAGTTCCAACAACCTCATCCTGTAAAAGTTCTTAGGATTGCTAGCAGGTTAAAAACTCCTCCAAATACTGCCAAACTTCCAATCCTAGCAAACTTTTTCTCATGTTCAGACGAGAACAGCAACAGAAGTTCTTCTGTCTTGGTTTTCTGTTTACTCTAATGTATGTGGCACAATGTCTCTTGAAATTATATTGAATATTTATCATTAGTATTTAAGACATAACTCCAAGTCAGCTATTGAATTTTTAAAAAGGCTGTGCCATTTGGTGCTCAGATCATAGTTTTTCCATCCCCCTGCCACCCCACTCATTAACCTTTGGAGGAAATTCAAGGTCAGTCTTTGTGGCACATCAATAATGAGGTCGGGGTGCCTTGATGGCTCAGTTAGTTAAACACCAGACTTCAGCTCAGGTCATGGTCTCATGGTTTATGAGTTTAAGCCCCATATTTGGCTTGATGATGTCAGCGCAGAGCCCACTTCAGATCTTCTGTCTCCCCCTCTCTCAGCCCCTCCCCTACTCATTCTCTTCCTCTCTCTCAAATAAACTTTAATTAAAAAAAAAAAAAAGAAGAAGGAATTCAAGAGGCCCCTGGGTGGCTCAGGTGAGCTTCCGACTCTTGATTTTGGCTCAGGATATGATCTCACAGTCCTGAGACAGAGCCCCACGGGGTGCTCCACACCGGGCACGGAGCCTGCTTAAGATTCATTCATTCATTCATTCTCCCCCTCTCCCTCTACCACTCTCCAGTTCATGTGCACTCACACTCTCAAAAAAAAAAAAAAAAAATGAGATCAAAAGGTAAAGAATTTGAGGTCTGGATAAAAGGATTACATTGAACCAGGACATTGAGAATCAGCCCCTGTTGATTCTAGGCAAGTTGCTGTAGGTCATAATTGGGTACATGCACGTCCATGTTGTCTTACCGGTTTCCCTCCTGGGAAGATAGGGAAAGGGGAAAACTCAGTCTTTGGTGCTCTGTGTCAACTGGGCTAGGATCTGAGAAATCTAGCTGTCCTGCACACCCTTTTCTTCCTGCCCCTTGGGAAGAGAAGGAAGTTAATATCTTGGTCCAGTTATCAAGGCAAAAACTCTTAGTGTTTTCATGACAAATGTCAGGATGGCTGAACCAAAAAAAGCAAACTGGAAGACTACATGGTTAGAGCTTATTAGAGGGAATGTTCTAGTTATTTGTTGTTAGGTAAAAAAAAAAAAACTCCAAAATTAGTGGTCTAAATCAAAAATCCTTATCATTCTCTCAGGGTCTCTATGGATCAGGAATTTGACAACAAGCTGGTTGGACATTTCATTTGTGTGAGTTTTAGTTTGTTTACATAAAAAAAATTATAGTTATTAGTGATAAAGTACTCTTGATTCTCTTCCTTTGCTCACAAACTCCTTTGACCAGCATTTCCCACAAATGGTAAACAAGACCGCATGATATGAACAACCAGACTCATCACCAAAACCCACCAAGGTTGGCTTAAAATACTTCATCGTGCCACCAGCCTGGCAGCACTAAGAACCTGTCTGGTGATTGCCCCGATATTACTTGTAACACAGTGAAATAACCTATTTACGTAATACCTATTAAGAGACAGTGGCACAAATACAAGAGAAATTGCCTGGACAAAGAACCCAACACACACTGTCAGCTCTCTTGCTCAATGTAATCTTTCAAGTGGCAGTCTCAAAGCAATGCATTCTCACCCATTAAATTATGGGCACAGTAGAAAACCTTTTGATTTTAACTTTAAATGCTTATGGCAGAAGTAAGGCTATTTATTTAGCAAACCCTGCTGAAGTGATCTCTTCCTGGGCACGCAGGATCACCTCTTCATGGTCCTCTGAGAGCTCCAACAGGACTAGGTCATTGGATTCTGGTCAACTGGATGGGTTGTACACCACTTCCAAGCCTGACCACAGAACCGCCATATAACATCTGATGCTTGCTCTCTCCCCTTTCAGAAGCCACACATGAGTGTCACAACATAAAACAACCCCAGAGTCATCACAGAACCCACACTGCAATGTGATGTGAATCAGAAATCACCTTTGTGTGTACTAAGCCACTGAAATTTTCTTCTTTCTTATCCCAAAGCTAAGAGCTGAATTAGGAAATCCAAAACTAGGGTGGCTACTGGAATTTGAGGCAATGCTTTTTTTTTTTACATGAGCCATTCGACACCTTGACAGGCTAATAGATGGCCTACACACTCCCCTCTCAAGGAAGCCACTGAGATCTTGGAGTTATAGTGGTATAACCAAAACTAGACTAAAATAATATTATGTTAAAACCAACATGAATATATTAATGAGCATTTAAAATTCACATGAATTTTTTAAGTTAAAACATGAAACTTTAAAAGAATGTCCTGCCTGAGGCAGGCTACTCTGGCCGTGCCCAGACACCCCAGGAGCACACACACATTCGCCCTCCTGCGGTTAGGAAAACTTAATGGAAATATCTGAGAAGTATCCTTAGGCGTTTGGCATAGACAGTCTCTGGAGCCAGGTGAAACCAAGTTCTGTTACTTCATAACCGGATCACTAACTCACTCCCAACTAAGCCTCAGATGATGTGACATGGGAACAACTGGTATTGGGTAAGTTGGTTTCCATTTGGGCTAGTTGGCTGGCTCAGAAGAACGGCAGAGTTTCTCTCATAAGAAGTAATACCCTTTTATTTAGGGATAACCCCTGAAAAGGTTTTAAAAGAGGAGGCCTTGGGCACCTGGGTGGCTCAGTCAGTTAAGTATCTGACTTCGGCTCAGGTCATGATCTCACGGTTCGTGGGTTTGAGCCCCATTTCGGGCTCTGTGCTGACAGCTCAGAGCCTGGAGCCTGCTTCGGATTCTGTATCTCCCTCTCTCTTTGCCCCTCCCCACTCACACTCTTCCTCAAAAATAAACACTGGTGGGGAGGGGAGGAGACCTACCCAGACATGGCCAAGATGAGAAACTTAACATTTTTTTAAAAAAAGTAAAATTGTTCATTAGGATAAACAGGAATTTTGGAGGATCCAGCAATGTGTTGAAATGGTCCTCAAAGGACAAATGAACAGAAAGTGCTAAAAAAGGAGACACATTAACACAGTAAGAGGCCAGCACCTGTTAGTGGGGCCACCAATAAGAATTCCCTGTTGTATGAAGTCATTACTTGCTGCCTAACAAAGTACCTCAAATTTTAACTGCTTCAGGCAACAATCATTCATTATCTCACATTTTCTGCTGATCAGAAAATCAGGAGCAGCTTAGCTGGGTGGTTCTGGTGGCATATCATTTCTCACGAGGGCACAGTCAAGATCAATGAATAAATGGTTCCAAGTGGAAACCAATGCACTGATTCTAAGGCAAAGGTTACACTGAGCTTATTAGAGAAAAGGGGAAGGAATCAGAGCTGGGGGACACAGACCCCACTTCTAGCCTTGTCTCTAATTTTCAAAACCTGCATGTACCTGAGTAGCTCACCCTGTTTGGGTGCCCACCTGATGATTCAGATCATGCTTAAAACTCTTCCAAGCTTTGGGAACACTGGGGCCCAACACTGATGGCCCAAAAGGCTGTCCCAAGACACCAAGCATGAGAGAGGAAGGCACAGGCACTTGCCTGGCTCAGCTGGTTAAGCATCCAACTTCAGCTCAGGTCATGATCTCATGGTCCATGGGTTCAAGCCCTGCATCGGACTCTGTGCTGACAGCTCAGAGCCTGGAGCCTGCTTTTGATTCTATGTCTCCCTCTCCCACTGCCCCTCCCCAGCTGGCGTGCTCTCCCGTGCTTGCTTGCACTCACGTGCTCGCCCTCTCTTGCTTGCTCTCTCTCTCTCTCTCTCTCTCTCAAAAGTAAAGAAGCCTTAGAGAGAGGGGACAGAAGAGCACACTGTTAAGTGGACAGACAACAGGCTTCACCGACACTCCCCAGAAAGGACTGTCTTGTCCCCGCACACCCAGGAAACAGGATCATGCCATCCAATCCACTTCATGCCATCCAATCCACTGCATTTTCACCCAGGGCAGAAATCCCATTCCTCAGAGCAAGAGCCTCTGAGGGGGAGGGGGTTGGTTGTTGGTTTTTTTTTTTTTTTTTTTTTAGGAGAGGTCTATTTCTGTCATGACCCCAATCCAACTCAACTCCTAGCCACCCACTTAAGGCAGCTCCACCCCTCTCGCTTCCTGTGGGGGAGTGCAGGAAGGGCAACAACCTGATCGTCAGGTGAACACTTTCCTGCAGGAAGTGTGCGCCTTGAGGAACATCAGAGAGGGAGGGAGGAGGTAAGTCTGAGCACCTATGTGAGCAACTTCTATACACAGGATTCCTTGCACATGCCATTTTTTAATCCTTACAGCAACCCACCGAAGGAGGTGCTATTAGTACCATATGTGACAGGTGAGAACAGTGAGGCTCACTCTGAGCAGCAACCTTTGCCAATTTATTCCGTGAACATGAGAGGCAGGATGTAAATGCCATTAGTAAAGTGAAAGCCTCAAGAACTGGCTAGGGTAATGAAGAAAAGGAAGGAGGGAGGGAGGGAGACACACAGGGAAGCTAGAACCATGAAGGATTCGTTCCAAGACCAGTCCAAAAACCTAGCTCTTCATGATGGGTTGTGTTGATGGTACACACGGCTAGATACACTTTGTGCACACAAGCACCTCCCACTGTAAAGAGATTTAATGACTCAAATTAATCCTCAGTATGTATGGTGGGGAGACTATTAGAAAAAGATCTATCTTTGGTGTGGAAGGAAAGAAGTTGGGGGTGGGGGGGAATAAAATGGTCATCACAACCAATGTGCATAATTACTTTAGAATCAGAAGACTACATTGTTAAACATGTGGAATCCAGAGTCTGAGTTTGAATCCCAGCTCTGACACTTACCCATGTGACCCTGAGAAAGACTCTTAACAGCCAAGTGCCCGAATGTCAGCATTTGTAAAATGTGGATAAAAGTAGCACCCATTACAAAAGTTTGTTAGAAGGGTTTTAAATATCAAAACATTTAAAGTGCTTACATGAGTAAACAGCATACAGTAGCAACTCAATAAATGTTTGCTATTATGATCATTAGTAGTAAGAGTATACACGCTAAAGCCAGAGTGTTAGCATTCAAGTCCCAGACAACCATTCTACCAGCTTGTGACCACAGACAACTTACAGAACCTTTCTGTAAAAGAAGGGAAAAAATTCCATCTCGGGGGAGTTCAGGCAGATTAGAATGTACTTTCCAAAGACAGAAAGTACCTCCCACCCACAGGGTCTTCTACCCCATCGATATGTCAACACTACGTCCCCTTCCACTGAATCTGGAAGGTCTGCGAACCTTTCCACGGTAAGGGGTACTAGAAGTGATGCTGCTTGACTTTTGAAAACGGGTTAGAAAAAACCATGCAGCTTCTTCTTGGCTTCCTTGGGATGCCAACTCTGGGAACCCAGGCTCTCATGCTGTGAGGAAGCCCAAAAATTCACAAAGAGGCATTTATGGAGAGAAATGGAGACCTCCAAACCCTGGGCTTCCAGCAGTCACTCAGTAGTCAGGCAAGTGAGCCATTTTCTAGCCCCCAGACAGAATGTTCCCGTGATACTGCATGCACCAGAGACAGGCTCTTCCACTGAGTCCTGCCCAACATGCATATGCATGAGCAAAATAAAGGATTTTGTGATGGTGGTGGTGTTTTTTTTTTTTTTGCTTTTTTGTTTTTGGTTTTTTGAGAGAACGAGCGAGGAAAAGCTCATGTATGCAAGCGAGAGAGAGGGGCAGAGAGCAAGGGACAGGGCATCTCAGACAGGCTCCATGCCCATCGCAGAGCCTAACAATGGACTCAATCTCATGACTGTGAGATCATGACCTGAGCCACCAAAATCAAGAGTCACACACACTTACCCAACTAAGCTACCCAGGTGCCTCAGACATTTTTTGAGGTGACGGCCTTAAACCACTGAGTTTTTGGGTGACTTGCTATGTAGCCACAGTAACCAGAAAAGGAAAGCCAGGGAGATTATTAAATGACAATACAGAAAATACATGGTGCCAGAGATGTATTATGTTAAATGCTCTTTAGCTATATGACCGCTGTCAGTTTGTTCATTAACTCCCCAGCATCACACAGCTAATATGGATCATGGCCAGCAAATCAATCCCAAGATCTCAGTCTCACTTCATCTTATGCTGATGAACAGGAAGGTAAGCAAATCTGATGTCCAAAGATTTCAGCGTTTCTTCTCCTCCCACTGCTCCCAGCAGAAAGGGTGGAAGAGTCCAATGATGAGAACATAGGCAATGCCTCTTTGGGGCTTCTTCACAAGTCTGGGTTGAAAAAAAGCAATCAGGAGACAGTGGGTAAGGGAACAATGGCTAGCCCTCTTTCTCTTCCTTTAAGGCAACTACGAAGAGCTTGAGACACTGGTTTCTCGAGGGAAAGGCTGTCCCCTCTTATGGAAAAGTAAAATATGCGAACATTGACCAGAGGATAGATGAGAATGTATAATTCACAACTAGCTGTCTCTCTGGACTCAAGCAGGAAGGAATAGGTTGAACTTCAGGTCAGAAAAAAAATTCTAGCTGCTGCATCCCAGCACCTAAGTACTCAATTACAGCAAAACTTTTTGCCCCCAGGGAGCCCACTGGAACCTACATCAGCATCAAAACCTTTCTTAATAGGATTCTGCGGTAAGCTGAGATAGGCAGCGCCCTGGCAATTGATATGCAAATTAAATAAACAAAACGGCATAATAAATAATTAAATCAGTCTAACATGATGAATGAATTAATCATCTCAGAGTGATGAGCAGAAGCCAGCACTGTCACCTAGAAGATCATTGATTTGAGAAAAATGAAACATTCATAACAAGGCTATTTCAGCATAGGATGGTGCCTCTATATTGATTACCTATACTGGCCTCTGAACAGAGTAGGTGCTCAATACATGTTGATGGAATCAAGTGGACTTTTGCCACCAAGATATCCCTCTGCCATATACAGAATGCTTCATTCAAATAAACAACTGCACAGGCATTTCCTCCTTTCAATCTTATTTAGGAATAAAATAGCTCTTTGTGAGGTAGGCAGGGGTAGGTATTCCCATCCCCCATTTGTCAATCAAGGAAACTAAAGCTAAAAGGCCAAGTGATTTGCCCCCCGACTGGGTTGGGATGAGAAGAGCCAAGACTCACCTTGGGACTCCTGATTATCTGGTGCATTTCCCACCCCTCATCCCCTATTGATGGGAACACTGGTGTCTACATGAGTGTGTGTGTAGAGAGAAATGCTGTGGCCCTCCACTACTTCCCCAACCACTTCCCATAATAAATCAATTCTAGCTATTTTCAAATTTATACCCAAGTCCATTTTGTACCTCCCTCCATTTTCACCTTTTGTTTAGTTACAAACATGGCATTTCTTTACAGGCTCTTTTAAGAAACACAGGTAAGCCTGAGGAAAATCAAAGTACTGCACAGCCATTAAAATTAATGATGAATATTTAGCCACATGGGAAAATTTCTACAATGTACTGCTAGGCAAAAAAGGTTTCCATACAGCATGTACATTAGCCATATTATGTTATACACACACATGTACACATACAGAGAAGGCTAAAAGCATGTGTCAAAAGGCAAACACTGGTTATTTCCATATGGTGGGATTATAAGGAGTTTTTGTTTCTCTCTTTCAGTATTTTTAAAGACTCCTGGAGATTTATACAATGACAATGTATTACTTCTGTAATTGAAATTGTTATTTCAAAAGTAAGGCAAACTGCAGTGGGAAAGCGGGTAATAAAATGCTTCTGAACCCACATCTAAGAGAAGCCAAAAATATTTCAGTGCTTTTTTGCTTGTCTGTTTTAAGGGAATTACTTAGCAATATGGCTACGCATCATGGAGGTGGAGAATAGGAACAATTTGGAATTTCATCCCACAATGAGGCAGGATGTGCCTTCAAATCAGTAGCTCGACATATCGTGAAATAATTGAAAAAGGAGAAGGAAAAAGAAAAAAACTTAAAAGCCCACAAAGGCACAACTCCCTAGTGGCAATAAACCACAGACCCAGTTCCCTCCGCTTGCCTTATCTCAGAAGACTAACCTCAGACACAGCCCTCCACTCAGGTTCCCCAAGAGGATGTGATGGGAGCCCCGCAAAACAAGTTGCATATCCAAGGAAAATCAACCAGACTATTTCGGGGTAAGACTATTTGCACAGTCCTGATTCAAAAAGAGTTAAAAGGCAGCAAAAAAATGGAGCAGAAACTCTTGCAACACATGCGCGGCAAAAAAAAAAAAGTAAATCAATTTTTAAACAAATTAGAAATGTGCAAAATGTGCATCTCTAAGAGCATATACTTTGTGAAGCTCTATTCCAAAAGGGAAAAAAACGTTCTAACAGCACTGGTTTAAACTCTCAAGGAAACTGAAAAAATTATGGAGGCAATAAATCAACATCTAAAATATGAAATAAGACAAAGTGACATGACAGCTAAAAAAAAAAGGCGGGGGGGGGGGACAAGTCCACTGAAGAATTCAAAGCAGCATAATGAGCCAAGTAAACAACAAAAAACATAAGCTTGAGATCATCATATACAGAATGCAATAGCACATGGTAACTGACCCAAACAATCAGGGAGATCCTGTTTGATGTGAAAGAGAATCACCACAGCTCTAGAATGGGTGGGCCCAAAAAAGAACTGAGGAAACAAAATAAAAATTATATTCAGTGATATGGCCAAAACAACAACAACGTTTATGATAGTGAATAAAATCTGACCATGCCTCAAAGGACTTGCAGGCTTCGGGTAAAAAATTACTGAAAAGTGAACAGCACAGAGAAATAAGCTAGTGAAATCCTAGAGTCTCAAGGATCAAGACCAGATTCTGCACAGGCATGTAGGGCAAAGTCGGTGGCATACAAAGGACAAAAATCAGTCTTCTGGGACTCCAGGAGACAGCAGAGCAACGTGCACGGCAGTCTGAGGGAGAGGTACTCTACACCCAGTCAGCCAGCCATTTGTGTGTCAAGAGGAAAGTGAGAATGAGGACATGTAGAAATGGGGAAAGGGAAGGGAAAGGAGAACCAAACTGAGGCCAAGATGACAATCAGGATATTCTCAAGCATGAAGGATTCAAGAAGGCTGATATTAACCACCACCACTAAAGAAACAACTTGCACCTGTGCTTTCAATCACCAAAAAAACTTCATCCCAGCTACAGGTCTTATAACTTAGTGGTATGAAAGGATTTTAAATTCCTGATAAAATTCACAACTGAAATTAGCACTAAATAATGGTGGTACATAGAGGTATAAAAAATGTTAAACCAGAAAACCTTATTTTCAAAATTCAGAAAAATAAACTCTACTTGGAAAGTGGACTGTAGGTCTTCCCTGTCACAAGGATCAATACTCCTGAACAGAAAACAGATTTAAAGGCAAAAATATCAATTAAAACTAGAGGCAAAGGATGGACTCAGCAGTTCCAGAGATTCTCAAAATGAATCCAAGACCAATAAAAATAAGTATCTAATGTTTATTAGGAAGAAGACTAAAGCTTTAACTCAAAGATGGGAAAGATAACAGACTAAAATATAAAGACCAAAAAGATAAGGGAAAAAATACTAGAGAAAATTCATAGATCAAAGCAGACATTCCTCTATTTACAGATGATTAGGTTGAATTCACGGAAGGGAACAGTATTAACTTTTGCCAAAACAGGTCATTTTTTAAACTGACAAGTGGCACAAGCCACAGCTGAGATCTAATTGGCAAAGTATCTATGGTCTGAGTAACAGCATCAAATACTGTAAAAGAAAAAATGCTGAAAATAGTTAAGGGGAGAGAGAATGAAAGAAAATTGCTGTGGTTCATCAGGAAGATAGTGAGTATTAAAGCAGGGGGTTTGATTAATATTACTGAAGTCATTGTAAAAGCTTTATTCATACCTTGTATATATGCAAAGAATTTAAGTTCCTTTTCTAAGGCCCACTAGTTATAAAATCTACCAATATTAAATAACCAAGAAAATCCCATTAAGTGCCCAAAAAGGAAATTAATAACATAGATTATATTCTCCACTCACACTACAATAAACGAGAAATTAATTTCAAAAGTAGAACAAAATAATTATTCCAACAGCTTGGAAATAATTCTTGGGTCAAAAATAAAACCAAAACAGCAATTACAGATTTCTTAGAGAATAGCAATAATAACCAACACATATCAAAATACATGGAAAATGGCCAACGTGTACTAAAAGTAAATTTCATAGTCTTTAAATACTTTAATAACTGGGTAAGAAATAAAACAAATCTATTTAAGAAATCAACTCAAGAAGCTAGAAAATATTGAATAAAACAGGAAAACAGGCTTAGTAAAGATAAAAGCAGAAATCAATTCGTTTAAATCAATAATCAATCCAAGAGCCGGTTCTTTTAAAAGACAAGCTACAGAAATCACGAAAGGGTCTCCCTTCAAGAAAAAAATATTTGAGGAGTTATAAGAAAAAATTCAAAGACTGTCAACAAACTTGAGAACTTACAATTAAATGTTTAACATGCATGTATGTATGTGCACACACACCTCTCAAAAGAGCACTGGAACCAAGCTATGTCTAGGGTAATTCACGTGATATTTTAAATCCCTTTAAGGGAGCCCTGCCTGGGTGGCTCAGTCGGTTGAGCTTCCAACTTTGGCTCAGGTCACCACCTTGCAGGTTCGTGGGTTCGAGCCCTGCTCAGAGTGTGCTGACACCTCAGAGCCTGGGTCTCCCTGTCTCTCTGCCCCTCCCCCCGTCACGCTGTCCCTGACTCTTGAAAATGAATAAACATTTAAAAAAAAAATCCCTTTAGAGCTTGCTACTCACAGTTTGGTTACACATTAGCAGTATGGACATCACCTGGGAGCTTGTTGGAAAGGCAGACCTTCAATTCACTCAAACTCTACGGAATCTGTATTTTAGCAAGCCTCCCAGGTGACTCAGAAGCACCCCAAAGTTTGAGAAGCTTGGTTTTAGATCTAAAGAAGAAAACTCTTTAAGACAGTACACACACACACAAAAAAAAAATCTGCAGATTTACAAATAATTCTAAAATAAGAGTTCTAACAAAAAGAATCCCATACCTTGTTACATAAATACCAAACAACAAAGAAGTAGAGTTCATTCAAGGAATATGGCAATAGTCTGTACTAAATCTATTAGTATAGGGGCACCTGGGTGGCTTAGTCGGTTAAGCGTCCGACTTTCGCTTAGGTCATGATCTCGCGGTTCGTGGGTTCGAGCCCTGCGTCGGGCTCTGTGCTGACTCAGCCAGCTCAGAGCCTGGAGCCTGTTTCAGAGTCTGTGACTCCTTCTCTCTCTGACCCTCCCCTGCTCATGCTGTCTCTCTCTCTCTCTCTCTTATAAATAAAAAAATTTTTTAATAAAAAATAAAATAAATCTATTAGTATAAAAATATAGGTGAATTTACATAAAAATAATTTTAGGCTGGTGAAGGCTCTTCTCAGTATGGTTTCCCAGACACAAACCACAAAGGCAATGGTTGAAATACTTCATAAAAGTTTCTTAAAATCTCTATTGCAAAAATCATTAAACTTACAAACAAAATTTAAAGAAAAATGACTAAGTTGGAATATTCATTTGAAGTTCCTGAGAAGAGGTTATCTACTATTACGCATCAAAAGCTAGTACAACATACCAAGAAAAAGACAACTCTGACAAAAATGAAGGATATTAACCAGCTCACAAAAGAAACGCAAATGGTCAATAAAGAGCTCTATGCCTTCATTCATTCAAGCAATAAGCTTTAGATACTCTGCAGACATTAGGTTCACAATTCTGTTTTGGCCAAAAAAACAAAGTCACTTCCTATAAGGGAAGATAATCTAATTATCAAAGAAATGCCAATCAACCTATATTCACACAATTCACAAGGATTTAAAGGACAGATTCATTCATATTCTGGGTTAAGAAGGATGCCAGGAAACAAACACCTTCACACATCAATGACAGAATTTAAAATGGTGCACAATTTTGCTGCCATTTAATGTGGTAAATAATTCTTGTAAGGGCATACTTTTCAACAGACAAAATCCACAGGAAATAGACAAACATGTCTATGTGAAAGAGCTTCATCGCAGCACTACTTACAACAGTGAAAATCACCTAAATATCCATCAATAGAAGAACAGCATAAAAATATCAAATAATAGTTCTTGATCTCTTCTTGTTTGTTCATATACTAGGCATGTATTATTTTTCAAATTCTATCAGTAGCAGAAATGCTACTTTGAAATATTTCATTTATTGTGAAGCATCTCGGATCCAAAGTCAAGAGGCTGAGAGACAGTAGAAAGAGTAATACGTTTTAAATGAGGTTAATGGAACAACATGGGAGGATTCAGTACTGTATGTAAAACACACAGGTTCAGGCAGGTAAACACCACTAAAAGCTTTCTTCAAGTGAGTTCCAAGGCTGCTCACGTGTCTCAGAGCTAAGTCTAACAGTCCTCAGAACATGCGAAAACCCAGGGCACTGGGTCAGGCAGCTCATACTGTTCCTCCTGATGCTCACACCCCCTTCTGGGTATCCATTTTTCACATCACAGTTAGGAGGGGGTTTTTTTGTTTTGTTTTGAGTTAAACTCTAGCTCTCCCTCCACAGGCCTCTTCATACTCTTACCATAGAAATGCAAACTCACAGAACTTAATGGCCCACAAAGTCCTGCACGACAGTGACCAGCCACTGCCCATTCTCCAACCCCATCTCATTCCATCCTTCCTTTCACAGGGGCCTTCTAACAATATTCAGAACCATTTGAGCTCTGTCCTACCTCAGGACCTTTGCACACAATCTTCTCTACTACCTGGAATGAGCATTCCACTTTTCTCAGAGCTCAAGACCATCTCCCCAGATCAGCATCCACTAACCAGGCCCTTTGTTGTTAGATATCACTCCATTTCCTTCATTGCACTTCTCACAATTTGCAGGGGGGGAGACATATATTGACTGCAATTTTTTAAGTATTAGCTCACTTATTCACCGTTTCCTCCAGTGGAATGCAGGTTCCAGAAGGAAGATCCTAGGTCTATTTTGATCTTCACTGAATCCACAGCAATCTAATTTTGAAACTGCCATCTCAAGAGCCTTCAAATGCTGATGAATGAACACATGAATGTGAACACATTTTTTTTACTTTATTATTTTTTTAATGTTTATTTTTGAGAGAGAGAGAGAGAGAGAGAGACAGAGCATGAGCAAAGTAGGGGCAAAGAAAGAGGGAGACACAGAATCTGAAGTGGACTCCAGGCTCTGAGCTGTCAGCACAGAGCCCGATGTGGGGCTCAAACTCATGGACCACGAGATCATGACCTTAGCCTAAGTCAGACACTTAACCGACTCAGTCACCCAGGTGCCACAAACACATTTTTTAAAAGTGCATCAAGAACCCTAAACATGTTTAAAAGAAGTATTTATCATCTCCTCCTATTTCTGCGACTAGACCCTAAGGAAATAATCAGAAAAATACATGAAAAGTAATAGCCAAAGATGTTCATTATAACATTCTTCCAACAGAAAAAATTGGAAGCCACCTGCATGCCCACCAAGAGGAAAGTTTTTAAGTAAATTATTATATGAAATACTCTATCAAGTGTATGGGAATGTGGTAAGTTTTTAAAATGTAGTTAACAATGCACAGGTGAACCCTATGTTAGTAAAAACAGAGCATACAATTATATACGTACAGCAGCAAGAAATAGTCCAAAAACAGTCAGGGTTTTTTGGTTTCTTCTATATATTTCTTACATTTTCCAATGTTACCTGTTTTCTAATTTTTAACAATGGTATTTTTTATAATTTTTTAAGATTTAATTGTTTTGTGAGAAAGAACAGGCAAGTGGACGAGGGGCAGAAAAAGAGGGAAAGAGAGAGAGAGAATCCCAAGCAGGCTCTGTGCTAACACAGCTTGATCCCATGAACTGCGGCTCAATCCCATGAAATCCAAGATCACAACCTGAGCCAAGATCAAGACCCGGATGTTTAACTGACTAAGCCACCCACTTGCCCCAACATTTTTAAAACAAATGCAATATAATCATTTCTAATTAACAAAAAAAAAAAATCTCTCCTCCTTTGGGAGTATAGTCTTTAGTTCCACTAAGAAAGAAAACAATTTTCAAGTATCTTTTGAAATACATTTTCAAATCTGAAAATAAGACAGAATGGCTATACCCAATCAAGGACAATTGCTCTAGCTAAAACTGAGATTCTATCAGTATGTAAAGCACAGTCATAGCATATGATAATTTATTCTGATTCCCAAAACCCAAAGCAAAAAATCATTAATATGGGCTCTTCACCTCACAATTTACAGGAATGCACTACACCCTCCAGTCCTCAGTCCTCTGTCTATCCTCCGTTTTACTGCCTGCTCAGGAGGACCTCTTCACCTTGCTCTGGTTTTTCCATCCATATCTCTTTTTGCTTGTGTGTTTCACACTCAGCTTCCCCTGACTTCCTTTTAAACTTGACATCTTTGTTGCCTTTATTCTCTGCTAGGCTGCCTTCTTCTCCTTTATTGGCCGTAATTTGAAAATATGTGTGGGAGAAGTACTTATTGAACTGTCTTTGTTCCCTTCCCATTAATACAAAAAAAAAAAAAAAAAAACCATGAGTGAAATCATCTACTTACATTTCTCTTAAGGAACTCAATTCAACAATTTTTGTTTGTGGAGATGGAGGACCTTCAGGAGCCCATCCTCTCCCAGGAGGCCCCAAGTAAGAGAAAACGTATTCTTGCTGAGAAGTCGAGCACTTTGGCACATAAGCAGATGTTGAGAATAAGGTGATGAAAAAAGATGTAAAGCAAGGTGTGGCTTGGCAATTTGGAGTCTGCCCAGAAATCTGTGGACCACAGTAAGTGTGAAGCTCCTAAGGGGTCATAAAAATAGTGTCTCATTCTAATTCAGGCAGACAAATCCCTCATATATCAGCATGAAATGAGTCCAGATTAGCCTTGCCCAGAACAATCATAGCAATCGAAACAGAACAATCTGAAATCAAGAGCAGCATCAAGACAAGTCCAGAAAGATATTACAGCTCATGAGATCGCGTAGTCAATCAAAAGATTAAACAAGACTTGAAACATCACCACTTAAGTAGAAGATAAAATATCCAGCAGAGTCCAAGTGAAAGCTGTCCATTAGCTAGGCAGTTTTGCTCTTTCCTCTGACAATTTAAAGAGTTCAGAGGGAACAACAAAATCTCAAAAAGTATGTTTTGGTGCCAATATTTTTACTTGGAAGTAGAAATCAAATAGTTAATTTTAATGGTCCTCAGAATGGAAATACTGGCTTCTGACTCTAAATACATGCAGCATCAGACCTTATTCTTCTTCTATCTTTAGCAATTTTTGCCTTCATGACTTATTTATCATTTCCTTTTCAGTAACTTTGATATGTAAATTAAAGCTACTGTACCAAATGTTATGATTTAAGATAAAGATCTAGGAACACTAATATTTCTCATTAAAGATTTTGCCTCTATCCAACTGAATGTAACTTGAACCATATAGGGAAAATGTCTGGACAGAACGTTATCCACTTTTGAGACCACTTAAAACCCAAACCTACCAACCAAAGGCTTCGTATCCTAAGTGCTTCTCAGTTTGCCGTCATGGCACTTTGTCCAGCAATGTTAAAACCATGATCAAATTTTCTGTTTAAAATGCAGGCAGGATCATTCCTCAGCCCAATTTGAAAAGTTCTGAGTCTATAGGCCCAGTTAAGTACTGCGCATAGGAGCTGATACTTCAGGCATTATCGGCACCTACCAGCTGTGCAGGCTTGGCCGAGTTATAACCCCTCTTTGCCTGGGTTTCCTTAACTGTGAAATGGGTGAAGAAATAGAACCTGCCCCAAGAGTATGAAATGTGATAATCCAAGTAAAAGTGCTGACTTCGCCCAGCTCCTGGCACATGGTAAGTACTCATAAATGTTAGCAGAGTTACCAGATTGTTCCTTGGGAAGAACGCTGCAGTAACAGCTTTACCACGTTAAGAGTTAAGGAATAACTCTTCTAAAACACTGAGGAATGGCCATCCAGTCTCATTATGAGGTCAAGGTTCCACCGTGTGGCTAAAATCAACAAAAAATAAATAAAACAAAAGACTGACATCTCTCTTGACCATGCATGCTGCCTCTCCCTGCCTCACCTCCTGTACTCTCTGACTGTCCAAGTAAACACAAAGGCTACTCCAGTCATTCAGGCATCTGCCAGGTAACAGTTTGAGGGCCCTCTACCTGACCTCACAGGTCAAGAGTTTCCTTCTGAGAACATTCTGGTAGTCCTTATGCTTCATCAGAATGGGGTGGCCTATGAACATCTTGTGGTTAGGTTGACCTAATGAGCCGGATACACTAGAGAGAAAAGGGCAGGATGGAAACACAGAGCAAGAGCCAAGGGGGAAGATGGAAACTATCTTAACATCAATGAATGTCTTCTTCTCCAGTAGTTCCAATGCAGGCAGGCAGAGAGGTGTGTGTGTGTGTGTGTGTGTGTGCGCGTGCGCACACACACACACACGCAGTTGAGAAGAGCTATCCCTGAAAAAGGACTAAACATAAATGGCATTTCATTTCTCTCTCCATGCATTCATTCACTCACTCACCCACTGATTCTTGCATATACTGTGCTTAGCCCTGTGAGAGAAGGCAGGGAGACAGAGATGCCCAAGAGGGAGCCCCTGTCCTTCAGGAGCCTACAGTCTACTGGGGGAAAGGCCTGTCAAGAGACACACTTAAGGGGCGCCCAGGTGGCTTAGTCGGTTAAGCGTCCGACTTTCACTTAGGTCATGATCTCGCGGTTTGTGGGTTCAAGCCCCGCGTCGGGCTCTGTGCTGACTGCCAGCTCAGAGCCTGGAGCCTGTTCCAGAGTCTGTGACTCCCTCTCTCTCTGACCCTCCCCTGCTCATGCTGTCTCTCTCTCTCTCTTAGAAATAAATAAAACATTAAAAAAAAAAAAAAAAAGAGACACACACTTAAGGGGCACCTGAGTGGCTCAGTGGGCTAAGCATCCGACTTCAGTTCAGGTCATCATCTATCTCATGGTTCGTGAGTTTGACCCCCCAGTTGGGCTCCGTGTTAACAGTGTGGGGCCTGTTTGGGATTCTCTCTCTGCCCCTCCCGGATTCATGCTCGCTCACGCTCGCGTTCTCGCTCTCTCGCTCGCGCACGCTCTCTCTCTCTCTCTCTCTCTCTCTCTCTCTCTCGCAAGATAAATAAAATGAAGTTAAACAAAAGAGACTTAGCCCAGGGGCGCCTGGGTGGCTTAGTTGGTTAAGCGTCCAACTTTCGCTTAGGTCATGATCTCGCGGTTCGTGGGTTCGAGCCCCGCATCGGGCTCTGTGCTGACTGCCAGCTCAGAGCCTGGAGCCTGTTTCAGAGTCTGTGTCTCCCTCTCTCTCTCTGATCCACCCCTGTTCACGCTGTCTATCTCTCTCTCTCCTAGAAATAATTAAAAAAATTTAAAAAAAAAAAAAAAAAGAGACTTAGCCCAGACTTTTGCCGGCCATGAGATAGTAGGCTTGGGTATTGAAGGACATGAGAGAGAGGGCCGAAGAGATTCCAGGACGGGGAGTGGCAGGTGCACAAGGGCAGAGTGAGGGGGGGACAGGGGTTCTTTAAACTGTACAAGGTTCGGAAAGGCTTCAGTGAGGAGGGGATGACAGAATGGTGTAAGATGTGATCGGGCCTCAAGGTTACCTTGTGCATCAAGGAGCTGGAACCTCACCCTGAGGGCCATAGGCACCTCACACCGAAGTGTGGGCATGAGAGTGACACACTCAGATTGGTGCTTTCTTTCTTCATTTATTAAGATTTGCGTTCTACAAAGATCCTTCTGCTGTCTTAGCCTCATGCACCCTCGACTCATTCCACTCACTGGGCATTTGTGGCCGTCACTACAATTACACGAATTCCCCCGACCTCCTGCGAGAGCAGGGAGGCTCCTCACACTTGCATACCTGTCAAGTTTACTCAAGCTGTGCAGAGAAGACAAGCATCTCCCAGCAGCCGGCCACATCTCCAGCTGCGAGACAGATCTCTACAATCTGCCCTCTGGGAGGCAGCACGAAGGCAACACATCCAAGGCCATAAACTCCCTTCCCCTAAAACCAGAGCTTCCTTCCTTCCTATTCGGGCCCCCCAGGTTCAGATGCCCCTTCTCTCTCCTTCCCACATCCCATCTCTCACCAAGGCCTACTGTGTACCTTCCTTCCCAAGTGTACCCGCCTCCCTGCTTCCTTCCCAGCCCCACTGGCCCCACGCCAGTTCAGACAGCAGTGACCTCTCCAGCGAACTCTTTCCATACTGACCCACCTGGGCTCTCTGCCACCAGACATCCTCCTCCTCCTCAGCCCATCTTTCATTACCAAGTTTCTCCCTGAGAAAGCTGGCTGACCAAACTCCCAACAGTACGCTGATGATAACTAAGACATTCAGACCCGAGGCAGCTGGATCCCTCAGAGATTCCCATGAAGATCTCCTTCCTCACACTCACCTAGCTAAGCCCTTCCTGGTGAAGCTATCACCCAACCCACCTTGCACTTCCTACTGTGGCTTCTGCTCATGGTGCGTACTGAGTCCGTACTCACCAAAAGCTTATGGCCACCTAAACCTCGGGATATGACCTTACCTGAAATAGGGTTTTTGCAGATGTAACAAGTTAAGATGAGGTCATACCGGATTAAAATGGGCCCTAATGCAATGACTAGTGGCCTCGTTAAAAAAAAAAAGAGACACAAAGACACACAAGGAGAAAACAGACATGTGACAAGGGAGACACAGATTGGAGCCATGTGTTTGAACTCCAAGGGATGCCAAGGATTGTCAGCAACCACCAGAAGTTAGGAGAGAGGTATGACACAGATTCTCCCTCATGGTTTCCAGAAGGAATCTATTCTGCCAACAGTTTCATTTGAGACTTCTCTCCTCCTGAACTATCAGAGAATACATTCCTCTTGTTTTAAGCCACCCAGTCTTTGGTACTTTGTGACCACAGGCCAAGAAAACTAATACACAGTACTCTGTACCACCCCCTAGAATGCTCAGTGCTCAGCTCTCTGGCTGTCCATGGAGACCTTCTCTAAAGAACTAGCTCCCTCCTCACTTTCCTGCAGGAAGCCACAGTGCTCTCCCATTCTTCCAATAAAAAACACTGCCATGTCTAATCAGTCCTGGGTTTCTGGAAGCTATGCATTTCAAAGGTCATTAATACAAGTTCAGTCACCCTTGAATTACTAATTACCAACTGATGAGCTTCCTGACTTGCTCCTCTTAGAAATGAGGGCTAGTGAGAGGGATTGGTTAACTTCCTTCAAGGGCAGGCATTGTTTCATTTTATGGCTACAGGCTTCCCCCTTAATTCCAGCCACGATTTCCCAAATATGTACCTTTGGTCACGAGTGGAGGCAGATACATAGCATTCCAACTCTCCTTCATTTGACCCCAACTCCCTTTCCACATGTGTCATCCTTATACCACCCATCCCATCCATCCTAACACAAGCTGAAAGTCCAGCTAAACCCTGATACTGCACTGCAACCACTGTACTAAACGGCCCCACCCCCTCAAATTCTTCTAGCCCTCCAAGGCCCACTCAGGAGCACCCTTTACAAAAGGTCTTTCTCCATCACAAGCCATTGAAAATCTACTCTCTTCCTTATGACTGGCTAGGGCTTGGCTTACAGCTACAGCAGAGTATGCTTACTGGGAGGTACACTGCAACACTGCATGTAAAACTCCGCCCCTTACCAGCTGTGTGACCTTGAGCACATCACATCATCTTTTTGGACCTCAACTTCCCCATCTACCCTACTGGTAGAACTACAGCGCTGCCTTTACAGGGTCGTGAGCAATGGCGATCACACAGGTAAAGCATTTAGGAAAAGTGTCATCATTAGTAACACAATATATACTGGTTGTGTCATTATCAAACCATCATCATTAAACCTTATTTAACACCGTGCATCAGCTAGGAACACAGAGTGGCATAAGTCCACTGCTTGCAAGGGGGAAAAAAAGGAACAAAAACACTCTTCAAAATTAATGCCCCCACTAACCAGGAGCATTGAGCAGGTTCTTCACGTATCAAGGACAGCCTATTATTATCCTCATAAAATTCCTTTTCTTCCTAAGAGATTAAAGAGCTGGGAAGATCTCATTCCCCTCGGCTTCACAAATCCCCCGAGAGAAGCAACAGGTAAGCACTGCTTTTTCCACTGTCCTCAGGTGTGTCCGGACAGAGACAAGAAGCGAGAGAGCCATCCCTAGAGTTGGAGGCTGCCTTCCCTCCAGGCCTGGGCCTAACACCAACATGGGCCACTCTCCTGCTTATTCCTTGGGCAGATGCCCTCCCTTTACTCCGAAAGCAAGTGAGTATGCTGTAGGCAGTGGGTTCAGATCCAGGGCCGATTCCACAACCTCGTGGACTCATGCATTCCCGTACTCATCCAGTCATCCAAAATCTTCTGCTAAGCCTGGTTATCTGCCTACACACTCTGTAAGTATCAAGCAGGCTATGGTGAATAATCAAGGTCAGAGTCAAGTATAGACCCCAAAGGAAACACCCCTGGCAACAAATGGCCAGAGCCTGTCCTGTCTGCTAAATGAGAAGGTAGAATGCTTCTAAAACCTCATAAATTGTAACTTTTTCCTCGTTTTTTTATAAAATGGAATAAAAAATTCAACTCCTTTTCTAAAAATGCTTCCAAAACAAGGTAATCCCTTCAAAGCAGGAGAGTCTTTCCTACCCAAATGCAAGACCCCTCTCCACCTCTGCTGAAGCCATTGTGCTCCATAACCAAAAACAAGCTGAGGTCTTTACCTTGGGTGAGGATTCACCAATGAATCGGAACTTCCCACTGTACTCTCCCCAATGCTACAATGCATCTGAGCATAAACTCAGAAGAAGGAGATATTTTACTCTCATATTCATATTAGCATTATTCCCAATAGTCAAAAGAAGGAAGCAACCCAAGTATCCATCAACAGATGAATGGGTCAACAAAATGTGGTATATACTACCATGGAATATCATTCATCTTTAAAAAGGAAGGAAATTCTAACACATACTACAACACAAATGAACCTTAAAGATATCATAGCAAGTGAAATAAGCCAGACAACACAGGCAAAATACTTTATGATGCTACTCATGAGGTACCCAGAGTAGTCAAGTTCGTAAAGTCAGGAAGTAGAAGGATGGTTTCCAGAAGCTCTGGGAAGGGAGGAATGAGGAGTTGTTGTTTCATAAATATGATGTTTCAGTTTGGGATACTGAGAAAAGCTCTGGAGATGGTGAGTGGTGATGGTTATACAACAAAGTGAATGTACTTAACGCCACTGAAACTATATGCTTAAAAATAGCCAAAATATGGGGCGCCCGGGTGGCGTAGTTGGTTAAGCGTCCGACTTTCGCTCGGGTCATGATCTCGCGGTTCGTGGGTTCGAGCCCCGCGTCGGGCTCTGTGCTGACTGCCAGCTCAGAGCCTGGAGCCTGTTTCAGTCTGTGACTCCCTCTCTCTCTGACCCTCCCCTGCTCACGCTGTCTCTCTCTCTCTCCTAGAGATAAATAAAACATTAAAAAAAATAATAATAAAATAAAAAAAAAAATAGCCAAAATAGTACAGGGCACCTGGGTGGCTCAGTCAGTTAAGCCTGACTCTTAACAGGTCATGATCTCATGGTTTGTGAGATCAAGCCCCGTGTTGGGCTCTGAACTTAAAGTGCAGAGCCTGATTAGGATTCTCTCTCTCCCTCTCTTTCTGCCACCCCCCACTTATGCCTATACACAGTCTTTCTCAAAATAAATAAAACATTTTAAAAATGGGCAAAATGGTTGAGTTTTAGAGTTTGTATATTTTACCAGGATAAAAAGAAATATGAGAAAAAAATCAGAGGACTTCTCCAAGGCCACTGGAGGAAGGATTTGTACTATAGAGGATGCTGAGGGCATCTTCCCAGATCCCCTTTACTGGGTGGGTGCCACCACATCCCAGCCACCATGGGGATGGCTGCCAAAAGCTCAGAGCTGCTGCTGCCTTCTCCAGAGAAGGGTTTTTGACCAAAAGGAGCCACCTGGGAGGCTACTCCCTCCTTTCACTCCCTTGTGGACAGCCAATGGCCAAGTGACATGGTGGTACAAATGGCCACTTGCCTCAAGATGGAACCAACTCTGTGGTATAAATGAATGCTCTAGGGCAACCAGTGGGATCAACATGAAGCTGGTCTCCAGCTAAGAGAGCTTCTTTGCTTAACTTTCTTCCATTGCCCTGCCCCATTTCCCTCATTCTTCTCCTGAAAGTATTCCCTCAGTAAATCACTCTCACATGAATCACTGTCTCAGGCTCTTCATTAAAAGTGTTTCCCAATCTTTTTGCCATTATTTACACCCATTAAAACAGGGTTTCCCAACCTTTTTGTCATTATTTACCCCCCAAGGAGCCTTTTTAGACACTTTTCCCCATCACTCCCATTTTATTTTACTATAACAAATAATTACATGTCTGTTTTGTACTGTTTCAATGTCTGTGCTTTTCACATAAAAAGAGAAAGAACTTGTCACTCTCCAATAACCCATTTCTCCATCTCAGAGGCGCTTTGCCTCCAACGACAATGCAAGTTCTAGAGAACCTAACATAACACAATGTGGATATGACTACACAACTCATGTGTGGAATATGGAATTCTCCCCAAAGCATCGAGTGCTCTGAAATGATTTCTGCTACCATTAATGCATTTTATTCAAAACAAGCAACCCTCAAAATAGCTAGTGCAAGAAAAAATAAAATCTGCCACCTTCTCTGTCCTGGAAGCTATGCTAGACCCTCGAGATAGATAAAACCATGAATAAGTTAGAACCTGGAGTCTGCCTGCATTCGGGATAAGAATAGACAAATAAACGGTCCTGCAACAGCCAAGATAAAGAACAGAGGAGGGTGAGAGTACATATCTAGGAATGGGCTACCTGCTCAGAGACCCTACCTTTTTGGAGCCTAGAACCACTCTACAGAAACACAGGAATTCAACGAGGTATCAGAGTAACCATGACCTGAAGAAAAGACAAAGCTACTGCTTTTACTCACTGGTTCATTCACTCATTCATTCATTCATTCATTCATTCGCTTAGCAACCATTTCTGAGCACCTACTCTAATACCCTGCACTGGACTAGCCCTTGGGATACAATATAAATACAGCAGGAGACAGAACTAGAAGAACAGGCTTGACACAGTGCAATCTGGGGTTGAGTTCTGTCTATGGCTCTGTCATCTTGGGTAAGTTCCTTAGGCATTTATTGTCCGTATCTGTGACATGATGATAATGAGCAAGTATCTCACAGGGTTGTGAGGATTACCTAAGTTAGTGAACAGGAGGCCAGGTAGCTCATTGTCTAACACAAAGTGCTCCAGACATAGTAGTCATTGTTGTTTACAAGTGGACACACTTCCTTCCCCCAAGAACCTGATGCAGAGGTAATGATTAAAAGCACAGTGCCATGCTGCATCATGGGAAAATGCACCTGGTCTCTGATTTGTAGGAAAGGAGCTCTTGAGGACCCAGTTTCTGCATGGCACTGCCCTGTTTTGACTCCTAGCCACTCACTCTGATGGCTGGAACCTTCCTCGACAAGTCCCTTTGCTCTGTTATCTGCATATAACAAGAAAGCCTGTACTTTCAGCTCATTTGGCAAACACTGAGTAACTAATGCCTACAACTGTCACCGTTTAGTGGCAGATTTAATAAACGGGGTGTTCTTCCAAGCCTAGCATCATGAGCCAAGCTGAGGTTTCATTCCCCTCAGTGTTAAGGCTGGCATATGCCCACCAAATGGACACCAAGAGGCAGAGCATCATTTTGCAGCCACATTCAGACCCCCATCAAGTTCTGAGACCAAAGCCATGTATCCACATGATGAGATGAGGAGAATAAAAATCAACATTCTGGGGATGGTACCATCAACATTGAGTTTCAGGGGGTTATTTATTTATTATGTGATAATGGCCCAAATGTATACACTACTCCAAAATCTGCCATGAAAATTCAAATGTCTTTGTAATCCCTATTTACAAAGCACACAGAGAAATTAAAACAGGCTTAACCAAGGAGTGTTTGTGCATATTAATGAACCTAAATTCTAAATCTGGATTTTGGAAATAAAAAGGGTTTAAAAGAGGATTCATTTCAGACTAATTTGCTTTTGAATATGACACTTTGCATGTCAAATAGTACAGGAGATGTGGAAGGGGGGGCTAGGCAGGCAGTTTAAACCATTTACACACAAGTTATGGGGCACATGATCTTTTAATGTACATATCCCTTTATGGTCACCTGTGTCCTACTCCGTGAAGTAAAAATTATGGGTTCCATTGTGACCACTGAATCTTTCTCCTTTATAACCTGTGTGACTTTTCCTTACTTGGCAGGCCCCACTAGAATACTATCACAAGAGTGCTAAGTGCCATGGTCTTAGAATATGTACATGAAGGCCCAGGACTATCTGGTTCTTAGGAGACAGAGGGAGATAGAAGGAAGTCAACACTGGATGCAGATTCAGATGGACCCAAGTTCAAAGCCCAGGCCTACCTCTCACTGACTACAAATTCCTTACACTCTCCTCATTTTCTGTATCTGTAAAACAAAGTGATGATTCCTAACTTTTAGGTCAAATTTATGTAGGAGAACATTAGGTATTCAAAAGTGTTACCTCCCTTCTCTTTGCTCCTCTTTGGAGCAGTATTAAATCAGGGAGGGACAAGCGTATCTTATGGAAGTTATAATTCAATGATTAACCAATACCCCATGTCCTACGGTCTATGTCTACAAGAAAGGAAAAACACATAAGGGGGGGAAAAAAATCCCAAAGAGGGCATTTAGGAACAGGGATGGCTGTCGGGAAGTAGGTGAACAGAAGCGCCACTGTCCTAAACCGTGGTGCTCTCAGGCTTGCTGTCCTCTGCATATGGCACGTGCTACAGCCTGGCAGACCTCCAGCACTGAACAAGAGTGAAGGTGGGGGCTGTGGACTTAGACCTCGTGGGCTGGACTCCAGGCTCTGCCACGTACATCGGACTGTGAGCAAGTCCTGTCAGTCACTCTTCCAGAGGTTATTTCCTCCCCTGTGGCTGGGGACAACCACTGTACCAACCTCCCCCGGTGGCAACTTTTGTGAGTCACCTCATGGCGGACTCCTCCAGCAACATCAACACATGACAAGGGAAGGGGCCTGGGGAACTATACCCAAATCCCAGAGATGCCCACAAGTAAATGCACACTGAATCTCCCCCAGTAGAAGTCATTCCACGCCAGCACTGAGAGATGTCCCCTCTGCCAGAATCTGATGGTTCTAACCCCAAGTTCAACGTGTCCCCTGTTCCCTCCTGAGGACCCTCAGACCCCGTCACTCTTAGTTCCTTTCAGCGGGGGTCTGCAGATGAGCTGTGTCTACAGGTTGGGGGAGCGGAGGGTAAGGTCGACCTGGGACAGCTGCACCCACGGCGCCCCCTTCTCCCTGAAAACCTCCGGGTGCTGCTGAGCCACAGGCTGGCAGACCCCACTGCCCACAAGAAAATGTTTGGTCTCTGCCCTTAGCCTCTGCCTCAGGGGAGGACACACTCCTGGGCCCTCTCTCCTCCCCTTCCATTTGCTCAGCATCACCGGGTCCCCATCTGCTACCTCCTTCCCTATGGACTGTCACCGTCCCTCCACTCTGCTCCCTCTGCCTTCATCAGCTTCTCCCTCCCTCCCACACAGCGTCTCTCCATCTTGGGCTCCTAACTGCTTGACCTCCACCTCCTCCCCCCTCCTCCGACCACTTACTCCCGTATCTCCAGCTAGCTCCTATCCTCTCTTTCCATCACACCCTCACCCCTCCTCTTTCCCCCAGGGTATGTGCCTCTGTTTCACTTTTCATAGGAGAAACTAGGGTAAGATAGATCGGTAAGAAACAAATTTAAGGAGGCATCAAAAAAATCTGTACTAAGAATGTGTGTTTTTGCTTATTTTTCTTAATGTTTATTTACTTTTGAGAGAAAGGCCAAGCACAAGTAGGGAAGGGGCAGAGTGAGAGGGAGACAGAATCTGTTCACAGGCTCCAGGTTCTGAGGTGCCAGCACAGAACCCAACGTGGAGTCTGAACCCACAAAAGCCAGAGTTTGAACCCAAAAGCCATGAGACCGTGACCTGAGCTCAAGTCAGATGCTCAACCAATTGGGCCATCCAGGCACTCCAGAATAAATACTGTTTTAATGTAATATTTTAATAGCAAAATTAATGCAAAAAATCCACGATGAACAAAGAATCAAAAATTTGCATCAACACAAGACGGACCCTGCACTTGTACCTCCCTCCCTGATCTCACATTAATCCATCCCTGCTCTAAAACTCTATTTACTAAAACAGGCTGTCAATAATTTGATTCAATTGGGGCGACTGGGTGGCGTAGTCGGTTGGGCGTCCGACTTTCGCTTGGGTCATGATCTCGCGGTTCGTGGGTTCGAGCCCCGCGTCGGGCTCTGTGCTGACTGCTGGCTCGGAGCCTGGAGCCTGTTTCAGTCTGTGACTCCCCCTCTCTCTCTGACCCTCCCCTGCTCGCGCTGTCTCTCTCTCTCCTAGAAATAAATAAAAAATATTAAAAAAAATAATAATTTGATTCAATTGCATTAAAATATTGATCTCAGGGCACCTGGGTGGCTCCGTCAGTTAAGCATCGGACTTTGGCTCAGGTCATGATCTCATAGTTCCGGGTTCGAGCCCTGCACCGGGCTGTGTGTTGACAGCTCAGAGCCTGGAGCCTGCTTTGGATTCTACATCTCTCTCTCTCTCTGCCCCTCCCCTGCTTGCTTGCTCACTCGCGCGCTCGCTCGCTCTCTCTCTCTCAAAAATAGACATAAAAAAATATTTTAAGAAAAATATTTTTCTTGACTATCAAGTTTTCTGACATCCCCTGAAAATTCTGCACTGGAGGGGAATCTCTGTGAGGGTCCCAAGCCTTTTCAATGCATTTCCCTTAATGCCCCTTCCTCTCTCTTTCCCATTTTATCCCCTTCTCCACTCATTTCCCTCTCTCCATTTCAGTGAAACGGAGTCTTTCTCCCCTTTCCTGCCCACCACAGTTGCACAGGCGCTCTCTGACTCTGTGGTCCCCCTTCTCCCCACCCTCCCTCCTTCCTGTGACAATACTAGCACAAGGGCACACACACAACCCCAAGTCTGTCTCCTCTGGATCTCTCTCTCTCTCTCTTCTGCTCTCCGTGTGGCTCAGTTTCTCTCCCTCCCTTGGCACACTCTGGGTCTCTCCACATCTTGCCTGCACCTGTGGCCATTCCAAGCCCTAGCACCGCCAAGGGCACCAGAGGACAGACAGACAGGACTCCTCCTGGCAGGAAAGCAAGACTCAGAGGGAAGAGCTCCAAACTCCATGGTGTCTCAGACCTCCAGATCAGCGGCCATCTGCCAGCACTCCTGTCAAACTCATCCTGAGCAGTGAACGCCCTGGGTCCCAGAGGCAGGGGAGCAGGCAGCTGGCGGATGCTCAAGTCCCCGACCACGGCACAGACAGGAGCACAGGGGCAAAGCCCAACAGAGAAAGCCCGTTGGCAGCAACTGGAGACACAGAGGCTGTAGAGGACTCAGATGCCCCCAGACAGGGCAACTCACTCTCCACACGGCCTTCTCGGGACAGCAGTAAGAAAAAGCAAGCAATGAGAATTTGCCTACTATCTCTGGATGTACCCAGGGCCATCATTTTCCATGAATTAATCCTACATTCCCTTAAGTATGATTATTTCTACATCTCATGGAACTATAGTTCAGAGAGGTTGAGTGATCTGCCCAAGGGCTCACAGCCTGATTCAGCCCCAGACTTCTAACTCCCAGTTTTAAGGATGTTATGAAACTCAAACATTATTTTTTTTTAATGTCACTTAAAAAGGGGAAGGGGTTGTATTGCAAGAGATACCATAAGCAAGACTGAAAGACAAACCGAAGTAGGGAAAAACACCTGAACTCTAAAGGACAAAACTTGATGTGAGGAGTGCCTATCCATCAACATAAAAATCCAGTAACTTAAAAGAAAACCCTGAAGGATATAAACAGGCAATTTATTGATAAGTACTTACACAAGGCAAATAAAACAAAAATTTCAATTAAACCTATAAGAGATCATTTATCAGCTATTAGATTAGTGAAGATTAAGTACCATAATCAAGAATTTAAAGAGCTGGGAAAAATCATAGCATTGATGAGAATGGACATTGCTCTTACCCTCAACTCAGAAATTTGGCAATATTTATCAAAATTTGAGGGGTGCCTGGGTGGCTCAGTCAGTTGAGCATCCTCTTGATTCTGGCTCAGGTCATGATCCCAGGGTCAGAGGATTGAGTCCCACATCTGCCTCTATGCTAATATTATAGAACCTGCTTAGGATTCATTCTCTCTCTCTCTCTCTCTCTCTCTCTCTCTCTCGCCCACTTCCTCTCACATGTACATGCATGCTCTCTCTCAAAATAAGCTTTAAAAAAATCTGAAATACACATGACTTTTAACCTACTAATTCCATTTTTAGGAATCAGTCCCATGGAAATGCATGCACACACAGGTAAAGGTTATTCATCTTTCATTGTCTGAAAGAAGGGGGAAAATGAAACATTCCAAACATCCTATATTTAAGTACTAAATAGATAACAGTACATCCAGGCAATGGCTACAATACAGCACAGCCAATTAAAGAATGAGATAGAGCTTTATGAACCATCAGGAAAATGTATTCAAAAGAAAAACTGTAGGGGCACCTGGGAAACTTAGTTGAGCATTCAACTTTTGCTTCTGGCTCAGGTCATGATCCCAGGGCTGTGGGATTGAGCCCAGCATGGGGCTCCAGGCTGAAGGTGGAATTTGCTTAATATTGTCTCTCCCTCTGATCCTCCCCCACAGACACACTCTCCCTAAAATATTTTTTAAAAAGTAGAAATTATAGATACCATGGTGCCTTTTAAGAATGTGTGTGTAAGTATATGTGAGTGAATGCCTCTGTGTGTGTGTGTGTGTGTGTGTGTGTGTGTGTGTGTGTTTATACACAGGAAGAGGCCGAGAAGCAGGCCACAATGGCTGCACTGGAGAGGGACGGCTGCACAAGATTTGCTTTTCCCTTCAGGCACTAGCCTACTATTTACGTATGTGTGAAAACATTCTGTTTTCATGGGAAAAAAAGATTTCTGTAACAAAATAGGAAAGCACTGAGCATCAATGTTTTGAACACAGAAAATACCTTTTCCTCACCTCAACCCCTCTGTGCCCCCCCCATCTCCCTGTTGGAAGAGAGCAGCCTGCCCTGAGGGTGCTGCGAATCTGAGGCACTTCTCTCTCCCAGAGGAGCCATGTGGCATATACTGATTTGCAATTAAATTAAACCTAATTATGTTTTGAGATTTTCAAGGAACCAGGACACATTTTGAATCAAAGCTAGAATGGCTTGCCATTTACGTATCAAGGGTCTACTTCCTGATTGGCTCACCCTCCTCAGCACAGGAATCCTGTTAAAGATGACACGGTCTGGGGGGCTTCTGAGGGGCTCAGTCAGTTAAGCCTTGGACTCCTGATTTTGGCTCAGGTCATGAGCCTCACACGGGTACTGACAGTGCAGAGCCTGCTTGCGATTCTCTCCCCACCCCTTCACTCATTTTCTCTAAAATAAGCAAACTTTTTAGAAGATGACATTGTCTGGGCACCTGGGTGGCTCAGTCAGTTGAGTGTCCAATCCTTGATTTCAGCTCAGGTCATGATCCCAGGGTTGTGGGATCCCCAGTGAGCATGGAGCTGGCTTGAGATTCTCTCTCTCCCTCAGCCCCTCTCCCCAACTTGTGCTCTCTCTCCGAAATAAAAAAATATATATATTTTTAAAAAATGATGAGGTCAGGGCACCTGGGTGGCTCGGTCAGTTAAGCATCCGACTTCGGCCTAGGTCATGATCTTGAAGAGCCTGAAATTAAGTCCTCCATTAAGAGCAACCTCTGGCTGCCCCAGTTCCAGGAAAAGCTTCAGCTGAAGCCGCCCTCAGGACCACCCTCGGATCAGCCAGTCAAAAGAAATGGGTCACATTCCTGTGGTCTGAGTCAGGGACTGAGGATTCTTGCCTAAAACGACACATGGGCCCTTTGAACTCACCTCATAATTGGTAATTTTCGATTCTCAAAGGTCATGACTGGGTCCCACCAAAAGTAATGGACGCCTCACAGACACTGAATGGTCAAAACTATTACCATGGGTGCTGTACAATTATGATTGGTGCCTATGTGATGATGCCATACGTACAACGTGTGCACTGTAACACCCCCGTCCCTTACCCCATAAAAACCCTGCTCGCTATTGTTCAGGGCTTCACTTTGCTGCTGCTGCGTGGGTAGACGGGTGAGCCTCTGCTCAAGCTAGTCATAAAGACCCTTATGTACTTGCATCAGTGTCAGCTCCTTGGTGGTCTCAGGGGACTCACGATTCGGGCACAACAATCTCACACTCTGAGAGTTCGAGCCCCGTGTTGGGGTCTGTGCTAACAACTCAGAGCCTGGAGCCTGCTTCAGATGGGTCTCCCTCTCTCTCTGCTCCTCCCCTGCTCACACACTGTGTCTCTCTCCCTCTCAAAAACAAACATTAAAAAAAATTTTTAAAGATTTTTTTTAATTTTTTTTTTCCAAAAAGATTCACTGAAGAGTCCATTATAGGCAACCCTTAAGGGTTAAGTGACAGAAGCAAAATTTGAACACAGGTCTGTTGGGCACTTCAGCTCATGTGCACCAACACCAGGCCTGAAGCTGACCACAGATACAGGCCACTGACCAAAGCAGACTCAAAAGATACTGAGCAGAAACTTACTCTGAGGGGCACCTGGGTGGCTCAGTAGGTTAAGCATCTGACCGCAGCTCAGGTCATGATCTCGTGGTTCAGGAGTTCAAGCCCTGTGTTGGGCTCCGTGCTGACAGCTCAGAGCCTGGAGCCTGCTTCAGATTCTGTGTCTCCCTCCCTCTCTCTCTCTCGCTAACTCAAAAATAAAAAATTAAAAAAAAAAAAAATACTCTGAGCACTACTGAAACCAAGCCCACACAATAAATATCTACTCAAGGTAAACTGTAAGAGCCTGACGAAGTGAGCCAGCAAGGGGACACTCCTCTCATGCAAACCTCACCTTTGCCAGGTCCAGATCTGAGAGACCAGAGATGGTCCTAGGGGGCACGCTCTGAACATGCCTCAGTCTGTTGAAGGCACAACAGCTGTCACAGCTACATATGTGCCCAGGGAACATTCTGCACTTTTCCCCTCATAGGTAAGAACCTGTTCCATTTGCCTAGAGCCCACCCTGGAATCTACTCAGCCCCTGCAATCCAAGAATGGATTGGAATTCAGTAGAATGGAGTAGGTCACCCTCCCAGGGAACCAGCGCCAGGTGACAGGTTCCCTGGTCTGTTTTCCAGGGGCCTTCCTGGGTGTGAAAAGGTATTTCAGGAGCCTAGCTGATCCGCCAGAATCCTTTCAGGCCTAGGCCTAATAGAAGAGACACGGTAAGGGATTCAGATAAAAGCAGCCGTGTTACTAGGTATTATCCTTACCACCTGCACTCAGCTCTAAGAGACCCCAAAACACCATGCCCTAAACAACTGGGGTTTCAGTTTTCTCATATAACAAGAGGTGTAAGGGGGAAAAGGGGCTGCTGGCATGGAGTCCCAGACTTCAGGCTGAGATCTTGCAATGCTCTCTTCCTCCTGATATCCTCGTTGTCACAGGGGACTGCTCCACCTCCAGGATGGTGGCCCTGTTCCAATCAGGAAGCAGCAGAGCACAGCACAAAGGGAAATGAGCCGGCCATGCTGGAAACCAGAGAAAGCTTTCTTGGAAACCAGCAGGCTCCTTCTGCCACCTTATTGGCCAGAGCAAGGTCACAGGGTTACTACTCATCCCGCAAAGGCAGCTGGGACATTGCAGCTTTAAAGCTGGACACACTGTCCAACAAATTGAGGATTTGTAGTGAGGCAGAGGGGTAAGAATGGATATTGGGGAAGCAACAAGCAGCGTCCATCTTAGGAGATACTATATAGGAATAAACTTCGTAAATTCATCAGTGCACTAATGAGGGAGTGGTGGACATAGGAGTTTGCAAAGTCCTGGAATTGGGGGCAATGGGGCCATTATTTGCACTGGAGGGACATTCTCACTAGAGTCTTCCAACACAAGGAAGGCAAATAAACCTTGCACTTACGGCCTTCCATGGTCTCCCCAAAATCAGAGCTGGGTGAGAAAGGGCAGGAATAGACCAGGTAGTGGGAGGCAAAGAGGCCAGGAGGTACACAGCTGAGGAGTTTGACTTCTGTCCACCTGAGGGCTGTTTTTGGAGAATTAACAATGTGGCTACACTGGACCCAGGAGGAGGTTCCTTAAAGCTACAACCAAGATATAAATGGACTGCTTGATGCCCAAGGGTATTAAGAACACCCAGTCATGGCAAGATGACACAAAGCAAAGGTCATCACAGCAGAGGGAGGGTCCCTGCCGCTTTTCAGCCTCTCTTCTGCAAGAAGAAAGGATACTCTGACCTTGTCATGGGCAGCTTCAAGCTGAGAATCATTTCTGTCCCTGCTGATTACTGAGAGCTCCACTGTGTTGAGTCTCTAGGAGCAGCCCCGGCCCTGTCTGAAGACCACCCTACACCACCAAACCGAGCCGGCTTCCCTAACAGAGTTGACTTCTCAGTTTCTGTTGCTTGAGTAACTTTGACCCGTCTTACACATCATGACTTGAAGGGACCCCCAAGCCTCCTTCCCCAGTGTTTACTGGCTGCAGGCTCCAGATGGACAATGACAATCAGCCCACACGGGCGGCTGCAGCACACAGCTCACGCTGCTCCGCGCGCCGCCTGCCTGCAGGGACGAGGCATCAGGTCCGTGGCAGAGTCACCTGGAGGAAAACCAGGTGCCTGTCCCTCCCTGACACACACACCAACGGACGCTCTTCTGGGAGCCAAACAGGCTACCCACACTGGCCTGCCTTCCAGCTCACACCAGCCCCAGAAAGTCTGTTTTACTTCCCAATTTCATTACCTGCCTTCCCAAGAGAAAGAGATATGTGGGCACCCCAGGCCAACTGGTTACTTGGCACCTCTTCATATGGATGTTCTTTAAACATTTGTCACAGTCTATGTAGAGGACAAGCAGAGTGCTGCCTGAGCAATGACCCAGTGGCTACAGGCTGCCTCACCTCTCCTGTGCACACTGGCCCCAGCCCAAACTCACATCCCTTTTTCTAGAGCAGATCCCCACAACTGTTCTGACCCCTCTCCTTAAAAGGTGGCTTTAAGGGCTGCTTTTTCTTAACTGAGATGGCCCCCTGGCCTCACTCTGTACGCCATCCAAGTGTTGCTTCCCACGCTGCACAGCTTCCCCCCAGACAAACACTCTGGTAAATGCAGGTCATTTTCTACCACCTTTTGTTGCCAGGGATGCTTAACGCCCCTGGATCATGAGGCATCTCAGCTCCACTGCCTGTCACTGGAGGTGGCCCCAGGGACAGCAAGCTCCCAAGGCCCCGTCTTTGCAGGCACAGGTTGCAGGGAGCTGGAGAATGAGCAGAGTGGTTTTGACCGCAGGCTCCAGCACCCAGGAGAACGCTGGCTCTGCCACAGGCTGCTGAGAGAATGTGGGCAAGTTACTTAACCTCTCTGGACAACAGGGCAGTATTCCTGCTCACCTGATAGGGCTGCCGTGAGGACTACAGACAGCGCGTGGATAGTGTTCGTTTCGGCGCTGGGCACACAACTGCAGCACTGGTGGGATTTAGTACTAGTACTAGAGGTGGTGAACAATGCCTCGTATACATTCCCACGTGAATCAAATATGCAACTGAAACTGCTTAAGTGGGGTGGTGCTGAAACAATTACACACCTTCACAGACCAGCTGTCCTGTCTGGTGCCCAGTATCAGATCCTTAGAGCTGGACACGTGCTAAGAACATCTGCCATGCCTTTCCTCAGGCCGGCTCATACAAGGCTGTCACAACTTCGTACCTGCCAACTGCTCTCGCTCCAGGTCCCACCCCCCCAGCCCCGCCCCCAGGAGAACGGATTCTGCAGCTTCACAGGGCTACTCTGGGTGCCTAAAACCTCACATAGACATTCTCATCTCTGACCTTTGGTACATGCTCTTCTCTTGCTCTTCTTTGCCACCCTGAAAATTTTATAACTCTTCTGAAGATCATTCCAACACTAACACTGACAACAGCTTCCCCTGATTGCCGCAAACACAGCCAGAACCTCCTGTGATCCCAAAACCTCCGTTGGCACTTGTATCTGGACACCTCACTTACAGGGTGACCTGCTCTCCCACCAGACGGGGGTCCTCTGGGCGGATACATCATTAGCTCGCCATGCCTGACACTTAATAGATACCTTATACAGGTTTTCTGAGTGAAAATAAATGTCAGAGCTAAGTCTCACTTGGCTCACACACACACACACACACACACACACACACCTACAGCCTCTAACGAATATTTCAATATGACAACAAACTAGAAAATACAACATTATCAAAAAGTTCAAGAAGTCAGGGAACCTAACATTCAGAAATCAGTGCATCCTTTTACCCTGATGGTGAGAACCTTAGTGACTGATGTGGCATTCAACAGTATATACAAAGCCCCTGGAAATGGAGAGGCTCCCAGGGTTGGGAGACACCATCACATCATCTAATTCTCCGGGGGGAGACGGGCATACCCTACGCAAACTCACACTGTGAGGCCCTCTGGCCTAAATACCCCCTGTGCCAAGAATTTCCAGTCTTCAGAAATATTCCCAGAGGTTTCTGACCACTTACAGGTTCCCTTCTTATGCGGAGTTAGAATCTGCTTCCCAGGACTTACCCTATCAGTCCCAGGATATCTTTCAAGAACACACAAACCTTCCTCAAGGCGGTCTGTCAAAATTCTACTGACAACTACAATGTCCTCTCCGGTCATTTCTCCTCCAAGTGACCCATCCTCAGTACTCAGTCCCCCATCCCTGACTTGGATCTCTGTTCTCTTGCCACTTTGGGACCCCACCCCTGAGAGTACACCGTGCTGCCCATCTATGAGGGATGCCAACAATGGTAAGGAGACTGTATACAGTAGGTGACTGTCCAGGAGAACAGGGGTATCAGTCCTCCAGAAAGCATTCCCGTACTGCCTCACTGCTAGGGACTGAACTGTGTCCTCCAACATTCATATGCAGAAGCTCTAACTCCTAGGACTCAGAATGTGACTGTATTTGGAAACAGTGCCTTTAAAAAGGTGACTGAGTTAAAATGAAGCCATTATAATGGGCCCTAATCCAATTTGACTAGTGTCCTTTTAAGAAAAAATTCAAATACAAAGACAGACACAGCTGCGTGCACAGAGAGGAAAGACCATGTGAGGACACCACAAAAGGGCGGTCACCTGTCAGCCAAGGAGACAGCCTCAGGAGAAACCCAACCTGCCCACACCTTGATCTTAGACTTCTATCCTCCAGAATTGGGAGGAAAGCAGTTTCTGTTGAAGCCACACAGGCTGTGGCATTTTGTGATGGCAGCCAGTGCAAACCAATACACTAGAGGTATATGTTAACTCGTGTATATTGTCTACACAGCTTCAGTAGCACTTGAGTTACCAATTACTCTGGTCAAGAGGTGAGGGACAAGGTATTTTCTATAATAAATCTCAGAGCCAGTCTGCTCCTTTTCTAATCTTTCAAGGAATGGCACACCCAGCCCCATCACTGCTTCATCTCAATATTTTCCTTCTCTAGGAAACGGTGATTTCTCTGCTAAAAGTTAAAGGGCCTTACATGATACAGGCCAGACTCCTTTCAATTAGGATCTTTGCAGGGGCGGGGGGGGGTAGAGAGAGAATCCCAAGCAGGGTTCACACTGCCAGCACAGAACCTGATGTGGGGCGTGAACCCACGAACCATGAGATCATGACCTAAACGGAAATCAAGAGTCTGATGCTTAACCGACAGCCATCCAGGTGGCCTCAGGATCACAGTTTTAATGGAATGTGAAAGGGGAAGCAAGAACAGTAAGTTCTGAGGGGCATGTGGATGGCTCAGTCCATTGAGCATGTGACTTTGGCTCAGGTTATGATCTCACTCATGAGTTGGAGCCCCATGTCGGGCTCTAAGCTGACAGCTTATAGCTCAGAGCCCTGGAGTCTGCTTTGGATTCTGTCTCTGTCTCTCTGCCCCTCCCTTGCTCACACTCTGTCTCTCAAATATAAACAAACATTTTAAACATTTAAAAAAAAATAGCAAGTTCTGAAATGGCATCTTTTTTTTTTTTTTTTTTTTTTTTAAGGTTTAAACAGACTTTCTTGTGACCAGGAGGGCCCTACTGGGCAGGGCCTTATACACCAGCATATGTGATCCCAGGAGGTCCCTGTGGAGAAGTTGAGAGGTCCTGATTGCAGAAAAGGTTAGTGTAATGGTATGGGCATGATCCGGGGAAGGCCGGCCAGGAATGCAGCAGACATGATCAGGAGAGGCCAGGGGTGGTCAGGCCACAGGGTGAGGGACAGGCCAGCCCCCTTCACTCCCGCTTCTTTTAGTCCTCCAGATGAGACAGGACCCAGCCCGATGGCAGGAGGAAACACAGGAAACGGGAGATGAGCCCAATGGCGACTTCCATGGTCCTGAACTGCTCCTGCGGAGGCTTGGAATGGATCTGAGCACGCTGCACCGGGAGCCGCCAGGTTAGGCCTGTCAGGCCCCTCACCAGCAGCGGGGTCAGTACAGACATGAAATGGCATCCTTTAAACTATCATTCCTGTGCTAGCACCATCCATGAACTAGAGAACAGAGGTCAGGCCCCCAGTCACCACACTGGATTTGCTCCAAGCTGCTGCCCTTCCTCCACTCTGCTGACCTCCGGCTCCTTCAGACACTGTAGGGCACAGGCATTCCTTCCAGGTTCCCCTTCTGCCCTTGCTTTGCCCGTTGAACTTGATGTACAGCATTATCTCCCTCGAAACAAAACCCACATCCAAACTTCTCCAAACTGTCACAAGTAAAATACCCTCTTATTCAATGCACTAGAACCCTCTACCATCCTGCATGGTCAGCACTCATGGTTTATCCCAGTCTTGAAGAAGTGAATGTCATAAAGTGGATCCCTTTTTAAAATCACTTTAGTGTCCCACACCCTTAGGCTCCAGGGGTCTGGTATCTCAGGGGAGGCACACTGCAGTCATGAAGTATCCCCAAGGACAAAGGGCAGCAAGAGGTCTTGGACCACCAACGGAGATGCCGAGTGCCTGGGCAGCCTACAGCCTAAGGCGAGGCACACATCCCTAAAGGCTGAAGGCAAAGTGAATCAAATCGGATCCAAATCAATGCCTTTGGAGCAGCAATGCCCAATCTGAGAGCAAGGAGGGAACTGGAATCAGGAGCCAGGCCAGAGGGAATAAGGGAAATACACGGAGAGAGTGGCAGTGGATAGTATGAGAGAACCCACAGAGCCAGGAAGACATGGGGTCAGGCTTCTCAAGGTCATTTTCCTATGCATCACCCCTTTGAGTCCTCCATCTAGCAGAGCTGCACACCTTCAGGTTAGAACAGGAAAGGATGAGAGCGAGGCAGTCATCCATCAGTGCTTCCTCTCAGCTGCCTGCAGAAAGGTGCAAGATTTGAAATCCATCTCCAAAGCACGAGCTCTGTCTTGCCACAATTCTCAACTCCCTTCACTATTTATTCTATCCTGTGACTGATTGGAACACATCTTTAAAAGGGCATTTTTCAAAGCCATGATGGTACAGTAGTCATGCTGTCTGGCCCTGACAGTTCCAAACAAGTAACGGGCCCAGAAATTACATGAAGCAGCCGTCCATCAAAGGTCTCCATGGTCCATCGACTGTTTGTGAGGCAGAGTGAAGCTGTGCATGCACAGGCCACCAATGAGCCAACCGGAAGCAGTTTCATCACTAGCATCCGCAGCCGAGAACTTGGCAACACACCCAAGACCGAGTTTCTGGAAACGAAGAAGATGCACCATGCAAAACTTCATTCTCACACCTTCAATGGCCATACATTCTGCAAACTGACTCCACAAGACCCTCGGGCAGTTAGCCTGAGATACCACCTGTGTTCTCCATTTGATTCAATGATATTCTGGATTATCATTCAAAACACTGGTACAGGTCTAACTCATCCCATCCCACTGAGATTAGGCTTGACTATGTGGATTGGGGTGCTTCTCCCTGGAGGAAGATTAGACATTCCTGTCCTAGTGACAAGAGACTTGATATCTGGAAGCTGCAAGGTGGAAGGTGAAACATCTGCATCCTGCTGAATTCAGGAATAGCTATGGGACTGGCTTGTTCCCTTAAAAATGGACAATCATGTGTCATTGCCAAGGTAAAGCTTAAGATTATTCTCATGGTTTTCTCTGTCCCACAGACCACTTGTTTCCCAGGCAGAGGCTGTTTAATCAGCTTAAGCAGCAGGTTAAAGGCCATATAGTGTAAAGCCACAGCCAATCCCTGATGGATCTGCAGCACGGATGAAAACAAACCACTGTGGCTGCAGTTTACTGCGGTCTGGGGATCATTTATTATTCAAGTACAGCCAGTATATCCTAACTGAAATACCGTCTTTCTTGTCTTTTTTTCCTCCACCACTATTTATCAAGCCGCTATTAAGAATTAAAGAACTTCTATCAACTGAATGCCATCTTTGAACTAAGAACCTTTGATGAATTGAGCACCTAGTATGTGGCAGTCATTGGCTGGTCAGGAAGTGCAAATAAGGGATGTGCCGGATGGGAACTTGGTGAGGTGATATTGATATATTTTGATATACTATGCCAAGTGTTGGAACAAGATGCATCGAGAAGGAGGTAAAGGAAGACCAAACAGATACCCAACTACGAACAAGGTTGACTGACTGACTCTGAATTTGAGAGGAATTCTGACCAAGAAGAAAAGTGACAGAAAATGGGGAAAGCAGATTTCAGGCAGAGAAAAACTGCATGTGCAAGGACATGAACACACACATACCTCTGTTGTTCAGTAAGGATGGAGCTTAGGATAAACAGATAAAGAATTAGATAAAATGATTCTAGAAAGATCCATCATAATCAGCTTGCAAAGAACCTGGAAGGCCATGACAAGCTGATGTGACTTAACTTTGGGGGTTACAGAGAAACAAATGGAAGGTTTTACAGAGGAAACTGATATGATGATCTTCCTGCTGCTGGGAGGCAATGTGGCTAGGGCATGTGACTAGGTTTTAATTCAGAAAGAAAGGAGCTTACTCTGGGTAAAACAAATTTAGAAAAGGGGTGCCTGGGTGTCTCAGTCGGTTAAGCCTCTGACTTCAGCTCCAGTCATGATTTCATGATTGGTGAGTTCAAGTCCTGCAACCGGCTCTCTGCTGTTAGTACAGAGACCATTTCAGATTCTCTGTCCCCCCACTGTCTGCCCCTCCCCCACTTACTCTCTCAAAAATAAACAAGCTTTTTTTTTTTTTTTTTTTTTTTTTTTTTTTTTTTTTTTTTTTTTTTTTTTTTTTTTTTTTTTTTTTTTAAAGGCACTCAGGGGCACCTGGGTGGCTCAGTCTGTTAAGCAACTTCAGCTCAGGTCACGATCTCACTGTTCATGAGTTCGAGCCCTGTGTCAGACTCTGTGCTGACAGCTCGGAGCCTGGTGCCTGCTTCGGATTCTGTGTCTGCCTCTCTCTGCCCCTTTCACACTCACACTCTCACTCTCAAAACAGTAAGCATTAAAACAAAACAAAAAGCTTAGAACAATTACAACAGCAAATCTCAGAGGAAGGAAAAGTACATTCTCTATCTTTGATCAGCTTTCCTGGGAAACAAATTCAGAAGGAGAGAACATTTCTAAGCAAGATGTCTAATGCGAAGGACTCTTGGGAATATCACCTATAAAGGAATGAAGGAAACAGGATGAGGCAGAGAGAGACGCTGAGCCACTGTGTAGTCACAACGGAGGCCTCAGCCGGTCACCCAAGGAGCTATAACCTTGGACAGCCCATCTGAGATGCCCTGAGTTGAGGCTAGGATAGAAGAGCTTGTACCATGACATCAAATAGCCTTTGGATATGGGCTGCGCCCAGGCAAGCGGTGTCATCTTGGGCAAGGTACCTCCCCTTCCACAGAGGGCAATTATGGGAAAGGACTCAGCTTTCAGCGTCAGCAGTACACACTCTCAGCGGCTGGGGAAAAGGATGCCTGAGTCCTGGCGGGGGCGGGGGGGTGGGGGTAGAAGATTCCAACATAGGACATAGCCAGCATCCACTACTGACTGGGCACTTACTGTAGGCCAGGAATTGTACTAACTCTTGCCATTTTGTCTTTTAATCATCTGCATGCTACTGTTTGTAGTAGGTTCTATTATGACAGACAAGAAAATTGAGGCTCAGAGAGGTTACGTGGTCTGCTCAAGCAACAGAGCAATGAGACAGAAATTCAACCTCAGCGGTTTCCGCCTCTGAAGTCAACATGCTCACTGCACACTCTGGGGTTTACACGGCAAAGGTCAGTATGAAGGCGGGCCAGAGTGATCAAAGGGGCGACTCACAGGACTCTCTGGGGAAGGAAACCTCCAGTGCCAGTGCCCACTCATGGATTCTCAAACACACCTCGTCCAAGAAGCAGGATGCTGAGGTCCACCTCAACCCATCAGTCTCTGTACCAGGCAACTCTACCCCCAGCTACTATAGCTTTTCCTTCTTGACCCTCTTTCCCTGCCCCAACCAAGGCAGAGCTTGCCTCACAGGGGAACAAACATTTGTCTCAGTCAAGAGTGGCTGACAGGTCACATTAGGTTTGGAGAGGAACGGCCAAAACTCATCAGAGGCACCTTGCATGAGAACTCTGTGCCAACCCTGTGACTGGCTGGAGTCACTCCCATCCCTTCTGCTCTTTCATAAAGAAAACTAAGGCTCAGAAAGTGGGTGTCCCTTCCCTAAAATCACACAACCTGTGTGTGGTCAACTCAGAATTTTGTGCTTTCCTCCTGGATACCTTCAGTGCAGAATTAAATAAAACTAAAATCCAGTTCCTTAATCGCACTGTCCACATTTCAACTACTCAAGGGGCACATATGACTAGTGGCTCTAGTGGCTATCATAGCAGGTAGGTCAGATAGACAACATTTCCATCATCACAGAACATTCCAGTGGAAATGTGAAAGGAGGGCTGCTTTGGAGTCCGGGAGGAATCAGCATCCCCTCATTTTTGATCCAGATTTTCTCCATGCCCCTCACCCACTGCCCCCAATCTTTTCATAGAAAAGAACAGTGGCAAATAAATCTAATGAATCTGAGGGGAGAGGGGAATGTATGTAATTAACCCAAGAGGGAAAAGGCAAACCATTTTTGTACCTGTTTATGTTCACTTGATAAACAGAGAAAAAAGCTAATGACTCTGTAGTTCCTGGAAAGTCCACAGGGAAATTGGAATCTCTTATCTGAGCCCCCTGCCGAGAAGCAAAGCCTGGGCTCTGAATCCCTCCTGAGATCAAAGAGGATCTGTGCATGTCATTAGCAAATTTCCTCTCCTTCCCTCCCCTTTCCAAGTCTCCTGATGTCAAGAGACTGGCCTACATTAGCCTGCCAGTGAGGAGGGAGGCTTTTAGTCCACAAAGCTAATAAAAGCAAAATAGTTTCTGCTAGATATCCACACCCTCCTCCAACACATATTCTGGATGTGTGGTACAGAATCACAGGGCCTCAGGAGGTTGGAGCAGTGAAGCTCCATCTGTAAAATTCATGCCAAGACATTGTGTCTTTAAACCTGAACTAACTGGAATGCACACGTAGGGGTACCTGAGAGTACCTCTCAAGAAGATAGCTCTATATTTGGGTACCTGTAAATGTCACAACAGTGGGCTTATTTCTCCTACTGTGTCCACATCTGCCACCTTGTAACCCCTGCCCATTTCTCTTGGGTCACCCCTTGGGGACTCAGAGAACAAGTCCAGATCCACAAGATAGCTATTTTGAAGACAAGAGTTAGTTACATCCCCTTGAGCCTTCCCTTTTTTTCCCCTTACAGTATCTCCGGGTCTCTCTCCTGGTCTTCTCAAGGAGTAGCTTCTAGATACTTCCCTGCCCTAGCTGCCTCCTCACCCTGTATATCAATCTCCTCCTGAGATCTCCATTTGGGGACAAAGCCTACAGGCAGACCTTAATAGCCTCTTCACCACCAAGACCCAGAAATGGGAACAAAGGCACAGGAAATCACACCCTGAGATACTGCCTTAGGGACCTGCTCCACCCACACACAGAAGCCCACCTGCTGTGTATCTACTCCAAAAGTATCCACTTTTTATTCTCACAAAAAAAAAAGGCCAGGTTAGGAAGGAGCAACATTAATTAGTCATAAACTGAAAGCTATTACCATAATAATGAAAAGATGAGTGAACACAAAATCCCCTTCTTTCACAGTGGTTTTTATTTATATCCAATAAAATGTTATATAAAAAATAGGCTACGAGCTGGATTTGGTCTGTAAGCCAACCCGATACAGGCAAAGTCAGGGGCACATACTAAAGTCTCAATAAATGATAGCTATTCTCATATTATGTTCCATATTATCATTTTTATTACCTTTTTACCAGGGTTATAGTTGAAAGTCATCCAGATGCAAGGGGCATGTGGACCCAGACCCACAGCTAAAGAAGCAGATTAGGAGGAAGGGGAAGGACAGCTGGTCAGTCAAGACGCCACACACCCTCACTACCAGAGGAGGCTCCATTGGCTGATAAAGGGTGGGCTCTGCTGGAAGAAATCCCCTAAGTCTGGACAAGAAAGGGGGCCCTCCAAGCTGCCACTGGCCTCCACCGTAGTCCCCAAGGGCCTCAAAGGCTTTCACTTATTCCACATAGTTTTCTCTGTGCCAGGCACTGTTCTAAGCATGTTATGAATCTCAAGAGAGGGAAAGCAGAACCAAGAGTGGGAAAGCCACTCTGGATGGCTGGGCTTGGGCACCCAGATGCAGCCCTGGACCAGGAAAGCGAGACCAGGCTTCTCAGCTGTCCCCACCCCTCTGCTGTATGGACCAAAGCAGGCTGTTCCAACCTGTCACCCTGTGAGCAGAACCTGAGAGGCAACATGAACACATCCTGCCTCAAAGCTGCCCAGGAAATGAGCCCAACCCCTCACTAAGAGCACTTAAGAGTTTCAAGGTACATTACTGTGTCTGGGAGTCGGAGAAATCTCTCTGCCTAGACCTGCCTTTCTACATCAGGGGTCAGCAAAACAGGTTGTGGAAAAGACCAAATACTTTTGAATGTGTGGGACACAGGATCTGTATGGCAACCGTCAGACTCTGCCACTGGAGCACAGAAGGTACAGACAACACACGACAGAATGATGTGGTCCAACAAGACCATTTGTAAGAACAGGTGGTAAGCCTCTGGGCTTGGCCACCAGGCTGTCCTCTTCTGGTCTAGGCTGCAGAGAACAAGCGTTCTTTGCGACTCACCCTGGTTTCTGTATGTCAATATTGTTAAGTACTCTAATGATCCTTTCTGGAAGGAAGAAACAAGAGGATCTGTGCTCAAAAACCAGATGGTTTAAAGATAACGGCTTAAACTAGTTTAAAAAAAATTTTTTTAATTTAAAGATTAGTTACTGTCAGATTACCCCAATATTCCTGTAACAGAACACTGTTTTGGGTAATAAGTGAATAAATGAAGGAATGAATGAATGGCTTAAACTGCCTAGTCCTGATGCCTCCCTTAGGTGTCTGGATAGTAAAGCCTAATGATTAAGAGCAAAGAAGCTCTTTACAGTAGAAGAAAACAATTTGGAGTCCACTGAACAAATTTAATTGCTCTCTGGTTTCAAATCTCTCTTTTGCACACTCACAGCAGGCCACCCAGTTGAGGGAAATTCCAGGTAACGTAGGTTTATTGAAAATTTACATGGCATCACCATAATTTAAAAAAGTAATATTCATGCTTATGTCTGGAGGCCGAGGATGGAAAAAGTCTGCTCAGAACTCTAATGTACTACAGATACCCCCTGGGCCAGCAACCGCAACCAGTAATTACCAATCATTTGGGTTCTACTCAGTCTGTCCCTTAAGTGCTGGTAAGGGGCCTAACCCCAAGAACAAAGATAAAGGGACTGGCAGTTAAAGCTCCTCTTGGGACCCTTCCCTCACAGTCCACAAAGGAACAAGGACACTGTATTTTATGATATGACCTGTATTATAAAATTGAATGAGCTGGTCAGATGGATCTCATGTTACTTTATTTTTATATTACACCCTCAAAAAGGAAAAGGTAAAAAAAAGTAAGGTCTTAAACATAATTAAAGAAATGCAACCTAACCCCTATTATTCAATTTTGGTGGGAGGAAGTACTCTTCTCGCATTTCTCAAAGTTTTGAGAAATGTGTCAGCAACAGAAGAGAAAAAATAATTTTAATTGTTAAGAATTTACAAAAATGAGGGACACCTGGGTAGCTCAGTTGGTTAAACATCCAACTCTTGACTTTAGTTCACATCATGACCTCATGGTTTGTGAGATCAAATCCTGCATCAGGCTATGCACTGACAGCACAGAGCTTGCTTGGGATTCTTTTTCTCCCTCTCCCTGACCCTCCCCCCGCTCATTCTCTTTCTTGCTCTCTCAAAATAAATAAACTCAAAAGAAAAAAAAAGAATTTACAAAAATGAAACCTAAGTTGCACAGATTAAATTGTACAGGTCACATACTATGATCACAATGAAATAAAATTTGGCATTCATTATATAAGATAAACACTCACTAATCAAATGTTAAAACAGTATGCTAAACTATTGCATTCAAGAAGTAAAATATGATGACTGATTAATAAAAAAAAATAGAAAAGAAATAATTATCACTTGAAACTTTCTGGATGAAGCCAAAGATATTCAAATGAAAAAGCATACCATGATTTTTCCTATTAAGTTAGAAATCAATGAACTAAGCAATCAACTTCTAAGATTTTTTTTTTAAAGAAAAAGAAGTGAATTAATAAGCCAAAAGAAGTACTTAATGAATTAGACAAAATTTTAATGATAGGATTGATAAAAACATAATATCTGGGTCTTTTCAAAAGACCCTAAAGTAGATAAACCTTTGGCAAGAGGGGAAAAAAAGATAAATATGAAAAATTAGGAACTGCCACATTCCTTTTTTCAGCAAATATTCACTGAGTACTTTAAGTGTCAGGAATTGGGGTCACCATAATGAATTAGACAAGATCTTTAACTCACTGTAAAGGAGAAAATATAAAGTAATTGCACTGACAGTGTGTTATGAAGATACACAAAGTTTACAAACGACTACTCTGCAAAACTATGCCAGGAAACTACATCACAATGAAAGGCGCTATTTTTCAGGAAAATATAAAGAACCAGTTTGACCCAATCAATAATGCTAATTTTAAAACTTAACTACCTGTCAAAATCTGCCTCCAAAATTTGTGCCATGCCAGGTGGCTTTTCAGGCTAGTTCTAAAAAATCTCCAGAGAACTGAGGATCCTGGTGCTGTATAAACTCTGCCACAACCGGGGAAGGGCAAGGGGTGCCCAGTGCATCTTAAGCAGCTACCACGCTTGACTGCAGTGTGATGGGAAAACAACAGAACAGTATCACTTTGAGATACTGAGGCCAAAATCAAAATCTATAATCTCTTATGCCAAATTCTGAGAGTGAAAAGCTCTAAAACCTGGGTTGAACTCATGTGGTGGCCCCCTCCTCTCCTCACAACCTGCATCATTTGTGGGCAGACAACTCCAGCCCCCTTGTCCCGAAGGAGACAGCCCAAGAGTCATGTTTCCAGAACCCTCCTCACAAAAGGAGCTCAAGTCACCCTCTGTGGGACTCTGCTGGAAGTCTCCTCTCCCTGCTCGTACCTGTCCACCCATTTTTCCTGGGAACACTTCCTCATCAATCATTCTCCCGTGAACCCTCATCTCAGGGTCTGCTGCTCCGGGACCCAACACCTGACCTAACCTTCAGCAACCACCCCCTGACCTGAGACTCTTTCCCACATTCAGCTACCTGACTTAGCATTACATTCCTATGTTTGGCTGCATAAATATTAATGTGTTTGATTAAGGGGTACTTCCCCGGACTCCACGAGGTTATTACAGATCACTCACAGTATATGTATCATACTACCTTCCTAAAATCTAATAAAATACAAACTGCAAACACATTTCACCCAAAGGGTTTTAGATAAGGGATTATGGAGCTGTATAAAATACTAGCAAATCAAATCCAGTACTATATTAAAAGAATAATAAACCATAACCAACTAAAGTTAATGACAATAATGTTTTCAAATTTGGAAATTTAATCATACATTTTTTTAAAATAATAGGTCAATGGGGTAAAAACCACAAAGGATCACAACATTCCTGATATAAAATTTAAAAAAAAAACTCTTAGTAATAAGAATTCTGGTTCCTTAAAATGATAAACAATCTCTGTTTCCAAAAGCTGTCATCATAGGTAACTCTAACAGTGTTATAACTGAATTGGGGGGGGGGGGGGCGAGGGGAGGATATCTGCTATTATCACTATTATTTAACCTCAATCTGCACAACCAAAGCACAAACCAAAAAAGTTAAAAATCAGAGCAATTAAGTGCGAAAAAGAAGAAGACAGAAGTACCATTATTTGTAGATGATACTATCATCTACCTGAAAACCCAAGGGCATAACTGCAAACTCTGAGAATGGGTAAAAGAGTTTCAGTATGGGAGCCAGATATAAAACACATGCCCAAAAATCTCAGCTTCCTATACCAGTCATATACCAGGATATAACAATTGGCAACAGCCAATTAGAAAACCTAACAGAAACCCTTACCCAAATACAAAAAAAGATGTAAGAATAAACAAGACATGTCTAAGACCTAAAAGAAGGAATGATAAAGCCCCACGGAGGCATGTCATACAAGTGAGCAGAGAAAATGGGAAACTCATTTTGTGATTAGGTAAGAGAAGTGAACATCATAAAAATGTCTGGAGTCTCTATATTAATCTATGAATCTAGTACAGAGCTAACCAAAATCCAAACCAGATTATCTTAGAGAACATTTGACAAAAATATTGTAAAATTTGTTCAGTAGAATAAATACTTGGGGAACATGAAATTTTAGAATAATGGGAGAATGATCCTCTCCAATACTAAAATCCATGGTAGTAAAGCAAAATGGTATCACCCTCTAAAGAAAGAAGTAAAGGTTAATTAGACCCCAAAATAAACAGGAGTATATTATTTAGGTTGCATAAGTAGGAAATATGGACTCTTCAATAAAGGATAAAGACAACTAGCTGTCATCTTGGAATAAAACAAAGCATGATTTCTACCTCACCCTTAATCCAAAGTAAGTGCCTGACCTATTAAAGACCTAAATACGAAAAGGATTTATGGAGGGCAGAGAAAAGCACAAGTTACCAAGGGGGGAAAAAAAGGGGGCGGATTATCTTCAAGAACAGTGTGGGAAACCTTACTGATGGTTACATAGAACCAAAAAGCAACAAAATATGGATCAATTTCACCACCTAAAAATTAAGATGAAAAAACTTCTATATGACAAAAAAGTTAAAAACCCATAGCCAAGTAAAAATAAAACAAGTCTGAGGATTAAAAAAAAAAAAAAAGTGCAACATGGATAACAGAGAAAGTACTACCATTTCTGATAGCCATAGAGCACTTCCAAATGATAAAAAAGGAAACCATCTGAAAGAAAAAGTGTGACGGCTATGACCAGCTAAGTCACAGGAAGGGGGGGAGCAAAACATCAATCAACATTTGACAATATTTTTCTACTTCACTAATAACTGAATGAATACTAATTAAAAATGCTTTTTCATCTATGCAATACAAAGGTCAAAATGACCGATGATAAGCATGTTGGGAAAGCAGAGTAAAACCACCCACTCTTTCAGATGGCTGTCATGCTTTAGCATGAATCATGATTATCAATGAAGAAAATGCCCGAAAGATACACCCCAAACAGCCAATGGTGGTGACCAACAGAGAACAGAAAGGGGGAGGCGGGGGAGAGGATCTTTGACAAAAGAACACTTCTGAAACATTAGTTTGTTTTTGTTCTCACGACACACAAAATCACAAAACAATAGCTATTACTTCTTGGCTGCTTCCCATACGCCAGCCGCAGACTATAAAGCACTTTCCCTGCATTACTGGCACCCTCCCACAACCCCCTGGGCTGGTTTTGCAGGGAGTAAAATGTTGCCATTGCTATCTTTGGTCCTAAAAGAAACTCCCACTCACTTCCTCCCCCTCTCAGGAGAAGGTGGATGAGAAAACCGTGTCCCTCCCCCTCCTTCTCTTGCTCAAACTTTCAGAAGCTCCTCACAGAACTACGGAGAGCTAAACCCCACCCCAGGGCCACCTCCAGGTTTTACTCTGCTTCTAAAGCTGGAAGAGTCTCCATGCCCTACTTGTGCTTCCTGATATGCATTGGGAACTCCCTGCTTCCCTATTCCACTCAGATCCTAATCCGCCTGCTTGGAGGTCGTCAGACCCCGGAACATTTAGCATGTTCTTACCCTGTGGTTCTCAAAGTGCAGTCCCTGGACCAGATGCATCAGCATCACCTAGAAACTTCTTAGAAATGCAAACTCTTGGCTCGGCCTCAGATCTAGTTAATCAGAAACCAACTCTCAGCTCAGGTCATGGTCTCATGGTTCATGAGCTCTAGCACCCATCAGGCTTTGCATGGACAGCACAGAGCCTGCTTCAGATCCTGTCTTCCTCTCTCTCTGCCCCTTCCCCACATATGCACTCTTTTTCTCACCCTCTCAAAAATAAACACTAATGGGGCACCAGGGTGGCTGAGTCAGTTAAAAGTCTGACTCTTGATTTCAGCTCAAGTCGTGATCTCATGGTTTGTGGGATCAAGTGCCACATCAGGCTCTGTGCTGATGGCATAGAGCTTGCTTGGGATTCTCTCTCCCTTTCCCGCACTCGCATTCTCTCTCACAAAAACAAACATTTTTGGGGGTCTCCTGAGTGGCTCAGACAGTTGAGCATCCAACTTCAGCTCAGGTCATGATCTCATTGTTTTTGAGCTGGAGACTCACACTGGGCTCTATGCTGAGTCTTATTTCTTAAACACTATGCTCTACTATCTCCTTAGGTACTGTCTGTGGTACTAATTCAGTGAGTACAACTTTTCTTTTAAAATTACTCTTCTTAAACGTTGCTATGATTAGCTGTAGAACTGAATTTTCAAAATGTATGAAGGTGACACTAGCAGAAAATGATGCCAATCTCACTGTTTCATTTAACTCCATCTATACCACAAGCCTCCAGCCTCCCACCCCCGTTTCTCCAGAGCCACAACATTTCAATTGTTGGAAAGCACCTAAAAGAATCTTACCATCTGGAGGGAAGGCAGCACTGTAATACCTGCCTCCTGTGGCCCTAAGATCATTGCACAACATCTAAGAGAATCATTTTCATCCTGGAATGAAAAGCTGGCTGTCTCATAGTTACTTGGGCAAATGTGGTGGTCATGGTCAGTCTGGCTCTTTTCTAAAGCAAGGAACCAGGGCGCACCTGGGTGGCTCAGTTGGTTACGCAACTGACTCTTGGTTTCAGCCCAAGTCATGGTCTCACAATTTGTGACTTCGAGGCCTGCATGGGGCTCCGCATTGACAGCGTGGAGCCTGCCTGGTGTTCTCTCCCCCTTTTTCTGACCCTCTCCCACTCATGCATGTGCTCTCTCATTCAAAAAAACTTTAAAAATAAATGAATGCATAAATGAATGAAGCAAGCAAGGGTCAGCAAGCTGCAGCCCACAGTCCAAACCTGGCCCACTGGCTGTTTCTGTAAATAAAGTTGTATTGGAACATGCCTAGGCTTATCTATTTATGTATTATCAATGGCTGCTTTCAAGGTTGTGAGAGGAACACTATGTCCCAGAAAGCCTAAAATATTTACTATCTGGCTCTTTACAAAAGACAATCACCTATCCCAAATGTGTATCACTCACTGGAGAGAGAATAGATTTTTGCAGTCGATCATTTCTGAGTTCAAAGTCTAGGTCTGTTACATACCAATGTCTTAACCTGGTCCAGCAAGTCCCTTAACCTTCCTGTGCCTCAGTTTCCTCACTTGTACAAAAACTGCCCCATAGAATTGTGATAAGGATCAAATGGAACAAAACATGTTCAAGGCCTGACACACAGTAGGTGCCCAGTTCAGGCTGGCTTTCTCCCTTTCCTCTTCAGGGAGAGACATTCCTCGAGAAGAGTGCCATTGTTCTGGCACGTGGTAGGCACGCTGTGCATCCAGTCAACTGCCACTGCATTTCAGAATGCAGGAGGCTCCACAAAGCCCGTAGGCTCCAGTTCCAAGTGTCTCACTATCCAGTGATCCAGGGGATAATTTACTAACCAGGCAGCACACTTAGATACCATCCATCATCTCCTAAAGCCAAACCTGTCCTGCCCAGAGCCAACAGTTGGTTCTCCCCTGGAAATGAAGAATGGGCTCCCAGGGACTGCAGATTCTGGGCCGCAGGAAGGAAAGCGCCAGCTACCTAACTACAAAGCACTCCTCCTCACCAATCTCCCCTTCAGGAGGAGTCCCCCTTGGTGACCTAAGTTTTTATAATCCCCCACGCCCACCCCCGACTACCTCAGAACAGAACACTAAATCTGCCTGTCTTCTCAGTCACATCAAGAACAACCACACAAGGATAGCGGAGTTGGGCCGAGGTAGTGGGGTGGGAATTCTTTCACCACCCCCAATCGGCCCATAGCTCCAGGACATCATGCCTCCCAAGTTCCAGGGGTCCAAGCCACTCCCCTTCTCTTTCCAGTTTGAGCTTCTATCTTATCAGACCATCTCAGCGGGGTGTTTTGTGCCTAGCTCTGCTGGTCTCTCCCTGTTCTGTTTGTACCCCACTGGTGAGGAAGGTTCTAGAGTTGGACCTATTTTTTAAAATGGGCAAACGGAGACTTTGCAAGCTTCATCAGTTTGCCCACGACCACACAGCCTGTAGGCGGCCAATCCCATCTCTAGTCTCCCTGCCTCAAAATTTTGTGTTTCTAACCACACACCATGGTTCACACACCACAACAGTATGTGCGAAGCCCAAGGACAAGCTTGCGCAATGTCTCTGAGATCCCAAACCACGGGCCTGGGAAATTATCCAGTCCGGCCTTCCCACTTACTAAATGGGTACATGGAGGCCCAGGCAGGAACACCACCTTCCCAAGGTCACCCAGTGGGATAGTGGCCTGAGTAACACAAAAGAATGTGATGTTTGGAAGAGTGTTCTCGTGTCACAGGCCTGCAAAGAGGGTAAGACTTACCAGGCTCACAGGGTCTCATGTTTTAGGACTGGTACTTCCTCCCTCTTCCTTCCTCCACTAATTCCACCACCAAGAACTGCTCATGTGCCCAAGTCTACTCAATTCTGGTGCCAAGCTGAGAAGATCAGAGGGGCCTTTTCAACAGGCTCCAACGAGCCAGCCAACCGGCAGCCCTGTGGCTCCAGTGGTCCCGGGGGGGGGGGGGGGGGGGGGGGGGGGGGGGGGGGGGGTGAAGCAAGACCCCAGAGAGCAGCAGGAGGCCAGCCCCCAGAAGAGAAGGCAGACGCTGGGGCCCCCGGCACAGCCCCTGGGCCTGGCAGGAGACCACCAAGCAAATCCACCCAGGGAGTCCAGCACAGGGAGCACCCACAGGCAGACAAGGGCTAGGAGAAGGAAGGCAGCAGGACTGACTGAGGGAGGGGACCACATGCAGACCCGGCGACAGGGTGGTCCCCGCAGGCTGGAGCTGCCAGTGCCTGCCAGTCAGAGTGGCCGGGGAAGGCGGAGAAAGACATGAACGCAGGAATGGTGCCAAGAGGGGCCGCGCGGCCACTGGCCCTTTCCCGTGGTTGCTCCTCCTACGATGAGTACCTCGTAAACTCCTCAGGAGCAGACACCAAGTCTAACAACTGCCTCTCTCCACACTCGCCGGCGCAAGAAGCACAGACTGGGATTCGAGTCCTGCCTCGCCGCCAACTCGCTGTGTGACCTGGCAACTGAAGGGGGCCTCTCCACGTCTGTCGGGTGCTGGCGGCACGTACCCCAGAGCTACGGGGAGGATGCAATGAAGCAGGGTGTGTAAAGATGCTGGGCCGAAGTTCTTAACCGTTGCTCTGAGTGGCGGGGAGCCTTTTCAAGAGGACATACCTCCCACAGCTTTGGAGCCGGTGTAGACGACTCGATAAAATGTTACAGACAAATTAGAAAAACTCATACAGAACTCACTTAACTTGTTAAATCAAGGAAATGAACAACTGTGGTGTAGAGGCCTTCGGCTTTTAACTACCCGAAATCAAATCGTTATTCTGCTCTCCTATCTCCGCGCCCGGTGCTGAGGTTATTTGGCGTGTCTGGTGTGTGACTACTTAAGAAGGGGTAACAGGCTCTAATTAAGCCTGAAAACGTCAACGTGAGACAGGCAGGCAGTGAGCAACGTCTCTTCACGAAAACATTTCTGGGGCAGGCTCAGGCCAAAGAGCTGTCAATCAATAAATTGTTCTGTCTCAGAGCTTTTACACTCAAAGAATTTTGAGAGCTGGGAGGGAGGATCCGTGAGCATTAAATTTTTTCAAAGACAAAGCTACCCACGTCCCAAGCAGCCAAGAGATCTGGCCCCAGTCCCCTGAGTTAATAGCACTCCTTCCATTAATACCTCTTGTCCCTAAAATTCCCTCTTTCCTATTTCATCAGTGTTTGCCCTCTTGACCGACTCCACCAACGCATGACAGGGTCAGGCACAGTTTATTAAACACCTACTGCGTGCCAGGCACTGGGACAAAGAAGAGGAAAAGAGAAGGACCTTCCCTCTTGTGCTCACCATCTCATGAGAGGAGAGAGTAAGAAAACAGTAATTACAAATATCAAGTACAAACAACACAGACAGAGACACAACGGGGACAGCAGGGAGGGGAGGCAAATTTAGATTCTGAGGCTAAGAGATGTCGTCTAAGCCAAACCCTGGGAGCTTGGGAGCTCAGGAGCACCACGCCATGCAAAGCTGAGAGACAGATATTCTGAAGAGAAGAAAGAATGAATGCAAAGCCCAGCAATGGGAAGAACAGGGCTAAGAGGCTGGTAAGGGACTGGTGGGCCAACGCTAATGAGTACGATTTTATTCCAGGTGCAAATGGAAACCAGGTGCAATGCAGAGCCAACAAGGTGACGTGCTCTGCTTTATAATTTAAGACAATCACGCAGTCGGCAACGAGGAAAGCTGAGGGGCATGGGGGGTGCAGGGAGAAGGACGCTGGGACCACACAAGTTGGCCTGCTTCATCTATCCTACTAGAACACCTGAAAAGGCCATGAGGTGGGAGCACATTCACAAGCCATTCTCCACCAGTTTCCCCTCAATCTGCCAGAAACCCCCTCAGACCCAAAGAATCATTCATCGCAACCCCAGCATGGCGACGGTTGTGATCCCAGCCCTAGACACATTCCGGGTTTCAATAAACACTTGTTACACTGAAATGAACTCAGTAGACAATCCCTCAGGAGATACAAGTTCTGCTATTGACGGAAGCTCACAGTGAGACAAGGATAATGGGCTCAAATCTCGTTAGCAAAGTCAGAGAACTGAGAAATTTTTGAGCTCAAAACAATAATTTCCCTTCTGCTTTCAAATATTTTTGCATAGTGAAGAATCATTTATAGGACGGCCAGGAATAATTCTTGGGCAATTATTCAGCACGTCTTGGACTTGGTTTTGCTTCTTTTCATGGAAGTTAAAGATCAGTCAATGAGTTTCTTTTCAATACATTCCCCCCTTCCTGCTCTCCCCCATCCTCATCTCTCTGCTTCATAATCTGTTTCCCTTGATTCTCCCTCTGCCCTCCTCCTCCACTCTGGATGCCTTTCTTGTTTCATATCTTTCTTGGGATCCCATGACTATTGTGCTTAAGCTCAGCAATTCCCAACTTTTTATTTGACATCCCAGTGTGTCTCCAGGCATCTCCAGGGGAGCTGTGAAATTCATTTTCATTCACTTTAATTTAAAAAAGAAATATAGGCCATTTAGTTCTTTTAAAAGGAGGGAAATGGGGTGTCACTCAACCAGCAGGGAAGTGAATCCTGACTCCAGCTATTAGCTTATTGGGCAAAATGGCTCTCTTCCAAGCATTCTTGGGTTGCTTAACCAAGTACAGTGTTTTGCTAACGTCTGAGAAACTATTTGCTCTTGGGGAAAAGAAAAATAAAGTTCAGAAAGGAAACAGACAAAAGGAAATTAATGTTCTTGTATTAACAGTTTCAGAGAGTCAGAATTCAACAAAATGATGCATATCATTCAACCACTTAGTCCTTCCATTTAACAACAGTTCAGTAAGTATCCAGCATTTCCCAGAACCAAGTAACAATAATAGCATCTAACATTTATTCAGCTCACATGCTCTGCGCTAGGTACAGTTCTACAAGAATTACCTCAATTATCCAAAAGGCAAGGGAAATAAAAGCAAAAATCAACTACTGGTACCTTATCAAGATAAGAAGATTCAGCATAGCAAGGAAACAATCAAGAAAACTAAAAGGCAACCAAAAGAATGGGAAAAGATATTTGCAAATGACATACTGGATAAAGGATTAATATCCAAAAATCTATAAAGAATTTACCAAACTCAATATCTGAAAAACAAATAATCCAGTGGAGAGATGGGCAAAAGACATGAATAGACACTTTTCCAAAGAAGACATCCAGATGGCCAACAGACACATGAAAAGACGCTTAACATCGCTCATCATCAGGGAAATACAAATCAAAACCACACTGACATACCACCTCACACCTGTCAGAGTGGCTAAAATTAACAACTCAGGAAACAGATTTGGCAAAGAGATGGAGAAATAGGAACCTTCTTGCACTGTTGGTAGGAATGCAAACTGGTACAGCCACTCTGGAAAACAGGGTGGAGGGTCCTCACAAAATTAAAAATAGAATTACCCTATGACCCATCAATAGCACCACTAGGAATTTATCCAGAGGATACAGGAGTGCTGATGCATAGGGGCACCTGTACCGCAATGTTTACAGCAGCGCTTTCAACAACAGCCCAATTATGGAAAGAGCCCAAATGTCCATCAAATGATGAATGGATACCGAAAATGTGGCTTATAGATACAATGGAATACAACCTGGCAACGAGAAAGAATGAAATCTTGCCATGTGCAACAATGTGGATGGAATTGGAGGGTACAATGCTGAGTGAAATAAGTCAGTCAGAGAAAGAGGTGTTTTCACTCATGTGCAATTTGAGAAACTTAACAGAAGACCATGGGGGAAGGAAGAGGAAAAAATAAGTTCAGAGAGGGAGATAAACCACGAAAGACTCTCAAATATGAGAACTGAGGGTTGATGGGGCAGCAGGGTGGGGAGGGGAAAATGGGTGATGAGCATTGAGGAGGGCCCTTGTTGGAACTAGCACTGGGTATTTTATGTGAGCAAGGAATCCTGGGAATTTACTCCCCAACCCAAGGGCAAAGTGTATACACTGTAGGTTAGCTAATTTGACAATAAATAGTTTAAAAAATAAAGAAATTTGGTTATATACTTTTAAAGTAAATTCACAGATATGAAGAGTAAAAAAAAATTATCTCAATTAATCCCCGCAGTAACTCTGCAAAACAGCAGCTCTTTGTCCCTATGCAGAACTGGTAGGGGAAGTCAAAGTACCCCAAGTCCCACAGATACAAACAGAACTGGACCCCACAACTGTCTCACCACTTCCAGGACACAATGCTCCCTTATCGCAGGGCTACGAAGATGGACAAGCTACAGCCCCTTCTGCAAGGATTCACCGTGTGTGGTGGGCAAAACGGACGAGTAATCAGTTGTGTGACAAACAACTCAACTGTGTGAGAAAATAGAGAAAAGAGTCTGGGGACATAGAGGAACATCCTGAGCCCAGCCTGGAAGCAGAGGATACCAGAGGACGCAGCATGCGCTCGCAGGAAGAGGTCAAGAGCTCAATGGAGTTGATAGGCAGATGGGGTGGGGGTCGGAGAGAAGGGGGTTACAGACAGGGAGAGGAAAGCGGGTTGGCCGGGGAACGAGAGTACGCAGAAGCAGCAGGGCCAGCAGCAGCAGGAGGGAGATGTCCAGGAACCATGGCTGGAGGCTGGCAGGGGCCCATCAGTCGTGAGGCCCTCCCCCTCAGGCAGGCTAAGCATGGGTCACGGAGAGCCAGGGAAGAGTGAGCACCAGGGTGGTGCAGTCAGTCACACACGGACAGCCCCACGGTGCCCGCGTGCCCACAGCTCGGAGCTGGGATGCAGAGAGAAGCCCACCCAAAAGGCAGTTGGTCGGCTGTCGGGTGAGGGCTCCAATCCAGGCAATGGCCATGGGGAGGGAAAAGCAGATCCTGGAGAGACACTCATGTACAGTGACAGGGAGTGGTGATGCCCACAGAGGCATCTAGGAATAGGAGACGTTATTTTCCCAAATTCTCCTGGGGCAAAATATGTTTCTACTTTCCTTCTTCCAGTGATGGGAAATTCCTAATATATTCTGCCATTTGCTCTACAACAGAGGCGCAAATGTGATGAGCAAAGTGACAAAGTTGGTGACGTATCAGGAAGCACTGTCCCATCCTTGATCCCACAGAGGGAGAAAGGTGCTGACTGACAGATCTTTTATTTTAGGTTTAATTCATTTTTGAGAGCTAGAGAGACAGAGCACAAGCTGGGGAGGGGCAGAGAGAGAGGGAGACACAGAATGAGAAGGAGGCTCCAAGCTCGGAGCTGTCAGCACAGAGCCCAACATGGGGCTCGAACCTACAAGACCACAAGATCATGACCTGAACTGAAGTCAGATGCTTAACCGACTGAGCACCCCAGATGCCCCATTAGTCTTTTAGCAGTGACCTTCACTAAGGAAGCTGCTAACAGCCGCCCGGCCACCGGCCTGCCACCACATGTAAGACACCGGCCCCTCACCCTTCCCCTGCAGCACCTGCACCTGACTCCAAACGCCAGCAGTAGTGTCAGAGGCAGCAATCAACACTGATGCATGATGGCCAAACAGAATGAAACAAGGCTTGCATATTCAGCACCAGCTCTGCCTCAGAGGCTGTCACCCTGTTTGGGTCCCCATGTCCTCCCTAAGCCCAGGAACGTGGGAAAAGGCAACCAGTCACATCTCAGCACCAATCCTCCTCAATCTAGAGCCTCCCAGTTAAGGAGCAGGTTGTGGGGTAAATATCCAGATTCCTGAGTCTTGACTTCCTGTCAGTCTTGCAGTGGGGAAAGATGGGCTTTGGAAAAGCTAGAGTCCATTGATTTATCTCATTTTATGACTCTTGAATTCACAAAAAGCCTGGTAAAAATTAGAGAACTACATACATACCTAACATACAAACACACATACCTCAACACTTGAATACACAAGTCTCTCTACTTCAGTGTCTTAAAAAATGTATTTCCCAAGAAGTATTAAGTGGGTAACAGGAGTACAAATAAATAAAGCTTGCAGCTTGGTGATTATATTGCATCTCAGACACAGGTAACATCTAAGGTTTTGGAGAATATGCTCCTCATGTGGAAACAAATTCTTGCCACAGCCAGCAGGACCACACACAATCAAGGCCAGGACTGGCTCTGGGTTTAAACCCTAAATTATGCCATTGACAGGAGGCTTTCAGTTCTCACATCCTACATATTCCTGCCCAAGTGTTTCCTGGGAAAATCCAACAAGGAACCTAGAGCACCTTCCTTTAAGTCTAAATATGCTTCAGAGGGCAGCAGGCTCTGGCTGCTGTTAACTCCCATTCATAAGGCTTCAATGAGACAGCAGCTCAAAGACTTGGGTGCAAGGACCTGCTTTGCCACCATCTGATTCTATGAATCTGTATCCATCATGGAAACTCCCCAGGCCAGCAGCTATGGATAACAACAATCCACGATGTTTATGGAGTTTCTGCGATGCCCCCAGCTTTATGATGAACATTTTACAAGGGTTATTTCCACCAATCCTCCCCCATCTTTTATGATTCCCACTTCACACCTAAGGAGAGGGAGGCTGTAACTGGGGGAGCTGGCCAAGGTGATTAAAACTGTTTGGCCACATCCCCATTAAAAACCAGATTAAAGCAACCCCCAGCATCACCCACCATCACCACAACCGACAGCCAGGGACCCAGCATTACCCAGCTACTGTGAAGCTGCCTCAATCTTACATACTTTCACACACTTCTGCTCCTGTGTCTGTGCTTTCCCCAACCTGCAATGCCTGCCTTGCCTTTCTTGCCTAGAAATATCAGTCCAACTTCCAGACAATTCACCCCTCTCCGTTCCTCCTCCAACACTGAATTGTCCAACACCTTCATGACCTTGTTGTCCCCATGGCATTAAGAGACTGTTTACTGACCACTGCTGGGCAAACCTCTGAAAGACAGAAGCTGTATCTGCTCATTGCTACATTCCCAGGAAGCAGCACCCAGCCTGTGATGAAAACGTGTTGTAAGAAGAGAACAACAACGGGCGGGGGGGGGGGGGGGGGGGGAATGAATACCCATCTCCAAGGAATTTAGGTACATATTTTATAAATCAACACATTACCATGGTCTCAGATCCTGGAAGCTTCGGCCAACTCTAGGCTTTTTCCTACATTCCCCAGTCTGAGTAGGAATCAAAGACCAGAGCTGATAATACTACCAACAGGGCAACTCCCAACAAGCCCCAACTCAAGCCTCAACCAGGTTCATAATGTGAAGCCCTATCTTCCTGGAATCTTGTTCATTTTAGCAGGTTTACTTCCTTACCTGTCAAAACAGGGACTGGTGGACAGGGATAATAGAGGAGTCAAACCTGCAGATGTTACAAGGTTATGGAATCTTGATTTTAAAATCTTGGTCTCAGATTTGTACCTCCCAAATCTGGAACCTTCTGGTGTTTTTGCCTTCATTTGTATTTTCTGCATTGATGAGCCCCACTGATGCCTCTTGTTCTCATCTCCCACTTGGAGAAGCCCACATGGACTCCAGTCTCTGATAGCCCCTCTTTTCAAATAAGTGCCCTAAAGACAAAATTAAATTAATATCCCATCTGCCTCTCGGGGGCGATATGATGGTTTACAAGAAATCTTAAAGACCCAACTAGATCTAACACTCTATGGTATTCCGTAGGGAACAAAGTAACGTGAAATAATAGCAATATGCATGAGCCCAATCAAAGACTTTCTTTTCAAAGATAAAAATGCAAAGGTGTAAGTTCATGATGATTGAAAGCAAAAAATAAGTAGTGACATTCGAGATTGGTTTTGATCACTCCTAACTGATTTCTAAAATCTCCCCATCACCCGACCATTATAATTTCCTGCTAATTACTACAAGCAATTTTATTAATATATTTTTCAGCCTCATTAAATATTACCTTGGGCCTAACATTAAAAATGATGAGGCTCAGTAATCTTAATGAGCATCCAATTTTCATCGACCCTGGAAAACCCAGACAACAGAGAACTAAACGTGCTGCTGGGCTGCTCTGTTCCCTGGGCAGGTAGAAGAGCAACTTCAGAGATAAATGAAATGTAAAGCCCAGAATGAAACTGGCCTTGGAAATACAGCTTTGCCCAGGGCCTCCTTCAGTTCCTGCCAATTAATGGGGAAGGGAATTACTAAGGAGGCATTCTGGCTTGATCTCTTCCTCCTCGGCCACCCAAAAATAAACAGTATCCATCAGCACGTTTTCATCATTAGCCCCTCCCAGGACTCCAACAGACAGTGTTATGGGTGATCATGGGCTGTGCAGAGACAGGCCAACTGGAAACACCAAGGAGTCACTGCTCCAGCAAACAGAAATCCATGGCTTTCTCTGAAATGGTGGTAGAAGAACAAAGGAGAAGCAGTCAAGGACCAAAGAAGATAAATGCTGTTTTTCTTTCCTCACTGGCAGGACCAGAATTGTCTGTATTTCACAAGCAGCAAGCTGGGCAAGAACACTGAGACCAGCTTCCCAGTCCTCCAAGTAAATTAATTATCAGAAGCTGAATTTATTGCTCTTCATGACTAAACTGTCAAAAGAAATTCCTCTTTCCAACAGCAGTTGTACTGTATGGTCCCAGGATTTCTTATGTTTGCCTCAGCCACTAGGTTAAAGATGAGTGGGTTAACTGTAAACATGCAGTTGGCTTAACAGACTAGCCCAGATTTACTGAACCTGCCTGCAACCAAGACCTCAGAGAGGTTTTTCAATATGTCTGACACACTGAGCACAACAGAAAACCACTACATGTAACAGAGAAACTGTTGATGTTAACTAATTTAACTCACCCTTTGGACACAAGAAAATGGAGATGCAGAAAGAGCAGCTGACTTGCCTTGGTCATACAAGAAGTATCAAATCTAGAATTTGAACTCTTGGATCCCCATCCATTATGCTGCCATTGGTATGGCTGACATGACATGGGATCTTTAACTGGGGACAAAGGCAGAGACAGCCATCCACCAAAGAAGTATGGTTTCCCTCTTCCATGGAGTAGTGCTGCCTCTGAGATGGGAACTACCTATTTCCATCCCTCCACCACCTCACATTCCACTACCTCACAGATGAGTCCAGTACAAGAATGCATTCTAGCCAACAAAATGGAAATGGAAGTGATCTACAATGCCACTTCCGGGCATGACTCACACAACCTGCAGTCTGGTGACCCATGTACTTCCGAAGGTTACTGTGAAGATTTAATGAAATACTTAATACAAATGTCGCTAGCACAGTGCCTGCCATGCACTCAACACTTAACAAGAGCTTCCACATTCTCTCCAGAAGGTAGACACAAAACAATACACACTGTATGATTCCATTCACATGATGCTCAAGAAAAAAGTGTATCTGAGAGAAACCAGATTGTTGCCTGAAGGGAGAACTGGGTGCAAAAGGAGCACAAAGGAACTTTCTGGGGTGATGGAAACATTTTGTCAAAGCTTACTGAATCATGCACTTAAGATCTGGATATTTTTACTATATGTATGTAATACCTCAGAAAAAGCTTTAATTATAAAGTAAGATATAACTAGATACTGGACAGAGCTAGGTAGCTTAGTAGTTAGATAGGTGGAAAAAGAGAAGGTAGTCCATAAAAGTACATAACATAGGATGTTGTTCTTACTAAGGGCTCCATGTATGTTTATGGAATTCTTGAATCAAAACAAACATTCCCACTCTGTCTCCCTCAGAAACAACCCACTCTGCTGTGGGATGGCCATCACAAGTTCTGAAAGCATCTCTGTCCCTGATCCCTGAAGCCTAACGCTGCTCCTCAAGGAGCCAGGCAGAGGACATCTGCCACGTCTTTCTCAGGACAGAGCTCAGAAGTCTTGACCATCAAACCTGCTCTGCATACAGCTGAGCTAGCCCTGAGACCTTCACAGTACTAGTCACACTCAACTTCTCAGGCCATAAGCCCAAATGAGCCACCAAAGATCATCGTTTGAGGACATGTCCTGGATGCTCCACTCAACTAATGGGCTCCGGGGAGCTCCAACTGTGAATTGGTGTCCACCATCTTGAGCTCACCATCAAGAAACTCATCTTGAGCCTTCTATTTGGAATATAGTAACTGCTTTTATCTACTGAGCACTTACAGCACACCCAGCACTGTTACAGAGGCTACCTATCTTCACTCCTCACAATAAATTCATGAAAGTCTGTCATCAGCGTCACTTTACAGATAAGCTGGCAGAATTTGGGGTACCCCTTCACCCCAGTCATTTCAGACCCATGAAATCCCATCTGCAAATCTGATTTCCATATCTTCATCCCACACTTCACCATCAAGGAACTGGCAAGACTCGGGAAGAACTCTTGCCCAATATATACAGAACAAGAGCTCAATTTAAAGCTTGACAGTGGAGCCCTTGATACACAGAACGACAGGGACGAAGCTTAAAAACATTACGTTGAACAAAAGGAGATGAACACAAAAGAGCAAATACTGCAAGATTTCATTTCTATGAAACTCTAGAAGAGACGAATGTAATCTATAGTGACCAAAATCAGGTCACTGGTTGCCTGGGCCTGCGTGTGAGAGGCGGGATTGCAAAGGGGCATGAAAGTATTTGTAGGTGATGAGAAAGTTCTACACCTTGACCCAGGTGGTGGTTTCATGGACATGCATTTTTCAAAATTCAAACTGTACACTGAAAAAGAGTGCATTTTACTGGATAGGACTAGAGGTGATATTTTTACGTAAAAAACAAAGAAAAGCCTTCAGAAGCAACAGCCCTTGCTTTGAATCTCATTTTGTCTCTTCCTGGCTGGTGACCTGGGGCAAGCCACTTAACACAACTGAGCCTTGGTTGCAGGCTATTGTCAGGACTGGAGATAATACATGCCAAACACCTGGGAAAAGAGTAGGCCTTCAATAAACAGCAGCTTCTATTATTACCGTTAATTAATAATAATGAGAAATAATAACCTGGAGAACAGCTTCAATTCTCTACTTCACTTTGCTGGGTAGATCTCAAACTGCTAAATGTTACTTGCTATTAGCTCTCACTGAAAACCAACACACTCTTGTGTGGCATGCAATCATTTTAATGTTATGTTACAAGAGATAATCAAGAATGAATACCAAATGTATGTAGATTAAAGAATTCATGTTTTTATATGAATATGGCCCATGGAATCTTGGATTAATTCAAACCTGAACAATGCTGACAGTTACCATTTTCTTTCCAAAAAATCAGATTTCAGTCTAAGTAACTCCATGGGGAGGCTTTCTGCTATATTGTTACCCAGGGTATAATTTCTCTAATGAGGTCATTAAGGGGGGGGTGGAATTCTGGACCCTGTAATCCTTTTGTATTAGTTTCTTCTTAAAAGCACCTTTCTCTAGAAATAAGACATAGGTCATCGTGGCAAATTTAAAATCTATAGCCATCTGGTGTTGAGAGCTTTTAAAACTGAAATCTGGGAGCTCATCTCCTGGTTTTTGGTCACCTCGTTCCTCATCCAGAAAACGGCTTTGCAGGAAACTGCTCAGTTCCATTTAGGCCTACAAATAAGTTCTCTGGGGCTAGAGCACAAAGGAATAATGAAGTTTCCAGATTCCTGGTAAAACTGAGACTTTCAGTGTGAGGTTGCAGAGGATTGAGCAATAACAGTGATTCTAGGGGAGATGAACAGAAGGGGCCGTGCAGGGACAGGCTCAAGGCTGCAAAGGTGTTAGTCAACCCAACTCTTAATAAATGCCTCTAACCACCATCATTTGGGAACCTCTTGTCCCATTTTTAACCTGGCCAAGAGCCAACTTCTACCGCTAAATGCTATGCTGGTTTCCCCCCAGTCTGCGCTTACTTTTAGGACATCAACCCATCATCATGCTGGGTCCCCCCAGTGTGCACTTACTAGTAGGACAGATCAACCAAACATCATGAGCGGTCTCCCTTTTAGAAGAAATGCCTCAGAACTATTATTGCATAATGACAGCTGGGGTATCAATGGCCTTCTACAGACCCATGGAAGGCTCCAGAGAAATAAGGAAGCAATGATTACCTAGGCAGGGCCTCTGAAAGAGGACTCTTCAAACCGAGAGAAAGCTGTCCAAGTTCCCAGGTCTCCTACTCCATCTCCAGCCCAACTCAGGTCCTAATAGTCCAAAGGTCTCTGGGAATAAAGACTCACTAGCACACAGCCCCACCTGGCCTCTCCAGAAAATAAAAGTTGCTAATACTTTGTTAGAGGGGAAGACCTTAGCCTGACAATAGCTAGGCCTCCACTATCCTGGGAATTTTCTTTGGCATATGAAAATCTCACTGGCAACTTCCCATGGACTTTACCTCCCCCAACTCCACAGTCTCTATTCATGGTCCCAGACAGCTCTTCCTGCCCACAGGTCCTGTCCCCATGCTTTAATAAAATCACCTTTTTGCACCAAAAAAAAAGAAAAAGTAAAAAAGAAAATGTTAGCAGGATAGTTTTATGTTTTACTATTCCTTGTGTTTACTCATGAAAAACAGTTTTTAAAGAGGACTTTTTTTTAAGAAAAAACTTCCCTTCGGGGTGCCTGGGTGGCTCAGGTGGGTTAAGCGTCCAACCACAGCTCAGGTCATGAGCTCACAATTCATGAGTTCAAGTCCCACGTCAGGCTCTGTGCTGTCAGCTCAGAGCCTAGAGCCTGCTTTCGATTCCATGTCTCCCTCTCTCTCTGCCCCTCCTCTCCTCCCTCACTCAAAAATAAACATTAAAATTTTTAAAAGAAAAATGCCTCTTCATCCCACCATTTCCTCTTCTCCCTGGGCACACTAAGAGACCACACTTCCGCAGGACCCCCTACAGTCAGACAGTTAGGCACAGCTGGGTACCTGAATGCTGGTCAATGGAACGCAGACAGATAGAACAATGGAAATCCTTAGGCCTGAGCCATAAAAACTTCCCACACCACTTTGCACCCTTTCTTCTCCCTTCTACCAGGAAAGGATTCCATGGACTCCAAATAGTTGAGCCACAAGAGGGAAAAATCTTTAGTCCTGAATGATTGTGTGGGACACAGCTCCTCCATCACCCACCCTTGACATGGTGAAGGAAACATTTTTTTTTACTATGTTTAGACTCTGAAATGTTGAAGTTGTTTGTTCTAGGAGTTCACCTGTCCTAACAAACTTTCCTCCTATATACTTAATCCCCTCAAAACCTCTATTAAAATGGGGCACCTGGCTGGTAGAACTGGACAACAAGATGCAGAAGAATGAAACTAGACCACTTTCTCACACCATACACAAAAATAAACTCAAAATGGATAAAGGACCTGAACGTGAGACAGGAAACCATCAAAACCCTAGAGGAGAAAGCAGGAAACAACCTCCTTGACCTCAACTGCAGCAATTTCTTACTTGACACATTCCCAAAGGCAAGGAATCAAAAGCAAAAGCAAATAAAAAAAAAAGGGAATCAAAAGCAAAAATGAACTATTGGGACCTCATCAAGATTAAAAGCTTTCACACGGCAAAGGAAACAATCCATAAAACTAATGGGAAACTGGCAGAATGGGAAAAGATGGTTGCAAATGTATCAGATAAAGGGCTAGTATCCAAAATCTATAAGGAACTCACCAAACTCCACACTCGAAAAACAAATAATCCAGTGAAGAAATGGGCAGAGGATATGAACAGATACTTCTCCAAAGAGGACATCCAGATATCTGGCCAACAGACACATGAAACAATGCTCAGTGTCCCTCATCATCAGGGAAATACAGATCAAAACCACACTGAGATTCCACCTCTCGCCGGTCAGAGTGACTAAAATGAACAAATCAGGAGACTCTAGATGCTGGTGAGGATGTGGAGAAACAGGCACCCTCCTACACTGTGGGTGGGAATGTAAACTGGTGCAGACCCTCCGGAAAACAGTGTGGAGGTTCCTCAAAAAATTAACAATAGAACTCTCCTATGATCCAGCAATAGCACTGCTAGGAATTTACCCAAGGGATATCGGAGTGCTGATGCAGAGGGGCACATGTACCCCAATGTTCATAGCAGCACTCTCAACAATAGCCAAAACATGGAGAGCCTAAGTGTCCATCAACTGATGAATGGATCAAGAAGATGTAGTTCATCTATACACTGGAATACTCCATGGCAATGAGAAAGAATGAAATCTGGCCATGTGTAGCAACCTGGATGGACCTTGAGGGTATTATGCTGAGCGAAATAAGTCAGGCAGAGAAGGACAAATATCATATGTTTGCATGTATAGGAGGATTAGGAGGAACTTAACAGAGGACTGTGGGGGAGAAGAAGAGGGGGAAAATAGTGGGGGAGAGGGAGAGAGGCAAACTATGAGAGTCTCTTGAATGCAGAGAACAAACTGAGGGCTGGGGGTGGGGGGAGGGGAAGGGGGGTGACGGGCATGGAGGAGGGCACTTGTTGGGATGAGCACTGGGTGTTATATGGAAACCAACATGACAATAAACTATTTAAGAAAAAAATAAAAATAAAATAAAATGAGGCACCTAGGTGGTTCGGTTGAGCATCTGACTCTTGATTTTGGCTCAGGTCATGGTCTCAAGGTTTGTGAGTTCAAGTCCCCCATTAGGCTCTGTGCTGACAATGCTGGGCCTGCTTGGGATTCTTTCTGCCCCACCCCACTCCTGCCTCTACCCCACTTGCGCACACTGTCTCTCAAATAAACTTAAAAAAAAAAAAAAACCTCCATTAAATGATTTCAAACAGAAAAATAACAGCAAAGGGATGCCAACATCTAGCTTATGCAAGACAAATATTTTTTGATCAAAACCCATGCTAAGTCAGTCTGAGAGCTCCTTCTTCAAGCTCTGAACGGTCTACAGGCATCCTTATCCCTTCCTTCCACAATAATCAAGTTCAAGTAAGTCTTCCAGAAGTTAAGGGCTGACAGGAGCTGGTTGGTGTCAAACAGGAAGCCCACATGCCTCAAGCTGCCACTGGTAACACTTCAATTAACCACCACCTGCTTATCATGAAGTTCTCAGTACAGCTTTTTCCACTGTCTCCCAAAGAAAAGGTTAATGGGAAGTGTCAAGCAAGATCCAATAGGCAGGAAAGTCCCAGCACTCAGTTGAGAAAATAGAAGAGGTTATTTCTAGACTCAGTCCTGGTTCTGAAAGCTAGCATATATCATCCTGGTGCCCTCCTGTCTTCAGATTCTCCCCCTTCCTTTCATTTTGATACAACCGGTCCTCACTGTTAAGTATGATCCTTCCACCCATGGCCAAAAAGTTCCTCTCCTCCAAGCCATGCTTCTGAAAAGCTACATTCTAGACTGGAAGCATCTTTGGGGCACCTGGGTGGCTCAGTAGGCTGGGCATCCGACTTCAGCTCAAGTCATGATCTCACAGTCTATGAGTTCAAGCACCACATCAGGCTCTGTGCTCTCAGCTGTCAGCTCTGTGCTGACAGATTCTGTGTCTCCCTCTCTCTGTCCCTCCCTGCTCATGCTCGCACACATTCTCTCTTGCTCGCTCTCGCTCTCAAAAATAAAACATAGGGGTGCCTGGGTGGTTCAGTCAGTTAAGCGTGCAACTTTGGCTCAGGTCATGATTTCACGGTTCATGGGTTCGAGCCCCACATCGGGCTGTGCTGACAGCTAGCTCAGATCCTGGAGCCTGTTTCAGATTGTGTCTTAACTCTCTCTCTCTGACCCTCCCCTGTTGGCTGGCGTTCTCTCTCTCTCTCTCTCTCTCTCTCTCAGAAATAAATAAAACATTCAAAAAAAGAATTCTGTCAAAAGTAAAACAAAGAAAACTTAGACTGGCACATCCAAAGGGAGAAACCATCCTCTTCTCTTCTGCACTCCCAGCCCCAAGCACACAGTAGGTGCACTAGTTAGCACGGGCTAGTTGCTATACCAAATAATATCAACATTTCGATGGCTTCAAACAATGAATGTCTTCTATGCACTCACCCAACAACCCAACATAGATTTATGGACCCATGCTCCCACAGTTCCACCAAACCATACAGCCTCAGAGTCTTCTGAAGTTGAGGGGGGGGGGGGGAATCACCCATGATAGAGATGTACAGGCCTAAAAGTAGTATACATACATCATCACCACAATCACCCACATTCCACTGACCAGAATTCAATATATGCCCACATCTGACAAGAAGGTCTAAAAAAGTATTCTCACTATGGCTCAGAAGGAAAGGAGAAATAGATTTTGGCGATCATATAGTTCTATATGACCCAGTGGGGGCAAATAAGGTCTCCCAGAAGCATGTTGACCAGCTTTCAAGGACCTTATTCAAAGATCTGTTGGACAAAAAATGAAACTTCCCAATGGGGCACCTAGGTGGCGCATTCAGTTAAACAACTGACTCTTGATTTCAGCTCAGGTCGTGATCTTGTGGTTCATGAGATCAAGCCCTGCATCCATCCGGCTCTGAACTGACAGTGTGGAGCCTACTTGGGATTCTTTTGCTTCTTCACCTCTGCCCCTCCCCCACTTATATTCTAATTCTCGCAAAATAAAACTTTAAAAAATGAAGATGAAACTTCCCACAACTATACAGAATAGTTAACCTTTGCACAATAAACCAGGATAATGCATGGCAGCCTGAGGCCAATGTAAGGTGGGACCTCGTATAAGTTGGGAGCCAAGTATCAGAGATGGAAGCTGTGTGTGCACAAGATGGGTAAAAAGCATGCACTGCCTCCTAGATTCATGCGTCCACAGCTATCTAGCCAGAGGGTTCAGTGAAGACCTCTCACTTCACAGACAGGTAAGTGGAGCTGTCCAGACAGATACAGCAGTTTGCAAGCTGCATGTCTAGGCAGCAGGAAAGCCACACTGGAGCTCTGCTCCCTGATCCCATCACTCCCAGTCTACCATGTCACGTGTGCGTGTGCGCGTCTCCATCTGCCCACATGTGGGCCTTAGAGAAAACAGCTACAAGGCAGAGTATTCTCTCAGACAAAAGATTTCTGGAAATCTTTCCCATCCAGGCATTTTGTGCCCCCAAGGTCTCTCCTTCCAAAGTCACATAAATGTACAAATGGCAGGTGTCTGTGTGAGGTACAAGGACAGAGACACTCACACCCACCACAGTCTGCATCACCCAGATGGCTTCCTGCTCATGCAAGAAGGACTCAGCCCAGTTTTCATCCATAAAGTTTTCTTTATTTGTCCCCGAAGGCTTTCCTGTCACCGACAAGAGCACTTCTCCGCAAGCTCTGTGAATTACAACTCTTTTAGAGGGTATGTTCCAGATGATGAACTTCCTTCCTTCCGTCTTTTGAAATGAGATAACCCAAGAACACTGCAGTCTCCATGAAAGGCTTCCAATGATAAGTGTTTCTCTAACAATGGTGTGAGAACACCTCCACACAGTTTTCTCAGTCTGAGAAAGCTTGGAAGCCCAAGCTTTCCTCGAAGAAGGATGGCAGACAGGCACAATTCTTTAGACTTTATCAACCTAGCATTCAAGCTCATGGGGGCTAGGAAATCAGAGTTTTCTCCCCAGGGTTATTTTTGGCTTCTCTCCTTCCTACTCCAACCAAATCACACTTCGTCTTCTCCACATGGCTCCAACTTCTACCCTCCATGCCTATGGTCACCTCTACCCTGTGTCATCTTTGGGATATGGCAAAGAATGGTGGCAAGTTAAGAGAGGGTGGCACAATCAGGAAGGAGATTGAATTCTAGGGAGAGGGGCTTCATTGTCCTATGGCAGAGGTTAGAACACTGTGACCTATGGGCCATATCTGGCCCATCCTATCTTTTTATAAAGTTTTATTGAAACACAGCCAAGTCCATTTGTTTACACATTTTCTACGGCTAGTCTTGTGCTACAGTGGTAGAGTTCAGTGGCTGGGACAGAGACCACATGGCCCACAAAACCTAAAATATTTTATCTGGCCCTTAACAGAATTTTTTAAGCCATAAAATTGAATTGTACAGAGTTGGTTAAGCATCTGGCCCTTGATTTCAGCTTGGGTCATGACCTCATAATTTGTGACATCAAGCCCCTCACTCATCAGGCTCTGTGCTCACAGTGCAAAGCCTGCTTAAGGATTCTGTGTGTCTCTTTATTCCCTACCCCCCCACACACCCCATCTCCCAAAGTAAACATTTTTAAAAATTGAGTTGTAGAGCATAATCCGTCTCAAACATGCACACACATGTCCATAGTAACATTATTCATAATGGCCAAAAAGCAGGGACATCCCAAATGCCCACCAAAGGATGAATGAATGGATGCATGCATTGTGTTATATGCATACAAAGGAGAATTATTCAACCATAAAAGGAAATCATGTACTGATTGATACATGCTACAATGTGGGTAACTTCAAATACATGCTAAGTAAAAAAAGTCAGACACAAAAGGTCATATATTTAAGGTTCCATTTATAGGAAATATCTACAAGAGGTAGATTCTTGGAGACAGTGTAAAATGGTGGTTGCCAGGGGCTGGGGGGAAAAATAAGGAAAAACTGCTTAAAGGGAACAGGATTTCCTTTTGGGGTGATGAAAAGATTTGGGAACTAGACAGAAGTGGTGGTTGTACCACACTGAATGTACTAAATGCCACTCCTTGGCTCACTTTAATATGGTTATTTTAGGTTGTATAAATTTTCACCTCAACAAATTTTTTACAACTCAAAAATATGTAATTTTTTAAGGAGACAATCTCTTGGGATTTGGAAATAGGGAAGTAATACCATCTGAGATACACATTCAGGCAAGACCCCTGCAATATTTACATAACAGGAAGTCCCTGACTACTCCTGAGTGTCTAAGAGGATGCCACCATTAACAAAAATTAAGAATAAAGGAGAAAAAATTAGGAAAGGAGGAGCTCAGTTTGCCACCTGTTGAGTCTGTACACCTATGGGACAACTGAGGGAGAACAGGAAGTTACTGACTCTAAACTGGGATTTAAGAGCAAGATCAAGGCCAGAGAAAGGATGCAGGACTCATCCTTAACAAGCTGGTATTGCCATCAGAGGAGAGAGGACAAAGGACTAGGGCAGACAATGGGGAATCCTCAGGTGTACAAGGCAGGGAGATAAAGCACATCCAGAAATAACATTAAATTAAATAACATTAAAGGGGTAGGCAGAGCATCAGGAGGCCAGGTAAGAAGGAACCAAGGAGGCATTAGTGAAAAGTCACTGGAGTTGTAAGATAGCAATAGAGTTCAACATATACCTCCTGGTTCTTGGTGTTTTCCTCTGAGAATCTGAGGCTGCTAGGTAAGTGGGGGCATGCATAAGGATAAATGTGGACTATACAGCTTAGTACCCAAAGGGAAGGAAGATCCCAAAGCTGTGAGCTCTGCCCTCTCAGAACTGTCATCCCCATGCTTGGAAGGATGACACAAGCACCTTCCAACACATACTTGCTCCAAGATCCAAGGCTGAACTCACCTCCAAAGCAGAGGCTCACTCAACGTGCCCCGGGCCCCTCTGTGAACACGTCAATCAGACTGGTATACTTAACAGTCATGGCTCAATGTAACCACTACCCACGGCCTTCTGGCATCGGTAGCTACTGGCTGGATGGTACTGTAACTACTTCCATTTGCAGGCATAAATCCCCTACAGTATTACATTAACTTCAAAATGATGACATTTGGCGTATAATAGCAAATTGATTCCTTAGAAACAGAATGAATTTGACTTGCCATTATTACCGTAAGTGGGAATCCAAAAAGGCTATAATAAATAATGTAACCACATTCTATTTATTCACCCTTGATCTCTCCTTTATACTATTAACTAAAGAGGTAAGCACCATGGAGGAGCAAAAATCATTTCTGGTATGACAAGGAAGGGACTTTGTTGGGGGGAGGGGGATGCTTAACAAAAAGCAGTAGGATGTCTTTTAGCAAAGGCAAGTCTGTAATGAGAATCAGGCTGACTTTTTTAAATAAGAGCTATTCAGGTGTGAAATGGGCTCCCCCAGAAATGAGGTGGGAGTCCCTCAGCTTTTCTGGGGCTGTAATAATGGCTCAGTCATGTATGACAGCTTGCCTAATGGTTACTCCAGTTTGGGAGCCTCTGGACAGCCTCCCTGTGATTTATACAGTATCAGCTGGAAAAACATCCTATTTTTTACCAGGGAGAATGTTCTGGAGAACCAAGCTCACTGTGGGCTCCTAAAGAGAACACATCAAGCTAACTTCAGGTAGCTATTTGGAAGAAATCCAGAAACCCCAGCATATGCCTTCTTAGAAAAGGTTTCAGAAAAACCTTTAGCCCAGAAATGACAAACAGGCAGCCTCAGAGCCCAATCTGGCCTACAGGTGTGTTTTAATGGCCCTGCCTAGTTTCCTTGTGGTTTTTGTTCTTGTTTTTAGTATCTGAACCTGTTTCCAACGCTTCAAACTGGAAACATGCAGTGGATGCTGCCGGCTCACAGCCCTAGGTATTCATCAGGTGATGACCATTCCCTACATGTGAACAGCTTGCAGCTGCCCTCTCCTCAGAAGAAGGACCCTCAACAGGGGCGCCTGGGTGGCTCAGTTAAGCATCTGACTTCAGTTCAAGTCATGATCTCTCTGTCTGTGAGTTTGAGCCCCATGTTGGGTCTGTGCTTACAGCTCAGAGCCTAGAGCCTGCTTCAGATTCTGTGTCTCCCTTTCTCTATCCCTCCCCCACTTACGTGGTCTCTCAAAAACAAACATTAAAAAGTTTTAAGAAAAAAAATTGCCCTCAACCGAATCAGGAACACCCACCTCCACAGAGCAGTGGCCAATGACTCATGCACACAAGCATGTAGAGGGGACAAAAGTCTTCCTGCCTTGCCTCAAGGTGGAGCCAATGTGGTGCAATTCACACTACAGAGCCCCCTTAGATTCAGGCTGAACTTGGACACTGGCCAAGGCTACATCCTTGCTTAGTTCCTACCCGTGCTTCCTTTACCTCCCTTTCCTCAGAGCATTGGCTCTCAAAGATTGGTCCCCAGACCACAGATGACACTGGCTTCTCCTGGGAACCTGTTAGATATGGAAATCTCAAGACCCACTGGAGACTTTCTAGATCAGAAATGCTGGGAATAGAGCCCAGTAATGTTAAACAAGCCACCTGAGTGACTTCCTGTGTGCTGCAGTGTGAGAACCATACCTCAAAGTCCTCCCTCTGTTAAATGACACACTTTCACACAGGCCCCAAATTCCAGTCCTGCCTCCAGAGGACCCAACCCCTACAAGGCAAGTTCACATTTGAAAAATCTGCTCTTTCCAGCTCCTCTTTAAAATTGCTTCTTTCCGGGGCGCCTGGGTGGCTTAGTCGGTTAAGCGTCCAACTTTCGCTTAGGTCATGATCTCGCGGTTTGTGGGTTGGAACCCCACGTTGGGCTCGCGTCAGGCTCTGTGCTGACTGCCAGCTCAGAGCCTGGAGCCTGTTTCAGTCTGTGACTCCCTCTCTCTCTGACCCTCCCCTGCTCACGCTGTCTCTCTCTCTCTCTCCTAGAAAAAAAAAAAAAAATTTTATAAAAAAAATTGCTTCTTTCCTGCCAAAATGTCCATCAACTGACGAATAAATATATGGTATGTGTGTGTGTATGTACATATATATTTGTGTGCGTGTGGTGCGTGTATATATGTATTAAATATTTATACAATAGATGTTATATATAATATATATGTATATAGTCATTTCAAACCCAGCACTAGCTGGCTGCTCTCAAATTATATATATGTATGTGTGTGTAAATATATATATTCACACATATACACCATAGAATATTATTCAGCCATCAAAAAGAATGTTGCCCTTTGTCACAACGTGGATAGAGCGAGAGTGTATCATGCTAAGCAAAATAAGTCAGAGAAAAACAAATGTGATTTCACTCGTGGAATTTAAGAAACCTAACAGATGAACATAAGCAAAGGGAAGGAAAAAATAAGATAAAAACAGGGAGGCAAACCGTAAGAGACTCTTAAATAACAGAACAAACAGGGCTGCTAAAGGGGTTGGTGGAGGGATAGGTTGGATGGTGATGGGCATTAAGGCAGGCACTTGTTGGAGAACACCTGGGTGGCTCAGTCGGTTAAATATCCAACTTTGGCTCAGGTCATCTCATGGTTTGTGAGTTCAAGACCCACACCGGGCTCACTGCTGACAGCTTAGAGCCTGGAGCCACTCAAAAATAAACATTTAAAAAAATACAAAAAAAAAAAAAAGAAAAGAAAAAAAAAGATGGCACTTGTTGGGACGAGCACTAGGAGTTCTATGTAAGTGATGATTCACTAAATTCTACTTCTTAAACCACTATTATACTATATTTTAACTAATTTGGATTTAATTTTTAAAAAGTTACCCAAAAAATTTACTTGTTACTTAAGGAAAAAAAAAAAAACGAAAATTGCTTCTTTCCTTCCCAAAGGGAAGCCATCAGCTCAACGCAGAAGGACTGCTGCCCCATTGGAACAGTTTCCATGGATTCCACGGGTTTCCTGGAAACCTGGCCTCTCTCATGCATCCTGGCCTGGTCTGTGTGGGCCAGTCTGGACACTTGATCTGGCTCGTCCAGACTGTAAGCTCCCCTAGATCAGGGCTTACCTTTCTCATTTCTGTATCCCCCTGGCCTAGGCACATAGCTGGTACTCATCCATTTCAATTGAGTTAAGGTGAACTGAACCAACCCAGGCTGTTGAAAATGACCAATATTTCTGAGACTCTGAGGCAAAATTTATGCAGTTAAGAGCCCAAGACACAATCCCTCCAACAAATTAATATAATGACCTCCTAGACATTATAGTCATGCATTGGCTAGAAATTGTGCAAGGATGTAAAATGCGGGAGAAATTGGCTGCTGCCTCACCTGGTCATCATCCTAAACCCGAAGCCTACAGATTAATAACCCTTGTAATTTGATCCCAGTCCATGTAACGGCAGGTGCCACCTCTACTCATTTAACACCTAATTCCTCAAAGTAGGTTTGCAGGCCACTGACACATGGTTCAAATATTCATATGGTCTCCTTAGCCTAAAGAGATTTTTTTATTATTATTACAGAATCAAGCTGCATGTGAAATAAACACAGAATAAAGTCCAGCTACAAACCTGAGCTCTGGAAATAAAAAAAAGAAAGAAAGAAAAAGAAAAAGGCAAAGGAAAAAAAGTCATTTTCAACCCAGCACTAGCTGGCTGCTCTCAAATTATCCATGTAGAAAATTGCCCAAACTTTTCTTCCCAAACTGCATTTGTTTCTGATTTTAAACTAAGTTCCGTTCCTAATTTTTCTTCCTTTCTCCAAAGCTTCTATCTTTAGGAAATATGGAGCCCAAGTTCTATAATTTGCACTTCATTTGAACACTAATGAAAAGAAATGCTCTTCCCCTTCAAACTATTTCCTCAGTCAATTAAACAAATCCTCTAAGTGGAGTGTGTGAAGTGATTTGTGTCCAAGAACTTAATTAGTACTTAATTCTGGAATTTGTATCTTCTTAAGCCCACATCCTTTTAAGTTTCCACCAAGCTCAAAAAATGGTCCAGGTGTGGTCCCCCACCATAAGATCAAGGCAGAAGTGGATTTGAAGAAGTCAGGAGGAATAAAAGACCATCTGTGTGTTCAAAAAGGCAACAGCCCACAGCCTTATGCCTTTCTGCCACCAACAAGGGTCCTTTCAAATCCACAAAGAGGGCAGGAGCAAACAGTACTTGCTTACTTCGCAAAATAATGCTTGTCTTTATTGTAAAGGGAATCCATGCTCACTGCAGAAAAAGTGGAGGACAATACAGAATGATATAAAGGAAAAAAAATCAGCTACCCAGTGATAGCAAACTCTTCCTTTTTTTAAGACTTTCATTTTTTAAATGTTGAACATACAAAAGATATATATTGTAGATCATACTTTGTATCCCTTTCTCTCTTCCTCCACTTAGTGTAACATTTTCCTGTATTCTTCAAATCTGTTTGTATGGGTCTCTTATTCCAGTGAGTTTAAGAACTTGGTGAGACTGCCTTCAGACCCTTCTAGGCGGTTTCCTCCACATCACTTATTCTCAAATCTTGGGGAGCAAGGGGGGAGGGTACTATCTTATTCTTTTTACGTATTAAGCACAAATATATAAACATACAGGAGATATTAGGTATCAAAAGTTTTATGGAGGAATGGCAATTAGGGGGGAAAATGTCCAAAAAAGACTCCTTGAGGGGACAATCATGAAAAAAAAAAAAAAAAAAGGCTGAGAAACCCCACAGTCGATAACTGTAATATCATTAACTTAACCAATCCTTTTAATAAAAATTTGCCAACACAACTTAAACCATTGCTTGATATTAGACCGTTAAATAAAAGCAAAAACTAAACAAACTTTTATAACGTCGTTAGTGACCATATGTTCTCTTTCAGAGTAAAAGAACGGTTTCCCTATGGTTTGGATCTCCAACAATTTGAGTCATTAAAGCAGGAAAAATGAAATCAATCTGCTTGTTGGCAAGTGTGCACTGGCATTCCCAAGTTCCCTATGTCCATCATTCAACTGGACTTGGCAGGAAGGAAAGTAACACTGAATACGCCCTCACGTCATCCTCAGAGGAACACCATGAAGTTGGTGCATTTATTTGAACTTTTATTTAGGTTCTTGCTCAAAAATCACACATTTGTTCAGAGGCAGGTCCTAACATCAGTCCTCTCTCCACACTCCCCCAGAACAACAGGGAGGTCACTCTGTCCTTTTCAAAACTCAGCTCCTCACCTGCAAAATGACAGAGTTGGACTAGACTTCTAAGTGGGGCTTGCAATTCTAGGCTTCCATTAGGGGCTGTGGGTCAAACCCCAGGAAGTGGCAGAGTAGCCTCCTTTCTTCTGCCACATTTTGGAAGCAATATGCCCTCCAGAAAGGATGTACTGACTTCAACTTTGAAAACACACATCCCATTCTGCCCCTTCCCAGGGATTTTTCTCAAGCTGAGCCTCTGGGGAGAGCTCCTCATAGACGCAGAAGATAAACGTCGAGCCCGTAATAAATAGTGGGTTCTTTCCCCCTCCAGGCCCTTGTCCTGTTCTTCAGAACTAAACTACAGAGATGCATCAGCATCCTAAGACCACTGTCTAATTAAAACAAAGTTTTAAGAAGTAGGAGCCCTCATGGGATTCCTCACCAACGTGCGAGCATCCCTCAGCAGAGAGCACACATGTATTTTTAGAAGGTGTCCTTGGAGGGCATCATTTCAAGTGCATACGGCTCACTCCGTCTTTCCTGATCTATCCGGCACCACGAAGAGGGCTCTCCTATCAAGATGTGCAGCCAGATGTTGGGAGCTCAACAGAGGGCTGGAAGGCCATGTGCACACACATCACAGGCTGGACAGCCAGTCATGTTTCTTCTCCTGAGACTCATTATGCAGCCAGGCTACACTCGAATATCTGCCTGGTTCTGTCCTACATGCTCTGGACTCTCTGTGATGGGCCCAGGAGTCCTGTGTGGCCATGCCCTGCAGCCTCCTACATAAAATGTGCTACCCTGCAGGAAATTATTCTGATGTCACGTGGACTCCTCAATCTACAGGTAGAAGCAGAATAAATCCTCCCTGACTTTGGTCAGGCAACTTGGGCCATTGCCCTCATCTACAGCCATGTTGTGGCCTAAGTGTGCACAGACCCAAGAAAGGCTGAATAGCAAATATTTGAAATGGAAAGCATGTCCTTGAACGTGGAAGAAAAAATAAATGTGTACTCAGAACAAATGCATGCACGGTTAGAATCCTGCAAGCCTTTGCATTACGCAGTACTGAGAGCTTTACATTCACTTTCAAGGCAGGAAGTGAGAGTCTCCAGGTCTCAAAAAGGTTGAACCCCCCCCCCCTTTTCACTTACCAGAACTGCAGAATCCCAAGAATTATAGAGCTGAAGAATCGCTGCCCAGAGGCTTCATTTCATCTGTCCCCCAACAAGTTTCCTAAACATCTTTTGTCTGTCAGAGACTTAAACCCCCTCTTTAAAAATAATTTCCACTATTTTAATTGGAAAAGATTTTTTAACCTAACAGTAAACACAGCATAACTAAATTCTTTCTCCTGCTGGATGGGCAGCATTAGCTGCCTACCTTCCCAGTTTCATTGTGAGGGTCCAGTGCCAGGAAGAATCTTGGAGTCTAGCACTACATTCTTGGATTCATCTGGGATGCCACAGATGTAACTACGCACAATATAAAGTTAAAATCAAAACGTTACCATGTGATAGATTTAATATTTAATAGGATTTTGTCTCATTTTACTGGTTTTAAATACAAACCAAATTAAACAAAAGTATTCTCAGAAAAAAACACTAATGAGGCTGCTTTGATGTGATCTTCAGCTGCCTTTTACTATAGACAGGTGGTCCTTAATTGAAAAGCTATTCTCCAAACTCGTCTTCTTGTCCTCCCCCATCAAAAGATCCCAAGGACCACGTTCCCAGCCCAAGACTAAGTAACCTACCACTTGAGAATGAAAAGGAGATAAAATACACAGCACCCATCACCACCACCTCTACCCATTGACCTCCCTTCACTCCATAATGGTGTCCCCTCAGCCTGGTCACCCAAGATACAGGTCCCAGAGACAGTTCTGACTCCTTCCCCTCACCTCCCATAACATCACCTGAGTCTCCATAATAGTACCCCCTAAGCATTTCTAAACACCATCCCTTCCTCTCCTCTCCTCCCCAAGCCATGGTCTTCATCCAGGCGCTCTGCACCTCTCAGCTAGATTTCCAACAGCCTCCCACTGAGACCTCAGATCCTCCCTCCCAAATATTCCCACTGTGGTGATTCTAAATCACAAAATGGGATCACATCGGCCCCTGCTTGGAAAACAAGGACCAGATCTCCAACTGCCAAAAGAGGAGATTCAGAATGCCAAACAGGACAATAAGGGCCAACGTGAACTGGCCCCACCCACCTTTTGATCCCACCACTACTCAATTAATGGTAAGCTCCAGCGGGACTTGATGAATAGACGGGTTTACATAATGAAGAAAAGGAAAAATAATGATAGGAGGCACATCCAACTCTATGAAATGCTTACTCTGGGAAGTGGTACCAAATACTGTATGTGCATTAGCTACATCTTCTCAACAAGAAGGCAGATATTATTATTTACTCCACTTGTCAATCAGGAAAGTGGCTGCACAGCTCCTTAAGTGGCACTGGTAGAAGCCTGACCCAAATAGAGATGACAGAGCCCCTGTTCTTCCTCACTATTCCACACTGCCTCCCATACAGTGCCCATACTGAGGGGTCTAGGTCACCCCAACCTGGTGGTATGGATCAAAATGGCATTGCAAATATCCATCAGGCAGTGCTTATGATACCCACTCCAGCTAAACCCCTTAAATGTGCAAGAGGGAGCCTCTTGCTAAAGTGAAGAGTAGTTTTGAGAGGGTCTAGAAGACATCAGGAAGTCTGAGTACCAACCCATGTAGAGGAGGCCAGGCCCAACCTATATATGCCACCTCAAACTCATCTACTCCAGGGGTGCCTGGGTGGCTCAGTCAGTTAAGCATCTGACTTCAGCTCAGATCCTGATCTCACAGTTTGTGGGTTCGAGCCCCACATCAGGCTTTGTGGTGACAGCTTGGAGCCTGGAGCCTGCTTCAGATTCTGTATCTCCCACTCTCTCTGCTCTCCCCTGTTCGCACTCTCTCTCAAAAGTAAACATTTTTTTAAAAATTTTAATAATAAAACCCACATACTCCAATGGCCTCTCCCAATCATTCCTAAGTATGTACCCAATGCAAAGTACAGTGAAGGGTTCCATGTCCCACTAACTCTGTGGACATGCCCATGCTCACCAAGCACCATTCCCATCCCACACTGAGAAACCTACACAGTTGAGAATGCATATGAAGCAGGCGACCTCTCAGCCCACATGGTTCTTGCTTCCTGCACAGCTCAACACCTACCCTTTGGCCTAATTAAATGGCTACTGTATCTTTCTGGCTGATAAACCTTATAGTAAATGCTCAGTAATTCTTTCTGGAAAAATAAATGAAGGTCTAAAAGACTTTGACATTCCTAACAGTAACACCTGTTTTTATGAATTAGGATGTTCAGCGTCTGGTTTTAGCACTGGTGTCTTGTGAATGTGTCAGTGAACCAGTCTCCCTGAAACTGACCTCTGTGGAGACCCTGAGTAAATGAGTCTGGGGCCCGTGGAGGTGAGGAATTAGACCAAGGCCCAGCTTGGGCGTGCAGGCAGCCCTTGCCCCTAATACTCCCATCTCATTTCTAGCACCTAGAAAATTATGTTGGCATTATTTGTGTGTTGCTACACACACACACACACACACACACACACACAAAATATGGTGTGATGCCTCCTGTGTCACGCACACACTCTGAGATCAAGTAACAACAGCAAGGTGGCAGGCAGGGCCAGGGAGCGTCAAGTGAAAAGGAATGAAAATCTAACTCAAGCAAGCCTCTTCCACTTAGGGATGATCAATGCAGCACACCATGGCGACATAAACCGTAAGCAGGCTGCCCCTTTAAAAATATAACCATCAATCTGTTGTTAAGCCCACAACCAGTTGCAGTATTAATCAGACTCTTTTGGCAAGAGAATCTATTTCCCAATAAAGTTTGAGTGGCAGAGAAAAGGCAGAGCCAACAATCGGGAAATAAACTATGCTTCCAAATGATCGAAGGAAAGCTGCTCTTCTCGCTGGCGGCTCTCCCGCCATCCTGCTGCTCGCACCAGATACACATAAATACACATGCCTCTTTGCTTCCCCCACATCATATTTCCATCATTGCAGAGTGTTCTGCGGTTCCGTTCTGGGCCCATTTTTCACTTTGTGCCATTTTTGTACGCTTTGCACAGACCTCCCCTAGAAATTAAGAGTCCCTCCTTAAGCATACTGGCCATCTCCGGTTTCTTACAGCCTCCTTCTCCCTCCCCCCCATCCCCGCCCCCCCCCCCACCAGGTAGGCTAGAACCAATTGTGCTAAGTGCATTGTTCTTTGCCTCGCCTCTTGAACTGTAAATCTCTGGAAATCAGAGTCCAAACTTTACTCCTATTTCCCCCAATGGCTAGCACAAAGTAAACATTCAATTAACGCATAACAAGTAAGGTTTTGTTCACTGTAAGAGAGAAGTTTCTAATAAGTGAAGCAGACTGGGGAATCTGAACTACTAATTCACAAGCATGTCCAAGCTACTAACTCTCAGATGCTACAATACAGATAGGACAAATGCCCACATCCTCTGTTCTTTTCCTTTAAATAGCTACCAATGACTATTTTTCTTTCCATGCAAATGGTGAGTTGTATTTGAACCAATCATCTTTGGAAATGCTGGGATGTTACTGTATCTACATTAAGTTTAAAGGTTAATATGAAATGACTGACATCTTAACATTGAGACTTCCTTCTAATTCATAAACATAATATCCCTCTCCGTTTATTTATATCTTGTTTCATGCTCTTCAGGGTTTCTCCAGGTAAATGTTATACACTCTTTGAATCGATCAATTCCTAGGTACAATTATAGTTGTTGTTGCTATTAGGAATGGTAACTTACATGGTCTTATTTTTATGATACAGAGAAAAACGATTAATATTTGTATGCTTATATTAACTGACACTTTTACTAAGCTCATTACTACTAGTGATTGGTCTGATAATCACTGTTTTCTTCAAGTAAATGATACAACATGCAAAAAAAATAATAGTCTTTTCCCTTCCAATCCTTAGGACTTTCTTTTTACCTGTTTTACAGTATTACTCCAAATCTTTACTCTGTAACAGCAATAACCATTGTATCCTTACTTCTAACCTTAAGAACACTTCTAAAATTTATCCATTAAACATAGTATCTGCAACAGACTTTTGTAGGAAAGCCTTTATCCAATTAAGGGAAGTCCTTTCTAGAAAGACTGTATGTAATGTTGTTCCTAATTATTTGCTGCCCCCTCTCTACCAGGCCCACCTCCACTGGGCCTCTTACTTTGGGCAAACTATAGATTCCATCACATGACATGAGGCTTGGTCAAAGGACTTTCTCTGACCAATGGATTATTTATTAGACCATAGCACTTTCTCTGGCCAACGCCACATCCAAGGTGACACTTGCAACCATCTGCTGCTTCCATAGCTCTTTCCCCTCTACTACTGGATGACCACATCCCAGAAAAGGCCATTCCTCCAGTCTGCATTCTAGAATGAAAACTACAGACAGCAGAGACACTGCCAAATTACAGCCTACATGTAACAAACAGAAAATCAACCTTTTTGGTCATAAACCACTGACATTTGGGAGTTGTTACCACAGCAACTACAGTTGTTACTACTTTAGCCAAAGTCGATAGATATACCATCTATTCCTATTTGTCTCTGGGATTCTGTCATTGACAGGTCCTTTACTACATCCTATGAGATCATAAAATTATTTTCATTTAATTTGTTAATGATTTCTACTGATAGGTTTTCTGAGATTAAATCTGTAGCAGACTACTGGGGAATGTCATAAAGATGCCATTACTGCCAACTGACCTGTGAGCTGGATCTGGGCACTCAGTCTCCTCACTCTCTCCCTGTCCTTAGAATGTGGATTTCTACTTGCCTTCTGAGGAAGCCCCCAGAAGCTTCCCCAAAGATACAGCCTTGACATGGTGATGTAGCATGGAAAACGGAAGCCTAGTATAGGTGACTGAGCCCAGTTAGGGCCTCTTTGTGAACTCTTAAGATTTGGCAAGCAGGTGCAGGGATCTAGGAGTCTTGCTGCTACCCAAAGCAAGCTACATACGTAAGTTCCCTTGGCTGTTATAAATTGCCTGGGTGGCTTTGTTGGCTAAGCATCTGACTCTTGATTTTGGCTCAGGTCATGATCTCAGAGTTGGGAGATCAAGCCCTGCATGGGGTTGTGGTTAAGTGTGGAGCCTACTTAAGATTCTCTCTCCCCCTCTCTCTCTGCCCCTTCCCCACTTGCACGTGCGCCAACACTCTCTCGTTCTTTCTCTCAAAGACACACACACACACACACACACACACACACACACACACACACACACACTGCCACCTACCAACCTGGAGTGACCTGCCTCCTTCCTTGGTCTCTCCCTGCCCTCTGAGTACTGGGTCCAGTTTCACATTACACCTGGGAAGTTCACGAGAGGGCTGCAAACCCCACACAGATGCTATCTGTCCATCATAAAAATGTGTGCTGCTCCTTCTATAGCATGGCAGTGTCCCTGGGAGATGGCTGTCCAGCCACGGCTACACTTACCAGCATGCCGGTATGGCCACTCAGCCAGTTCTCGCCCACAGAAAGGCTCTATCCCTTGCAAGCTCAATGCTCTCCTCAAGCTCCACACACACTCTTGGGATTCCGGGACCTTAGTGAGTGGTTGAACCCCAAGATGGAGGAAGCCTGGGTCCTTGAATCATTATATGGGCCACCTGTTAACCACTGTACCATTTTGTGAGCAAGAAATAAAACTCTTGTTTAAGGAAGGGTAAATGTTACGAGTAGCTAAGGTTACTCTCCTGTACCATCCTTGTACTCCAGGAATAAATACAATCACGTATTGTGTTTTAATAGGATGGGAGATTCAGAATGTTAACGTTTCATTTCAGACTTTAACTGAAACAGATGCGTAAGCTCCCTTTCTCTGGTACTATCTTCAGTTTAGATATTGGGAGGAAGCCTCAGAAAACCAAAGGAGCTTTCCTCTTCGTCTGTGGAACAACATCTATAAAGCATGACTGACTATCCATATTAAATTGTGTGGGCCTAAGGACTCTTGGAAGCGGAAGAAGTTTTCACCTCTAATCCAATTTCTTCAGCAGCGACTGCTCTAGTCAGGTTTTCCATTAATCAATTAGCCAACTTTGAAATCTCATACCCATAAAAATCTATTCATCTCATATGGGATTTCACATTTGTGTAGTTGGCCATCCACTTGCCGTATCTAAGCTACATCTGTACTTTACACACACCTTTTTATCCTTGATGAGTCTCCTTGATGAGACTTGTCCATTTTTCTAAGTCTTTCAAAAAATACTTGGCTTTGTGAATCACTATTATTTTTTCTCCAACCCTTTTTTATTGATTTCTACCCTACCTTATTATTTCAATCATCCTGATTTCACTGGGTCACAGACCGTGGTCAGAATAATGTCAACTCTTACAAACTGAAGAGTTTGGTCTATAATGGGATCCTTTTTTTTGTGATAATTCCACGTATATCCAAAAATAATAGTGTTTTCTGAGTACAAGCCTATTAGTCATGTTGTCCAAATCTTTTATACTCTTCCTTATTTTTGTCTGTTTGATTGGTTTCCAAGAAGAGTACATTTAAATCTCTCTCTACAATGGTAGATTTATCTATATATTACTATAATTCTGACAATTACTTCTTTATGCAGCTTAAGGCTGTACTTGTGGTTATGTTTGTTCATGACTATTACATCTTCTTGGAATACTGCGGCACTTCAAGAACAAATCATTTTTCATCTCTCTTCCTGTTGTTCACCTTAAATTCTACTTTATCTAATACTGAAACCATGAGCCTGACATGATTTTGGGTTTTTTTCCCGGAATGCCATTTTTATCCCGTTGTTTTCAACCTTGCTCTGTGCTTTTATGTGATTCTCTCAAAACCACATATTGCTGGATCTTCTCTGTAACTCCATCTAAGAGTCCCCATGTCTTAATCAGGGAGATTAACCTGCTTATAATGTAATCGATACTGTAGGATTGACTTCCTCATCCTTTTTTGTGTTTTCTATTTACTGAACTTTTTCTTTCAACTTTCCTATCTCTTGCTAAATTGACCCAATTTTCTTTACTTTTTCCTACTCCTAGTTGACAATATATTTTTGCATTCTTTTGTTGGTTGTCCCTAACTTATGAAGACCCATATTTATACTTTTCCCCTCTTAAAATCCAAAGATTATCCATGACCATGTCCTCCCCACAGGAAGACAAACCCTTATACTGCCTGCCCCCAGCTCTTTCACAATACTCTTCCCTATTTCATTTCTCTTGTTGGCATTGTCCAGAAATTAGGGGTTGGTTAGGGGTCCCCCTGCCGCTGTTGTTCCTGGCATACCCAAAACCCTAAGCAAAGGAAGAGGCCAGCAGACCATATTTTACCACATCGATTAGAACCTCAATTCTCCTGTTTATTATTTTCTGGTAGGGTGATTCATAACAGTGCTTCTATGAATATTCTTGTTTTAACAGCTTTACTAAGGTATAATTTATATATCATAAAATACACCCACTGTGTGTGTTCAATGATTATGTTTTACTGTTTGACATCCACCACCACACACTGTTTTTAAACCTTTCCATCACCCCCCACCCAAAAAAAAAAAAACCCTCATGCCTTTTTCCATCAACTTCTGGTTTCACACCTTCAGCCCCAGACAGTCACTGAATTAGTTTCTATATTCACTGATTTGCTGTTTTCTGCACACTTCATATAAATGTAATCATCTGATATGTGGTCTTTTCTGCCTGGCTTCTTTCCCTTAGCCTAAAGTCTTTGAAGTTCATCCCTGTTGTTGCATATAACCATACTCCATTTCAGTGCAGAGTACTACCGTATGGCAAGCCTGTGCCACATTTCTATCCATTCCCAGTTATGGGACATTTCAATTGTTTCCATTTTGACTATTCTAAATAATGTTCCCATGAACATTTTCATATAAATCTTTTTGTGAACACAGGTTTCATTCCTTTTGGGTAGGTACTTAGCAGTGGAATTGTTGGGTCATATGATAAATTCATGTTTAACTTTTTACAAGGAACAGGCTGCTTTTTCCAAAGTGGCTGTACCATTTTACATACTCCCCAGACATGTATGAGCATTCTGGTTTCTCCTTTCCTTGCCAACACTTGCTATTCTGTGGCTATACTCGGCCTGTGGGTACATTTATCATTTTTGCAATTAGAAAAAAAAGGCACCTAGAAGCATATATGAAGGGGCACCTGGGTGGCTCAGTCAGTTAAGCATCCGAGTTCAGCTCAGGTGGTGATCTCACGGTTCATGAGTTTGAGCCCCGTGTCAGACTCTGTGCTGACAGCTCAGAGCCTGGAGCCTGCTTCAGATTCTGTATCTCCCACTCTCTGCCCCTCCCTGCTTGTGCTCAGTCTCTCAAAAAACATTTAAAAGTTAAAAAAAAGTATACTCAAAATTAGTTCTATGATCTCCCTATTAAATTAAGGGGCAGAAGGAGAACAAAAACAAATATGCCAAAATATTAAACATGACTGCCTCAAGATGACAGGGTTATGAGTGTTTCTTCTTTCTGCTTTCTTGTATCTTTCTTTTTGATAAGGAACAGGTATTTACTTTTGTAATAAAAAATTAATTTTAATAAATATCTAGAGGTGTCTTACAGTAATAAAACCTTGTTTTTCCTACTCAACATTCCCCAAGAGTGACAATAAGATATCAAACTTTCCCGGGGCGCCTGGGTGGCTTAGTCGGTTAAGCATCCGACTTTAGCTTAGGTCATGATCTCGCAGTTTGTGGGTTGGAGCCCCGCGTTGGGCTCTGTGCTGACAGCCAGCTCAGAGCCTGAAGCCTGCTTCAGAGTCTGTGATTCCCTCTCTCTCTGACCCTCCCCTGCTCACGCTCGCTCGCTCTCTCTCTCTCTCTCTCCCCTAGAAATAAAATAAAAACATTTAAAAAAAATTTTTTTAAAAAAGATATCAAACTTTCCCTCCAACCTGCAGATTAACTTGCAGAGTAGATGTTCATTTTAAGGTCCAGAGAACTCTAGAGGATCCAAGGCCTCTCTCCAGTCAGCTAAGAGGCCTGGGTGCACAGCTACCACTGCAACCGCCCCACAATGCTTTCTGCGTCAGCATCAGGACACTCAGGTACTTAGAAAATCCCTCATTCCTTTACAAGCACGCTCTGATAGTCCAGGCTCTCCCCACCCCACACTTGGCCCCACACCAAACTCCACAGGATACCTGGTACTCCAGTACTGGTGTTTGCCAGAGATCACAAAGGCTGCCTCATCATACATATGCAAATGCTACCTCTTTGCACGTGGACTGGAACTCTTGCTGAAGTTCATGTGTCCGTCAAGTATTAACTGAGCCCCAGCTACGCACAAGGCACATACCTTGTTGCATCCCCTTGAGTTTACAGTGTAATAATAAACCATGTACCTTGCAAAGCACGGGGCACTAAGGATCCTCAGGGACAAACACACACAGGGTCTATCAGAGTCTGGAAAAGTAATCTTTTTCTAGCTGCGAGTTGAAAGGCATTTGCAGGAAAAGCCACCAGCGAATTTGGGGTGTCAGCTGAGTATGGAACCCCCAGGCCCAGGAACTGCACGAAGGTCCAAGAAAAGCACTTAGGAGGCAAGACCAAAGAAAGAACCCCTCCTTCCCCACACCCAGTTTGCCTCTCAAAGTTTCTCCCTGTTCTTCATTCCCCATCACCAAGTGTCTTGTGCCCCCCCGCCCCCCCCCCCCCCCCCCCCCCCCCCCCCCCCCCGCAAACATCCACACCAAGTCTAACCTGCAATAAACGAATACCTTGGGCAACTGCAAGTCCAAATGCAGCCAGGCAGGGGCGCTCTAATTCAACTTGTCCAAAATGAGAAAAGTCCAAAAGTCCCACCAGAGTGGTTTATTCTACGTCATAACAGGGCACTTATAAGCTCTACAACCTTTTCAGAATATAACATTTGACAAAAGAACAATTTAACATCCTATGCCACCCTTTTATGCTAAAGACCATACTTTGCTGAATAATTTCACAAATGACTTTAACATCAAGAGCCACAGCAAACCTTCAACTAGAGGGAATTGTGTTTTTTGGCCTGATGAGTAATTTGCACTCAGTAACAGGGAGTCATAGAAGCCACCAAGTGTGAATAACTTTCATAAGACCAAAAAAAATAATAATAATAATAAAGTACATTCAACCTCAAAACTATTCTGCACATAATCTTCCTTTATGGACTCCAAATGCCTGGAACACTTTAAATTTGTGAATAAGGACCACGACTCTAGGTTGTCACATCCATACAAAGTTCTTCAATAAAACCCAGCAGGGCTTAGAGCTTACTAATCCTTGTGTTCCAAGCTAAAATGAATTGCTCCTCTAATAGTAAATGCAGGTATATGCCAGAACTGGGTATAGAACATGTGCCTATTAAAGAATGTCACTGGTTTTACTTTTTTTCCAGGTTTACTGCACATGACAAAATCCACCCTTTATAGGTGCACAGTTCTAGTAATTTTTTAACGTTTTATTTGAGAGCAAGCAAGCATGCAGGGTGGGGCAGGACAGAGGGTGAGGGTAGGCGGAACCCCAAGCAGGCTCTATCAGTGCAAAGCCCAACACGGAGCTTGATCCCACAAACCAGGAGATCATGACCTGAGCTGAGATCGAGAGTTGGACACTTAACCAACTGAGCCACCCAGAGGCCCCTCTATAAATCTTGACATATTTACCTAATCGTGTAATCACTGCTCCAATCAAAATATAGAATATTTTCATCATCACCCCTCAAAACTTTCATGTCCTTTTATGATGAACCCTCTACCTCTTTCCCTAGTTCCTGGCAACCAAAAATCTATTTTCTATTTCTGTTGTTTTGTCTCTTCCAGAATGTCATAGAAATGGAGTGCAGGACCTAACTCTTGAGTCTGGCTTCTTTCACTTAGTATAATCTTTTCAGAGTTCTCTATGTTGTTGCATTGATTTTGTTTTTTCAGCTAAAGTAGAACAGGAACATCCATATGGGCACTGATGGCCTCACACCAAGTTCTTTGTCATTGTTCATAAGGTGTAAAACTCATTTTCAGAAGAACTCTACACAATCTGATACCTTCTTCGAATACTAAAAGCGGGACAAATCTTCGTATTTCAAGAGGAGGGCAATGTTTTCAAAGAACACGGCTCTGATAAGCCTTGAGCTTTTGTTCAAGGATACCAACTCTGGCCTGTGGAACTCAATGACCCCAGCACAGCAGGGACACAAAACGCACTGGTTAAACTCACCTGAATGGGAATATGACCAGTGGTCAACCTAGATAATGCTGTTTTAGTTCCAAAATAAAACAATCCTACTGGGTAAATTTTTCAAGGAAAAAAAAAAAAACAGATTTTTTTTTTTTTACTTTGTTGTGTGTTTAAAATTAGCTCTGAAACATTTCCAAAAGCAAACTTCCAAAAGAGCTCTGAGCAAAGGCAGTACTTTTTGAATGTCTGAGCAGGAGCCTAAGGTAACTCTTGAAGGGCAATGCAGATTCTGGCAAGTGAGGCAGAAATACATAGTCATGAGGAGTCTGTTCCGTGTGTCCCCTCCCCAGGTTAAGGGAAAGAGGGACCGAGGTTCCCAGCAGAAATAACCAGGAGCTTCCCCCCACCACCAGAACAGCTCATTCTAGCTAGAGTCCTGCTTTCCATCACTGCGCACTCACTCCTACACCCACATATGCTACAAATATTTACTGAGGGCTCCCCACCCCACCCAGTGACTACACCAAACTCATCAGGAACAGTGAGTCAACTCGTATGTGGCCACATCAGAAAATACAGACTCTGAAACCATAAGAGACTCTTAAATACTGAGAACAAACTGAGGGTTGATGGAGGTGAGGGAGAGGGGAAAGTGGGTGATAGGCATTGAGGAGGGCACTTATTGGGATGAGCAGTGGGTGTTGTATGGAAACTAATTTGACAATAAATTCTATTTAAAAAAACAAAAACAAATTCCTCCTTTTGACCCTTTAACCCTGGCCTTACCACCATCCAGTGAATCCCCAGCAACGCCTGATGACCAGACAAAGCCGGACGACCAATGTGTTCAAACCAGGCATCCACTCTGCCAAACCCATTCAGGCATATGCTGCTATGCCCATCCCTATGGGCTGGGCACATGGCTTGTACCAGCAGGTGGGGGAGCTTCCAACATCTCTCCTGACAAAATTTTCACCTCTGAACAACTTGGTTCTGGAACTCTTATTACCTAGGTAAAGAACATCTTTCTCTAAAGCAGTCCAGATTCTACAACAACTGTATCTCTTTTTCATATATAAGAAGAGCAGAGCTTGGGAAAGTGACAAGTTTTCTAAATCTGATTTTTCTCATCCAGAGAGTTGTTAATCCCTCCCTGCTGTATGGATTAAATAATGCATAATAACAGCAGATAGTATTTTGAAAGCATTTGCCATGGAATATGCATTACTTTCATTATCAATTTTAATCCATTCAACCAATATGAGAAGAATATATCTCCAACTAATAACGTAGGAAAATAAAGCTCAGAGATGTTAAGCTTGCAGGTAAGTGGTACAATGAGGATATAAACATTTTTCTCTTGACCACTACACGCTTAACCTTGTTCCACTACTGGCCATCAGTCCCAAAGAATAATGAATGGTTTAAGAGTTTCATAAAGATGCTCCTCATGGTTTGAGAGGAGGAAATCAGAAAAAAAAAAAAAATTAAACACCCAACAACCACATATTGCAACATAACTCTGCAGGGTTCCAAATCATTACAATGAATAGTTTATGAAGGACAGCTGAAGACATGTGTTCATCTCCCCCCACCCCCAAAGACCACTGATATTACAATAAGTAAGTACAAAGAGGACAATGTCATAGAAGCACTGAGAACCTTTTGTGAACGTATGAGAACAGAGGACAGGTGTGGTAGTGCTGACAGCAGATTGAGAACACAAAGAGAAGGGAAGGAGGAGCCAGTAGGAAGCACAGAGAGGCTGTCTCCCACCACAGAAGCCCAAGTGTGAGAAGGCAGGGACACCAGGAGTGGGCAAAGAGTTGGAATGAGTCAAAACTCTCTGCAAGAATATTACGTGGTGACCACTGCCATCAACTCACCCATCACCCCTCATCTTTTTCCCCCAAGAGTAACAAATGAGTTTTCCCAGGCCAAAACAGGAAATACAATTTTTAAAGATACTTCATCTCCCAAGGGACAGCTTAAGCTTCCAGACTGAGGATTATCATCCCAGAAAATATCCCCTTTTTGCCTAAGCATGATGGGCAGGGAGTAGCACAGCTTGTCCCCTTGTCCTATAAATGTCTAAGTGAAGCCTGCCAATCTGCTCAGCTTCCCAGGTACTTGGTGATAGACAAACCCACTCCAACTATCTGTAGCAACACCCCCAGTCTTGCATTCCCAGAATGAAGAAGCTAAAATCATCAATCACTTGGGGGAGAAAAACAATACTACAGAGAGAAGTGAGCTCAACCACTAGAACTGACTCCAAAGAAAACAGAGATAACACCAGAAACAGCTAAGAACTTCCAAAGTATCCTTGATATCTTCAAAGATATTGAAAAAAGATATTAACACATAAAAGAATGAAGAGGTGACTATATAAAAAAAGAAAAAGGCAATCAAAGAACCAAAAGAATTAAGTTTATGAACATGCCTGCTAAAACAACAAAGAGATGGAAAAAGAAAGACAGAAGAAAAAAGGAAAAGAAAAAGGAAAAGAAACTGGGAGAAAATTTTAAGGAAATCTCTCAGAATATAGAGCAAAGAGAAATATCTGAAAAACCCAAGACAGGGACATGAAAGGCCAGGCCATGAAGTAAATATCCATCTACTAGGAGATCCTAGACAGAGAAGTGGAGAGAAAAACATTTTCACAAAATTGAAGAAAGAAGATTGAAAGAACCCATCGAGTACCAAGTAGGATAAATAGGAAATACCATTTAAAAAAAAATCCTAAAGGGGCGCCTGGGTGGCTTAGTCAGTTAAGCGTCCGACTTTCGCTTAGGTCATGATCTCGCGGTTCGTGGGTTCGAGCCCCGCGTCGGGCTCTGTGCTGACTACCAGCTCAGAGCCTGGAGCCTATTTCGGAGTCTGTGTCTCCCTCTCTCTCTGACCCTCCCCTGCTCATGCTGTCTCTCTCTCTCCTAGAAATAAATAAAATATTTAAAAAAAAAAAAAATCCTAAAATCTTCCAGGGGTGTGAATGTTAGGGGTGGTATGTGCACAAAACAGATTATCCATTAAAAAATATTACAGTTTTAAGTGTCAAGCTAACTAGCTAAATTACAAATTCTACTGAATATTAGAGAAAACTGAACATGTAAGGACAAAATTATTTTGACTCAATTTTTTTTTTCAATTCTCAAAAACAAAAAGTGTTCCATGTACCAATCTGTTTACAAAAACTTAATTAGAAATAATAGTGAAACAAGAGGAGAAAGAACGAAGATGACAGGGAATTCCAGAAAGAGAAGCATTCCAGGAGAGCAAGAAGCACACACCCCAGGAAGATGGAAGAGCAAACGAGAGCACATCACAAGAAGTGTGGCTGAACAGTTGGGAGGCAGTAGGGAAGCAGGGATGAAGGCATCTGCTTCCTCTGCCAACAAGAAAAATGAAAGACGATTAAAAAGCAAAACACTGTACAAGGAAAGATTCCAGCACAGTTGTAATTTGACACACCATGATTCTAGCAACTGATAGAATGGTAAGGAAAGCATATTCCTCTCACCTTGGTGCCTGAAGGACACAGTTCTAATTGCAGAGGCATTTGTGCCTCTCCCCCCCAAAATGCAAAGCCTAAGACAGAGGCATGTAAGGAGGTAGTTTATTTCGGGCAGTGGTTCCAGGTACAAGACTGGATAAATGGGAAGAGTAAGACAGCAAAGGAGGCAAAGTCAAGCCAAGTATACACTACAGAGCCCATCTCCACTGGGAACCCAGAATCTACCAGACTAGGAACCTCCTGCAAATTACCTGCCCAGGGAGAGAACATGGAAATATTACTCACTGGCTTCCACTCCCCCCACCTCACATTGATCAAGGGCTGCCCTGGGGGCCTGGCAATTCCCAAGGTGTATACACAACAGAATGACTAAGCAGGCATCTTCCCAAATGCTGCAGCAGAAAAGTTCCAGGACGGACAGTGAGAAACACACAGTGTACAATGTAGAATAGTATTTTCTCTGTGCATGTAATATTTCCTGATAATGACTATGTAAATAAGAGACACAAATAGTATGCAGAAATTAGCACTGCTCACCAAATATTTTTGGCTCTCAGCTTTCACACCATATAATGAACTCACACTCTGGCCCCTTGTGGTTGAGTGGGATCATGTGACTAGCTCTGGCCAATGAACTGAAATGGGAGTGATATTCCACTTTCATTCAGGACATTTAAATGCTAATATAAGACACTAATAGTTACTCCATTTCCACAAGTCATTGAGTAAAGAACACCTAGCACCGAGGCTTCAACCCACCCTAATAGGCAAGAGAGTAAAAGAGAAAACCTTTTGTTTAAACCCACAGAGACCTGGAGATTATTTGTTACTGCAGCTTAACCTAGTCCATCCTGACTGATACAAGTAAATGCCTTATAATGTTACAAGAGAAACCATTCAACAAAATGTTACCCACAGATTACACCATACATAAAAAATAAACCTATACATAAGGGATGCCAACACATGAAGCGCTAAGTGTTACTACTCAATTGAGAGAACTCCAAGGAAAGTTCTTTTATGTTCTCTTTTTAAATTTTACACAATAAGCATGTATTACTTATAGATGACAAACAAAAGCTCAAGCGAGTAAAATGCTGGATCTAGGAAGATAGGCTAGGAGGCAGGACATTTCTGCTGTGTGCTTACCATGAGAAGCCCTGTGCCTTTTCCACCTCATAAAATATACTACTCTCTTCTCAAGCATCAGGACTAGTGGGCTTTAAATGCTCAAAAGTTTACTTCAGCACTAGAATATTTAGATTTTGAAAGCCAAACATTCAGTAAGGTTTTCAGTTACCTTGGGCTATTTCTACTCCATACTTCCAACTACCCCAAGAATTTGTACAGATTTTCCTAATAGGGATTTTTCTTCCAAGAGAAAAGGCTCTTAGAAAATCCAGTTTCCAGAATTCATCAATATGATGACTTGTGCTTGTACTCATGCATGCTCACACCCACATATGCAAGCACGTGCGCGCACACACACAACAGATCAGTTTCTTATCAGTTCTGGGACCAGTCATCCACGGTACCATTCTTTGGGACCTCCTTTTTCCAAATAGTGGCCTTAAAAAGTTCTTCATGTAACATCCTTGCCTCTTAGAAAGTTCATCAGTTCATGTGACGTTCCCTTCCCACTGCACATAAGGAATGAAATCCAAGCTCCCGACCACAGCATACAAGGTTCTCTGTTCTACTCCTTCTTGGACCCGTTAAACACCAACCATGATGATCTGCCCCCTGGTCTGTGAACAAACCAAACTATTTGTCCACCTCAGGCCCCACATGCTTGCTGTTCCCCTCTCCTGCAATGCCACCTCTCAGAGCTCTTGGCAAGGCCGTCTCCTTTTTCAGGATTCAGCCTAAACCCCAATTCCTTAGGGAAGCCTTTCCCCAAACACCAGCATCCAGAATGAGCCCCGTCCTCACTCATCATTCCATTCCTTTCCTTCAGAGAATTGGCTGCAATCCTATTTATTTTGCACATTTGCCCATTTAAGTGTGTGCTGCCAGAGGTCTCTGTCTGGCTCATGGTTACACCTCCAACATTGAGAACAGGGCCCATGCAAAAAGAAGTGTGTATTACCGGTCATCTAATGACTATTACCTACAGACAGTGCACCTGTCTGTGAAAGGGCAAAAAGAGAAGTGCACACGAAGCACAGGTCATGACTAGAGGAGAATTCCAGAAGATTAAGCTGCAGCTGAGCTTTGAAGCATGGTGAGGGGCTACAGATAGTAGGGAGAGAACAGGTGTGCAGAGGCCCAGCAGCCTGAGCAAGCTTGCAGGGTGGACGCAGAGCAAATGCATGGGGAGACGGGGTGCCCAGAGCCCCAGATACACCCTCACTCTCTCTGCATTTTGGAGACTAAGTCCCAGCCCCCACTTAGGACCTGGGAAGAACATTCACACCAGCCACCTGTGCCTTGTGAGGGGACAAAGCCCATTTCAAAAAGGGGGCCAGGCCCACAAACGCGACGGCCAGGTTCTAGGCCTGCTGGCTGGCTGGCTTGTTATCAAGCAGTTTTACACCCAGTGATACCTTGTACTTTTACCCTGTCACCCGCCATTAGTAATCTCTCCCACCAGCTCTGAGAGGTAAATCACTGTTATTTTTCAGCTTTACAGCTGAGAACGGAGAACTGTGCAGATTAAGTGCCAGAGTTACCGGAAAAGATTAGAACTCAGCACCTGTGGTCACATACAGCCTGCACATCTCTGGGCCCTCAGGCCACGAGGCCTGTGAAATCTGAAGGTGTCCTCATGGCTCCCCCACCAGCACCCCTGAAAACCCTCCCAGCTGTCACTCTTCCCTTATCTCCCTTTTGCTCTCCCTCCCCTCTTCCTCTCTGTCCCTTTCTTCCTTCCTCTCCCTCCCTCTCTTCCACTCTCTCCAAACCTATTAGGATCTTTAGATTGAAAACATCCCACACCACCTGCCTTCAGACAGGCGATCCGATCACTGCCTGCTCTTCCTGAACTATCACAACTGCAAGGTTTGTCAACTCCCTAGAGGAGCAGAGGCTGTTAGCCCCAGAAGCACCGGAAAAGCCCTGAGGAGCCGGCTCACTGAGAAGAGCCTCCTGGTATCGGAGGCCTAGTCCTCAACGCAGGAGTGTGCTCCCATTCCTCCTCGCAGGAGTCTGGACAGAAGGGCTTCCTCCACTCTTGGCCAGTTCCCGGCCCAGCAGACTCCCCATCCACCACTCTGCCTGCCCGGAATACTAACAAGGGCCCTTCCAGATGCACAGAGAAAGCCAGGCAATCCCTCACATCCCCCAGGGGCTGGCCGGACAGGGCTGGAATCCAGTGCATCAATGGGGCGAGCCAGCTCATCACGGTTTGCCTGGTATGCAGGCACCAGAGGAGGCCCCTGCTCCCACAGGGACAGGGATGAGGGCAAAAGGCTGCTGGCTGAGGAGGCTGGAGGCCCCGGCTCCCCTTCCAGATGGCATCAATCAGCTGACACGGCTTCACAGTTCCCTGCTGCCCTGCACATAAGCAGCCAACTGCCAGCACGAAGACACAAGGTAAGTTTGGAGGAGATTAAATTAAAAAGCCGAAGCTTCCAAGCACCAGGAGGCCTGGCAACCATAAATCCACCTGCAAAGGAGCACACGGAACACTGGGCAAAGCAGTTTTCCCTAGTTACTGATGAGCACTAGCCTCTGCAAGGGCATCCAAGCAAGGCCTGGTAAGGGGGCCAGGAAGGGGCGTCTCATGAAAGGAGGACTGTGGCAGTCAAGAGGGTGTGTGCGGGTTGCGGGGTCAGAGCAAGTCCACCTCTAGTCCCAGTTCTGTGACTTTGGGGCAGTGTGGCCTCAGGCAGGTCACTTAAGCTCCCTCGCCTAGCTCGGAAAATGGGGTTAAATCAAAGGGACCTTGCAGAGTCATTACAAGCACCTCCCCCACAAGCACCACTCAAAAATGGTAGCCATGACAACACACCTGATGAAGACACAGGAAAGTAGAAGTAATGGACACAGAACATTAATGACAACTAACACAGGGCACTCACTCTGTGCCAGGCGCTCTTCATTCTTTCAGTCTTCATGACAATTCTATTACAAGATGCCATTAGAGCGGTGTTTGAGGTTGGAGGAGTAGACACACAGAGAGGCTGAGTAATTTGCCCAAGGTCACACAGCTGGTCACAGACGGTGCTAGGACTCCGTGCAGCCAGGCTCCTCTGGGGCGGTAAATACTGCACTCCCTTGACTCTTGGAATTTGAGAGCCAGAAAGAAAATGAGGATCACTTTTCCCACATTTGTTTTGAAGAGACAGACATCTAAGCCCAAAGTGCAAGAGAATGGTTCAGGCACACCGCCAGACAGTGATGAAACAGCTGAACTTATCCACAGCTCCTCAGGGCAAAAAGCACAGGACTCAAATCCTAAGTATCTTCTGTGTGGCTTGGACAGACCCAAAATCGCTCTTCTTACATGAAAATCAGTTCACATTAATTCACATGCAAGACGCAGTGCAGCCACAGGGGTGTGCTAAGTAAGGCTTCTGAAGATGACCCCCCCCCATCACCAGGCTGTCCTCCACAGACTGCCTGCCCCCTGCCCACCAGCCACACAAGGCAGGTTGAGACAGCGGGGTCCCTCCAGGATTCTAACTCTGGGGGCAGAGCCAGCCAGCCCACCCATCCCCAGTGATAGAAAGCAGCCCCAAGGGGCCTGATGGGAACTAAAATTTGCAGCTTTATCACAGAACCATGGTTACCAGTATCAACTATTCAATCTGAAGTTAAAGACCCCCATTTGCTGAAAGCCACAAAGCAGAATAGTTAAAAACACAGACCCTGGAGCCAGACCTCCTGGATTCCAGTCTCCACTGGAAAAGTCTGGCCACACTGGTCAGCCTCTCTGGTTCAATGTCCTCATCTGTAAAATGAACACCATTGCACCTACTTCAGAGGGTCATTTTGAACCTACACGGATTCATACGAATGGGGCACACAGAATATTGCCTGCTCACCCCCCACACCAGTAGGTACTGCATAAGCATTTGTTAAATAGAAACCTCTCCACGATCTGTCAGCACGCTCTGCGGGGGGGGAAAAGCGACTTCTTTCCTTTTTTGAGGGCTCCCTTACCCTGTGGGGCGAGATCTTCAAAGATTGTGCTGAAGCATCAGCACTTGTCCCTAACCTGATGTCCTATGTCCTTACAAGGATGAAGAACGGACTCAATACTACTGGAAGCTGACCCCATAGTTTGAAGCAAACCAAATTACACTTTTAAGCAAAAAAACTTCTCCAAGGATAAATGCTAAGCACAGCAACGGTCTACAAAGGCTATGTTTTAAGCAAGCGCACTCCGGGCCCCTGGGCCTAGCGGCACATTAGACGTTCAGTAATTGCATATCCAGCTTTCAGGAACTTTTAAATCGTTTCCTATTTTGATTTCCCTCACCTACCCAATGGCCTGCCTGTAGCGTGAACTGGCTACATCCGTTCCAACACCTGTTTCTCCTACCACCCACCAACACCCCGCCCTGCAGTTTCCCGGGCTGGGCTGGGCTCTGGTAACAGCATTATTTACATCAGCCTTGCAAAAGATCTCTGAAGCAGTGCAAACCTTTTCTTCATGTCATGTCTGTCCTGGGTGAAGGCAGCCTCTTGGCCCCTCTTGTCACCCCACCAGCCTGCACATGCACACACGCACAAGCACACGCATGCACATACACACACACACACACACACACACACACTCAGGCATTTTTCCATAATAATCATGACAAGTCTTTACGCCATGAGCAGAAAAGTGTGACTCAATCTACCCTCTATACTCCAAGACCAAAAAGAGAGTAATAATGATCTCCTATATGCAGATGGAATATTACAGTTCACAAAATAATTTCAGACCAACTAATGTGCTTTGAATGCCCCGTTACATTCAGATTTGGGTATTTCTGGAGTTTAAGGCAACTCTCCACCGACCCAGTGCAGTGACTGGATGTTCTGTCCATATTCTTGACATTCTAAAATGGGTTATTCTTGTACAGGTAAACATCTCTCTGTAACACGAGTAGTCCTTTCAGGATTAATGTAACTGATGCAGTATGATCAGTAGGTCAGGAGTGACGTTCTACTAGCCACAGATGAAGGAAGTATGGATCAGAGAGGGAAAGCAATTTTGTGAAGCACACACAGCAAGTTGGGAAGAAGGATGAACTCTAACATATTAGTCTGCCTAACCCAGCCTAATGCTCCTCATGGCCTCTTTTCCCCCTTGCTCTTAGTTGATTTCCTAATGACACCTAGGATCAGCTGATTAGACAACTTGCCTCCCCCACCCCATCAGAGCTATCTTATCTGCCCAAACAAGTTTTCCATCTCTACCTCCCAACCTCCCCTTCTACAAATCCTATTTCTCAACCCCACCTGCCCCCAGAATTTCCAGGGCGCTGCCTCTAACAGTCTCATTCACATTCTTCCAAATCCAATCCCACCAGGCCAATTCGAACCGCTCCTCACAGAGGACACTCAATGACTGCCCCATCCGGCCAGCGGCAGCCACCTCTCTCCATACCCCCACAGCATTGGATTCTTCCTCACTGGCTCATTATTTCTAGCCTTGGGACTTCTGTTAAGCTAGAGGCATCTGGAGGGCAGGAACCATGGTGTGTTTGCTGTGGGATAGGCCTTACTTGGTGCCTGGTACATAGCAGGACTGTCTATATGCATCAGTTACATTAATCCTGAAAGGAAGGACTATTCGTGTTACAAGGAGAGGTTTACCTGTGCAAGAACAGCCCCCTTTAGAACGTCAAGAACATGGACAGAACAACCTGTCACTGCACTGGGTCAGTGGAGAGCTGCCTTAAACCCCAGCAATACCCAAATCTGACTTAATGAAAAGTCAAGTCACCAAGGAAGCAAGTTTAAGCATCATCAAAACATTAGGCCTGAAAACAGAACCTGAAGATCCCCCCAAGGCCTGGGCTGCATCAACATGGTTTCCATTCCAAAACCATCACAGAAGTTCTCTTCATTCCTGAGTTAGAGTCAGGGACAGAAGGGGCTCTTACCCCAGGGCCTGCCGAGGAGAACCTCACAGCACAGTGGGGAAGAGGAATACGCAACCAGACAATGATAATATAACAACACTCTACTGGGGCATGTCCGGGCAGCCACAGTAGCAAAGAAAGTGTCCACACAGAAAATGGGCCAAAATATGAAGAGGTCATTTGCTGCGCAAATATAAATATGAAAGGATTATGTGTATGGAATTAGTAGCACATATTAAGTAGTACAATACTAAAATTCCTAAGAAAAGCAAGAGATTCAACCACTTATCCAAATAATGTTCAGATAGGAAATATGGTCAAAGAAATTTCTGGTGCCAGAGACCAAATACGTGGCTAACTTTTCCATTTTATCAGAACATTCTGATGCCACATAGACAGACACACATACCCATTACCAAGTTTAAATTGATTTACAGATCATTATTTCTCACGGATACAAAGATAAGAGCATTTAAGTTTTCTGAACTTCACTTTTCTCACCAATAGTACCAAGATAAAATGCAGACCTCATGGGACCTACTGGGGCAGAGTCTAGGAGGTAAGATATGAAAAACACTCCTTTCAATGAAAACCGCAGAGCAGACTCTTGCTTTCTTTTAGCTTACATGCTGGGAATCAGCACCCTTACAGGGAAGAACATACGCTGGAGTCTGCAAATGTGGGTTCAAATCCCAGCTCCACCTCCAAAGATAAATGCGGTGATCTTCAGAAACCTTTACCACAGTACAAGTACTAAATGCTCGATAAAGCATTACTAATCGTATGTTACTTTTGTCCATTATTTTGCCTACTGCAAAAGTGGTTGAGAAAATGGAGTTCATAGTCTGCATATGCATGGATTCCCAGATGTTGGAAGCAGGGGAAGGGTATGATAGGAGAAAGCTTAAGTATTCGGGGGTGCCTGAGTGGGTCAGTCAGTTAAGTGTTGGACTTCGGGTCATGATCTCACAGTTTGGGAGTTTAAGCCCAGTCGGGCTCTGTGCTGACAGGTCAGAGCCTGGAGCCTGATTCAGATTCTGTGTTCCCCCCACCCCCCACTCTCTCTCTCTCTCTCTGCACCCCTCCCCCTGCCCCATTCACACTAGGTCTCTCTCTCAAAAATGATTAAAATAAATTTGAAAAAAAATTCCGATTCATGATTATCCAACATGACTCCCTGCATGGGCTTGACCTGGGTGATAGCTCTCCTGATAGCCTGGCAGGAACACGCAAATAAGGGAAATTCTCAGGAAAGGAGGGGGGGAAAAGTCAGTTGTGGGTTAAAGGTCTCAGATTTTCTAATGTATTTAAATTTGCAACAAAACAGATTTTCATTGGAGGTCACTGATACACACAAACACACAAACACGCACGTGCACAGACACCAAAGGAGACCCCAGACAATTTTTAAAATGTGTTTAACTAGTGTTCAGAAATGAAATATTCAGCTGACCTAATTTTTACATTGGGAATAGGAGACATAAGTGTATTTTCAGCAAATCCAACAAAATATTTACTCCATTTCAACATGAAGTTGTGAAGTGAGAGAGAGAGAGAGGGAGGGAGGGACAGTTTGGCAGACAGACCACGTCAGCCAGCTGCCCGTCCCTTTGCTGCTCCCCGAAGGCCCCTGCTTGCTGCAATTTCTCGCTTACACCCAAGACAACCGGCATGTCCAGGGAAGGTCATTTGCTGGCCACAGGGACAGAGAAGACTACAACTCAAACTTCATTGCCAGCTGGTGTCTGACACAGCATCCAAGAAGGTCCCCAGCAGGTCCCAGTTGCCCGTAGTAGAAACCCGCTCATCAACCCACTTCCTTGTCCTACAGCCCCTCTAACAGGTGCATCCGGGCGATCAACCTCTATAATAAACTGCTTACACCCATATCCTGGTCTCAAGGTGCGCTTTAGAGTGGAATCAAAACTAAGACCCAGTGAGAAAAACAGGAAAATACTATAGAAAGAAGGAATGAGAGCGGGAGGAAGAAAATAACTGCTGTGAAGGAAATAAACCTGTAGGGAAAAGGGAGGTAGGATTAGGACTGAGTGAGAGGAAAACTACCAGACAAGAAATGTCCACCTCCTCAACCAAGTCGTCCCTAGTTACAACCATCCCACTTCACCTGACCAACTGGCCCAGTCCGGCAGGCAGCCAAGCCCATAAGTTCATTCATCCCTCCATCAGCTCACACATCCCCAGGTCTACTGGTGGCAGTCAACATGGCCTCTTGGGTCATTGGGTCCACCAGCCACTGCAGCGAACGGTCTGGCCCCACGGCTCTCACCATCCAGACCCACCCCACCTTCCTCCAAAACCACCGGTGGAGACTCTGGGTCAGACACCTGACCCTGGGAGACTAGGCATTCCCAGAGCACAGGTACCGCAGCAACCTACACTCTTGATAAAGTCACCCTGGCTCGGCCAAAGTTCTTCCCCAAAACATGTGCTGTTGCAAAAGACAGCAAGAGGCAAAATTTTAAAACCTTGCTGACAGGCTTTTAGGATGAGACCAAAGACCAAGGGAAAGGAAGTCCTGAAGATCCCAACTCAGGACACCATTCTCTGACTTCACAGAGCTTTTTATGAATCCTGGATTCTCAAAGGGGGGCATATCCCCCCTTCCTAAGGGGGAAAGAATTGTTAGGGGGATATGTTACCTATTACAAGGGTTTGTGGCTCCCCCCCCCCGAATGGCAAAATCTTATTCCATTTAACTTCACAGAGAGGGGGTAATTTGTAAGAAAAAAAAAAAGAAAACTGTAAGGTAGCTCCTTAGGAAGCAATTGTGGAAAAAAGCTGAAGGAACACCCACATAATGAAGAAAATCCTACTCTGGATTCATGTGCAACTCCTCTAGGAAGTAACATCCACCCCACGAAGAATCTAACTTGTACCCCTCCTCTAATATCCTATGAAAAACCTACTTTAACAGCACATGTGTTGACCACATCTAACTGCACTTCGTAACTTTTCTCAAATTCCAGAGATTATCTTCTTCCCTGCCGCTCTATAGTGAGGCAGTGGAAATAATGAGGATCCTAATTTTAAAGTCAATTCTACCGCCGACTGTGTAGAAGTCTCGTTCTGGGTCCGCATTCGCTGTCGGGCCCTTTCCCACCATCCCCTCACAGCTCCTAGGGGCTGCTGCAGCGGGGCCTTTGACAAGGTGTCAGTGAATTTCCTTCAACTCAGCATGTCCAAATGGGACCCACCTCGCCTCCAAACTCAGTGTTTACCAAACCCCAGGGCCACCAGCTACATCAACCATTCCCTAAGGCCTCAGGCGAGAATCTTAGGGTACACATGATCCAGCCAGTAATCAGAACAGCTCAGGGTCCAGGCTTTGAAATCTGCTACACCCAAGGTTCAAAGCCCAGCTCTGCCACTTGCCAACTCCAGCAAACTACTTAACCTCCCTGAGCTACCATATTGTCCGGCAAAACAGAAATAGCAGCTACCTTCCTTGAGCAATACGGTTATGGTTTAAAGTTATGTAGAATGCTTGGTGTTAGCCTAGCATCAGGCCAGAGAGCCGGCACTCAATAGGTGGGACTTGCTATTATTGTTAAGGTCACTGATGGTGGGGAGGTCTTTACTCTCCAAGACTTCTCCAACAGTACCATGGTGTCCCTGAAAAGCATAACATGGCAGATGAAGTCTCATCTCAGCCCCATAACTGATTAATGCAGATTCTTCACAGAATTCATTTTCCATTTCTGTAGAACGTGGGCAACATAACAACATCTGTCTTGCAGGGCTGGTGTATTAAATGGATAATGCACATAACGTACACGGCAGATACCCAATTACGAGTATGGTGGCTGCCCCTGGACTCAATTACATGCTATTTCAAATTGTCCTCTAATTATTTCTCACATGGAACACTGTTTTCAAGTACATGCCCATTGAGGGGTCCAAAATATCAAAAGGGCTCCTGGTTTCCAAGGCCCTCCAGACTTCACAAGGGAAGCTTGGCTCTCATCTAACCACCTGCTCTCTCTGGGACTCATCAATAAAATCAAGGTAGAGATGGGCTCTCCCCAAATCCCTTCCAGATCCACGTAGCTGAGTCTTAAAAGGTCAGGAAAACATCAAAAGGAAGGTAAAGGGTTAAAATACCTCCACCCACATTACTTCCAGTTTGGAACGAGACACGTGTAGGGAAAGGGAAAAGTTAAATCGATTTAATTTTCTTTTTTAATTGGGTGGCTCAGAAGGTTGAGCATCAGACTCTTGATTTCGGCTCAGGTCATGATCTCTCACAGTTGTGTGAAGCAGGAACAACGTGGCAGCTACTAGCCTGTGTGGCCCAAGTCCAGCTCCACGCAGAGCATAAGGCCTGTTTAAGATTCTCTCTCTCTCTCTCTCTCTCTCTCTCTCTCTCTCTCTCAGCCCCTCTCCCTGGCTAGCGCTCTAAGAAAAATAAAATAATTTAACTTTTCTATTTCCATTTAAGGGCGAAAAGGAATGCAGACTGCTTTCAAAAAAATTCAAATGAAACGAAGAAGCCTAATAGGACACAAAACCTTCAAGCAGAGTCAAGGGATGGAGAGGAGAGAGGGGAGGTCTCAGCCAGATATGCAGCGAGGGTGTGTGGGAGACAGCTAGTATACATAGGGTAGGCATTCCATCTTCCCAGCTATTCACCACCTTTAGTGAAGTTTGCTCCAAGAAAAGAGAGCAAGAGAAAAAAAGAAAAACATGCATTTACCAATGTGCTTGACTAATCCCTCTTGAAAACATGGCAATGCAACTTGAAGAATTTTATGCCCTCTGGTTAGAAGAATAAAATACAAAACAGCACCATTATTTTTTCCTAAGTAGGAATAAATGATGTAACAGAAGAAACTTTAAAATGACATTAATACCAAGTTCAGGCTCCATGGCTAATGTCTCAACAGACAGACACAGTCAACTTCAGTAGCAGGTACTTTGTCCTCAACCTCAAGGATCAATATCCCAATTATACAATACCAGCAGAAATTACAACAGGTTTACTCAACGAGAGTTATCTAAACACAAGGAGGGAGGGGAAGGATCTCCAGGAACTCAGTTCCTTCATGGTGGTTACAAGACTCCAGACAATATGGAAAGAACTGGCATCTTGATCTGACATCTTTTAGATTTGTTTATGTAAATACCTTAAAAATATCAGAAGTCATTAAATCGATTTAACTTTTCCCTTTCCCCACACGCGTCTCATTCCAAACTGGAAGTAATATGGGTGGAGGAATAAGGAGGAATAAAGTTGGGCCATCGCTCCATATAGGGGGTCATTCCCAAAGCACACTGACTTTGGAGTAACAGCAGGCGGGGAAAAAGCTGGAGAAATGTAAGAAAAACAAACGTGGCAGATTGCGTTTATGAAGATGACCGCTCCACTCTCGCCCACACCACATGTTCTTCTGCAATGTGATCTTGACAATCTCCAATCAAGAGGTAGAGTCTATGTGTCCACTCCCTGGAGTCCAGGTGGGCCCTCTGAGGACGCCAACCAAGAGAATGTGGCAGAAGTAACGTTGTGCTGGGTCTAGGCATAGCTCTTAACTAGCCTGACATCTGGGCTTCCTGCCTCCCGGAACGCCGGTCTTCTCAGCTGCTGTACTCTGAGAAGCTCAAGTCCCCCGGGAAGCTGGGCACTCCGTCTACCCAAAGCAGATACCCAAAGTCAACGACCACTGTTGTGAGGAAGCCATACTGCAGTCCCAACACCATCTGTCCATAATCTCCTAACAGACCCGAAGAAGGGACTGCCCAGCTGAGGCCCGTCAACCCACAGCACCATGGGAAATAAAAATACATTGCTGTGAAGTCCCCAAATTTGGGGGGCATTCGTAACACAGCAACAGATAACCAAGCTGTGTGATGACAGAGTTGGAGTGGGGACCTGCGGGCAGATAAAGAATCTGCCCTCTCAAGGGTCTTGTATGAGAGCCACACTTATCTGCTTTGAGGACCTCTTCAAAAAACAGCACACCAAATCCAACATTCCAGTGGGAGAGTAGGTACTTGAAGCCAACTATGTAAGAGACACAATAAACATCTTACCAGACATCTTACCAGATTTAAGGGGGCTAAAATCACTGCTCTGAGCCATGCAATGGGACAATCAAAACTGAGTTTTTAAGGTCTGAAACCTGAAAAAGCTTTTAAAAACGCAAATAACCTTGTCCTCTTTAAGTCTCTATTTTAAAGTAATAAGAAATGCATTAGCCAAATGCATTGCCTCTGGCACCAATCTAGGATAAAGTCACTTATTGCAAGTCACAAACTGCAAGACCAGACCCCACTACCCCCACAGTAACGGGAGGGCCATACCTGAGGTGCTGGCTAAGGAGGGCAAGCTTTTATGGAGCTGTCCTATTTTCTTTGCTTCCCTCCATCCTTTCTCTGTTTTCCTTACTCCCTAGTACACAGTAAAGCAATGGGTAGGAAGCAAGAGTCAGTATGCTGAGACTATAGTCATGTGAATGGTAGTATCAGAACAGTACGGGAAAGGGAGCCGACAGATGAACCTCCCATACAACAAGATGGACTTGGGGCCTAGGCCTCCTGCTGACTCCTTGGATGGAAGGTGGTAGCCCACCCTATTCACAACTTTCCAGATATAAAGGTCTCCAGTATCTCCAAAGCTTAGCAACCACAGGCACCCACCAGGACACAAGATCAACCTGTGCTCAGCTCTGAGCTCTTAGCTGTGGGACCTGACTTCACTCCCTGCCACTGGTCCCTGAAGATCTAACATTTAACACATATACTTTGTGTTCATTCTTTCATCCAGAATTCATTTAGCACCAACTGTGCTAGAAGTGGAGGACATGGCAATGAGTCAGTCAGACACGATCCCTCTCTTCACTTGGACATTAGAGTGGAGAAGACAAGTAACAAGCAAAACAAACCAATACAAAAAGACAGTAAGTCAATACAGGAAAAAAAAAAAAAACACAGGAAATATGACACAGTAGGACTCAATGAGAAAGGCCAGTTTAGTTTAGGGGCAGAAAAAGACCTCTGACACATTGGCATTTAAGCTAAGTCCTAAGAGAAGGGATTTGGAGAAACAGCATTCCAGGCACAGAGCTCAGCATGTGCAAAGGTCCAGAGGCCAAAAGGGAACTTGGCAAGTTCTAGGAAATTAAGGGGAGGGGGGGTAACACAATGTGGCTAGGTAACAGAGACGGAGCAGAAAGGTGGGAGGGGAGTTGACAATAAAGGTAAAGGTTTGACAGAATGGTGACAAGTTTCACTTAGATGCAGTGGGACTACTGGGAGTTTTAAGTAGGAAAGTGACTAAATTGGGCTGAGGATTTTAAAAATTGCCCCAGAGTTAGGCCAGTGGTTATTTGTGTACATTTATTGGGAGAGGGCCACAGTGAGAGAGGGGGAGAGAGAGAATGGGACAGAGGATCTGCACATGGCTCCATACTGACAGCAGAGAGCCCCAAGCAGGGCTCAGACTCATGAACCAGGAGATCACGGCCTGAGGTGAAGTCAGACATTTCACTGATGGAGCCACCCAGGTCCCGTGGACAGTGGTTATCTTTGGAGAGAAATACGGTCTGGGAAAAGACAGGCCAGAGATTCTAGAGTGCTAATGACATCCTGGCTCTTCATCGGGGTGCTAGTGCATGTGGCGGCCTTCAGTTTGTAACATTCATCAAGCTGTACACTTAAAATCTATATACAGACCTTTTCCGTATATACGGCACATTTTTTTAAATATTTACTGGGGGTGGGGGAGGAAGGGGAAGAGAGAGAATCCCAGGCAGTCTGTGCACTATCAACAGAGAGTCCAATGCAGTAACTGACTGAGCCACCAAGGCACCCCTATATATGGCACATTTTAAAAAAACATTTACTAAAAATCACTCGGGCTTCTCCCAGGAAATGGATTTTAGAGGACCAAAAGATGGGGAAGTTAGTTAGGAATGCCATGTAGACACCTGAGGGAGAGAGACAGGGTGGCTTGAGTGAAGCTGGGAGCAGTGGAGAAGACCATCGGATGTGGCCAGCATCTTTTCTGACCTCACATCTCAGCATCTGGGCAAGTCATCTGACTCCTACACTGGCCCCAGGGACTCGAGTCCCACCTCGGTGATGAAGTGGTACCACCCAGATCAAGTCCAAGGTGGGAGGGAGGGGAGAAACTCCAATAACAGAGACACAGATATTTATTCAACAATAATGAATCCATCAAATATTATGAAGCATCTACTAAGTTTCAGTTGCTAGGAATGGCTGGAAAAGACAAGATGGGAGGCCAGGAAGCATAGGAGAGCACGAGTTCAAGTGTGGACAGGGGTGAGGTAGGAGCAAGGAAAAACAACCCAGATGCTAGCAGGCAGCTGAGGCCCTCCATGCAGTCTGGGCACAGAAAGTCTCCACACAAACCCCAGGAGAAAGTCCCTGTTCACATACTCTGTATGGGACCCCACGACCGGCCCTATAATGGGATTTAACTTTTTGCTAGAGATTTATATATCCATGTCTTTCAGGGTTTGTTTTTCCCCCTGAAGATCTGAGTAGTTTCAAAAAAAACAAAAAACAAAAAAATGAACGGTTTACAGAAAAAGGAATAATCTGGTAAGAAGTGAGACCTCGTATGCAAAGAGCTAGAGAGCCCAAGTCCTAGTTTGGAAAGGGAAGGAACAAACTGATCTTGAAAGAAATGTGTATATGGATTATTACTCTGAGAATTAATCACCTTTTGAGAAACAGGTCATGCTAATTATTCCTGGAGTTGGGCAAACAGCTCTTCAAATGAGTTCCTAGTTAGCAGACTTTCATGCTTAGCTGAGTCAGCCACAGCATCTGTTTAAAAAATAAAAACTCATGTGCATGTCACTGTTCAGTGCCAACCAAGGGGGACATGATCTCATCAGCAGGCAGGACATTTAACATTTCTGTGAAAAAGACATTCTCTTCTGACCTCCCTCCGGCCCAGGTGGGAAGCCTCCAATCCACTTGAATGGAAATAGATCCTCATTTGCAGATGAGGATACAACCAAGAAGTTCAAATGACATCTATCAATTTAGCAGAAACTAGACTTACACTCTGATGACAGAGGACCACTGCATTCCAGTAGCATATGACCAGGTGACACCTAACACGTCCTACAACAGGAGGAGTTTAATTTCATTCAAGGCCAGAAGGCAAGATGGTGGGAACACTTGCAAGCCCCACTTCAATGAACACGTACCTGCCCTAAAAGACAAATTCAATCTAACTGACGCCAAAGGGTGCCAAGAACTATGGGTGGGAGACTCTGGTGTAGAAATGGGGCTCCTCCATGCTTGCTAACAGGAGAGGGAATTTCCATAAGGGTTAACAAGAACATACTTGCCTCAAAAATCAGAAAGCTGTGGGGCACCTGGGTGGCTCAGTCAAGTCAGTCAGACTTTGGCTCAGTCAGTTAGGTCAAGTCAGTCAGATTTTGTCTCAGGTCATGATCTCACAGCTGGGGAGTCTATGTGCTGACAGCTCAGAGCTTGAAGCCTGCTTTGGATTCTGTATCTCCCTTTCTCTCTGCTCCTCCCCTGCTTTGTGTCTCTGTCTCTCAAAAATAAACATTTAAAAAAATGTTTTAATCAAAAATTATTTTATTTCTTCTGACGCCATTCTGTTCCATGTTATATACAAAGGGCACGCAAGGGTCAGGAAGCCAGATGAAGAACTTATGAAAACTGAGGTCATTTGGAAAAGAAAAGATAGAGGTAAAAAGGAATGGAGGCAGGAAGGGGCGCCTGGGTGGTTCAGTCGATTAAGAGTCAGACTCTTAGTTTTGGCTCAGGTCAGGGTCTCACAGTTCCTGCATCAGGCTCTGCGCTGACAGCACAGAACCTACTTGGGATTCTCTCACTCTGCCCCTCTTCTGTGCACATGTGCTCTCTCAAAATAAACAAGCATTAAAAAAAAAAAAAAAAGAGGCAGGAAAATGGAGGATGCTTTCAAAGGAAGATCCTGGTGTGTCCAGAATGAAAACGAATGAAAATAAAATCAATATGGAGTACCAGGAAGTTCCACTACTTTGGAAGAATCTATGAAGTTTCAAAAAGTATTCTCTCATAAGGGAGCTGAAACTTAAACACTGAATTAGGGAGATTCGTGCACAACTCTTATTAACCCCCTATGGCCCAAATAAGCAAAATAAGGACAGGTGCTTTCTCCACCTCTGGATGTTGGGGTTTGGAACACAACTCATTCGCAAGACAAATGTTGTCCTCTGCTTTAATTAAACCCCTTCTACTCATCAAGGAAAAAATAATCCCAGTCTAACATCTTATCCATGATGAACTTTGCCATCTCTCTTCTGTTTCCAAATGAATTTGGCTTATTAAAAAAGTAATGAGCTATTAATTAACTCCACACTCAACAAAGCTGCTTAATTCTCAATCTAATTAGCAGCAATCTGTTGAAGGATTCTAACGATTATTTTAAATTTGCTAACAGAAATATCTTTTCACTTTTCAGTGAAGTTATTTATAGAAGAGCTCACATTGGATCCTGCTTGGTTTTTAATTCGATAACATTTTTATTAAGTGCTTTCACTCTTCTCCCACCTCTGCGTGATGGGGTTTAGAACCATCACCACTGAAAAGCCCAGAAATAGTATCCCGGGTCAGCCATATGGCCAGTATTGTACACCCTCCTGTCCTTTAAAGACTGTACGAAGGATGAGCAATACGGGGGACTCTGTCCTTCTGATGTCATTCTCAAACAGGAGACAAAACTCAGCTATCAATCAAGGTGGACGTAAAGCTTCCAGCAGAAAGACTGAGGCTTGAGGTTACTGGTGGGGTTGGATGTTGTACGGAGGGAAGCACACCAGACCTCTATAGGAATGTATTTTTCCTAAATGCTGCAACACAGAGCACTCCTGAGCCTCTGAAGAAACATCACACATGGAATCACACTGCATTCCCATATAGAATTGATACTATAACCGGTACAGTAAAATGCAAAAGTATTACATGATCTTTTACACGTACCCTCTTTACGATCTGCATTTCTGTATCTGTTAGTTTATTTGGACATATACAGGACATAAGGGGGGCAATCTATTCCCAACTATGGATCAAGTAAATACACACACATACACAAATTCCATATAAAAGGTGTATATCCATAGGCTTTAATCTTCCATATAAAATATAAAGGATTACTGTCAGTGTGCCGCTCTCTCTCTGCTTCTCCAAGATCGTTATGTGAGAGAAACTTATTTCTAGTATGCTGTCAAGAAATATTTGGAGAAAGAGCTGAGGAAGGAAGAAGCCGATTCCCTAGCTTTCTCCTAACATCTGAGGAGGAATAGTCGACTGGTTCCTATACCATCTCCCACCTCTCCTCCTTGGTGCACCAAGAGGAAATATGCATCATGTTTAAGAAAGCAGAATCCTGGGGCACCTGGGTGGCTCAGTCAGTTAAGCGTCCAACTTCAGTTCAGGTCATGATCTCACGGTTCATGAGTCTGAGCCCCACATTGGGTTCTGTGCTGGCAGCTCAGAGCCTGGAGCCTGTTTCGGATTCTGTGTCTCCCTGTCTCTCTGTCCCTCCCCCGCTCATGCTCTGTCTCAAAAATAAACTATAAAAAAAATTTTTTTTAAGAAAAAAAAAGAAAACAGAATCTAGAGCCAAACTGCCTGGGCACTTACTAGCTATGTGCCTTTGGGCAAGTTACTGAACCTCTCTGTGCCTCAGTTGACCCATCAAAACAAATAGGAATAATAGTATCTACTTCACAGGATTGTTAGGATTAAATGAATTAGGACCTCTAAAGCTTTTAGAACACCACCTGATACAAAGTGTATGCTGTTATTTCTAAATAAGATTAATGCCAGTTAGGCACTTCTTATAAAATAGAGTTGGGAACACTGCAAGGCCATTATCTCCCTGATAGCCACTATTTAAAAAGACAAAAAAGGGGGGCGGGGGGCAGAAGCTCAAATTACATAGGACATTTGGTCTTAGCATAAATCTCATAGCCATTATTTTCGGTTTCTTTTTTGAGAAAACATAGGTAGGGGTGTTAAATTAAGTGGTTTACATTCTGAGCCCTCACTATTATTTATTAAATGTCATTATTCATTAAAATGCTAATAATTCACTAGGTTTTTTAAAAATTAAACACAGGACCTTGAAAAAAATTGAATTTCAATAAGCAAGTTTGAATATTAATGGAGCCGGAAGCCTAGGGGAGTGTGTTCCGGAAACTAGTTATTTATTTTACAAAAAAGATTCATAGTTATAAATGGTATTAATAACAGTAATAATAGCCAGCATTTATTAAGCATTACCCATATGCCAGGCACCACACTGCTCAGCAGCTTACGTGCATCATCTCATTCATGTGAAGATGGGTGCAAAGCAAGATGCTGGGGGCCTCTAGTCCTCTCCTCTCTGGATTACTTCTCTCATTATCTCCTTTTTCACCCCCAGTAGCCAGTGCCCAGAGCACAACACTTGGGAAGAGATGCCCAATTCCAATATCCCTGCCCTAGAAGAAGGAGCTGAGAACATTCCCAAGAGACAGAGGGCACCAGACTATTGAGTGAAACCTGGTTTAGCCCTCAAGCTGGAGGCCGAGGGCTTCCCAAGGACCTGAAGACCCAATCTGTCAGGTCAGAGAACACATAAGCCATTTAAATCCAAAGCCCCCCTCATGCAAGGGCATCTGGGGGTTCTCCACTCTGCCCATGTTCTCCAATCAGAAATCCTGCTTTCCTTGGTCACTCCATCAATGATACCACCAAGTGTGGTTCTCACTCTGGGGTGATTTTGTCCCCCAGGAAACTCTTGGAAACATCTAGAAACATTTTCGCTGGTCACTCCTGAGTAATGAAAAGTTCCTACTGGCATCTAGCGGGGAGAGATCAGGGATGCGGCTAAACATCCTACAAAACACAGAACTGCCCCACAGCAAAGGGCTGCCCAAATGAAAACAACATCTAATTTCTGATTTAAGCCAAAGATGAGAACCCCTACCCTCAAATGGCTTACAAACAGTGTAGCTTTGGATGCAGACAGGCCTGGCCATGGCTCTATCAGGAGCAGTCGAATAAGCCTTCAGCAAGAAACAGTCACTGAATCTCCTCTTGCTGATCTACAAAAGCCTGATAAAGTCTTTTCAAAATACCCTAGCACAGCACTTGGAGCTCAGCAAACTACAGCTATTAACATCATGGGCTTGTCCTCAAAGAAATCCTGCCATCTCTTTTGTATCAGTATCAGCTCTAGGTACTATTTGGAAACCTTACCTTTGGGCAAAGAGTTCCAAACAGTAAATCTAATTGATCCTTGCAGGGCACGGAGCTCATGACTTTGGCTCCATTAGCATCACATAACAATCTATGGAATTGGCCAAAGATACAAAGAATAGTTGTTCCATTGGACAACACTCAGCAGCTGAATCAACACAATCCAAGCACATCCACCACAGGATAGTTCTCTGGAATCCTGAGTCTCAACTTCCATACAGAACCAGTGACTCCTAAATATCCCCACTGGGCCATCATGTCTTAATGGGGATTAGAAACCAGAACACACAGGCTGGGGGGAGGGCGTTGGTAAATGAGACAAGGCTAACACTCAAGGCCTTGCCTTAGTGTTCATTAAATCATGTTATTGTATCATGTCATCATACTGTATCACGCTAACATCAACTTAATGACGGAAGAGTATGACACGAAAGCCTAACACTCATTTACCAGACTTATGTGTGTGATAAAGCATAGCAGTTTTCGCCCACCTGCCTTATTTACTCAAGTGAAGCCTACTCCTACTTCGTAGTTGACACATGATCTCCTCCAGGAAGCCCTACTTGATGGCCCTCACCCCAGATCCAGCAGCCCCTCTGGGTTTTGGTATTCACTGGGCTTACCACCACAACTGCTCTCCTGCTTCACTCTAAGTGTCTTTTTCCACAAGTTTGTGGGCTCTTCAAGGGAGAGAATCTATTTTTGTTATTGCCGATCTTTGCAACACGTGGCATAGGGCTGCTACATGCCACGGCTGAATGGCCACCAACTGTGCATTTCACGTGGGCTGGAACACAGCTGTTACGGAGATCTCCTGCCACAAAAATACTGGCCCCAAACTCAGTGGTTTAAAGCAAAAATCATCAGTCTGTGCTCACACATCGGTAGGTTGTCTGGGGGTACAAGTGACTAGGCAAGGATCAGCTGGGCTTAACCAGGGCTTCAGGTCAGGTCCAGGTCTGATCCACATGACTCTCATCCTCCTTGGACCAGTGGAAAAGCCACCCACCTTCTCAGGGCAACGACCAAACACAAAAGAGGCAAAAGGAATACAGGCTGCATCTTGAGGCTTAAGCACAGACACTTCCACCTCTATTTTACTGGCTTAATCAAGTCACAGAGATGATGCCACCCTCACTGGGTGAAGAAATAGACTACGTTTCTGCTAGGAGGAAGGACAAAATTATAGAGAAGATGGGATGAAAAACTGGGCAGGGGAGTTTAGTCTAGTATAAGAACACTTCCATCAAAAGGAGAGGAGGAGTTGCTTTTTGGTTTTTTTAGCATACTTCTAGAGTCCATGTGCATTTATGGAGGCATTTATCCCAAACCCCATCATCAGGAGTTAATGCCAGTGCTATCTCACTACAGTGTCCAACATTGTGCTGGTATTCGTTATCAGTTCCCAAGGTCACACAACCAGAGAGGAGTAGAGACGCACATAAACCAAGGTCTACTCCCAAGTCCACCACTCCCTGATGCTCCCCAACAAAACCAAATCCAGGTAAAAATACAATCTGAGACTCTGCCCCAAATGGATCTTTCCATCCCAAACTTAATTTCTGAAGTATTTGGAAGCAGTATGATGAACAGGAAGTGGAGAAAGACCAAAGGGCCAGCCTCAAGAATGGAGCCACATTACCAAGCTCAATCCCGACCCACAGCAAAGGGACAAGGTGGTAGAACCTGTCAGACATTCTGTGAGCTGAATCCAAGGCTTTCTGAACCAGAATCTATTTCAGAAAAATAGGTCGTTTTTGTGGCCAGAGCAGAGAGCTCGTCCTGCACTCTTATGACAAAGGCTTCCAAAACATTCCAGATGAAGCTTCAAGTTGGTTAACACCCGGTTTGGCTATAAACCACAGACAATGTAGATAAAAAGCACCTTACTCTCATTTGAGGTCAACCTGGCTTTTTCCTAGGGAAATCTAAAAGATCTGTGTGTCAATCAAAATTAGAGGTCCAAATCTTGTTCCTTTTGTAAGCAGGTAACATCTACATTCAACAGAGTTAGCCTAGCCATTCATAGCTTGGGTCTATCCTCCATTACAGAAAAATTTTGATTTTACAAGTACAATGCACTTATTTATCATGACTTCAGAAATAAACATTTTGTGGTTAGTCAGAAGTCAGCAAAAGCTTTTCTGTAAAGAGCCAGATAATACTTTCATCTCTACCGCTGTAGCATGAAAGCCACCATAGGCTATACATAAGCATGGCTGTGTTCCAATAAAACTTTATTCACAAAAATAGGAAGTGAAAAAGACTTCGGCTTATCTGTCATGTTTATCTAAAAGGATGTATGTTTGACTAAAATTCTAGAAAATTGGTCAATATCTCTAAAACAACAAAGAAACTATATAAAAATTTAGATCATTCTTTGGCAGAAGTCTGATTTAAGGAATGCCTCCTAACACCCCAGGGTATACATTTAATCCTCATAAACTAATAGACTGAGGAGATGGAAGTATATTTCCATTTTACAGAGGAAGATATGAGGCTCACCAAGCTTAGTGACCCACCCAAAGATCATACAAGTAGTATGCGGTAAAGTCAGGACTCCAAGTCTGTGTTAATTCTGGGTCAGTGATTTCCCAGCATCATAAGGTGTTGCCATTATACACCGAGACTTGAATTATTAAGAATGACCAGAAAATGCAAGTTTTATTCTAAGAAAATCAGTGATGAACTCAAATGTACAAGATGTTCATTAAAGCCCTTTTTACGATAGTACAAAGTTGGAAACAATCTAAGTGTTCAATATTAAAGGGAAGGTTGAACAAATTATGATGTAGCTATTGAAAAGAATGTTCATAAGAATGTGTAATGATCTTGGAAAATGTTCACAATAATGTCAAATGAAAAAACCAGAAAGCAACACAATGGCTAAACAATGACCCCACCGTTTTAGCAAAGATATTATACATATATATTAAAAGCTCTGAAAGGAAATACTCTGTATGATCATTTGGCTCTCCTCCCTGGTAAGAAGATTGTAAGCAATTTCATTCTTTGAACTTTTTTTTTTTTTTGGCTTTGCCAAGAAGTATATTCAATATACTTATACTCAATATACATATTTGGCTTCTACAATCAGATAGGGATAAATCACTTTAAAAAAAAAAAAACTAATTTCTGTTCTCTCTATTGTTCTGTTTTTTCTTATAGGAAGTTGCTTATAAATGAAAAATTCAAAAGGAACCATTCCATTGTCTGAGTTCAAGGGAAAATCCTACACAACCTTTAACAGCAAGTGCCAACATAAAGCTAGACTTCTATCTCTGGTCTTTAAGGCTGAAGTGGGCCACCTGGGTGGCTCAGTCGGTTAAGTGTCTGACTTCAGATCAGGTCATGATCTCAGGGTTCTTGAGTTCAAGTCCCATATTGGGCTCTGTCCTGACAATTCAGAGCCTGGAGCCTGCTTCCGACTCTGTCTCTTTCTCTGCCCCTCCCCCACATGTGTTCTCTCTCAAAAATAAACAAACATTAAATAATAAAAGGCTGAAGCAAGGGTCCTTCAAAAGTTCGGACAGCCCCACCCTCCACCAAGAGCACAGATGTACCTGAATCCCATCCTGTTTACAAGCCCTACTCAATAAAAAGAAAACTTGTTTCAACACCTAGCCTTTCTATGGGTCTAGGCTGAAACAACAAGGGCAAGGACAAAAACTGGCAGATACCAGATCCGTCAGTGATCACTAAATGATTCCTATTCTCACACGGCCCAGAAAGCCATGCCTCTCAGGCTGCTAGAGACTAATGTGAGTGAGTGAACCCCGTGGGTCCTCTGACTTCCCGAGAGCTAAGAGAAGGAAAATAAGATGTGCCATTCCAGAAAAATGCCTGTTCACAAACGTGAAGGGAGGGATTTCACAGACCCCCCCCCCCATCTCCTTTTAATCAATACAGATAAATCAACATGACAAGAATAAACCGGTTTCCGGGACTGCACATCGTTCCAGGCATTGAAGCCACTGGGTATTCAGTACCCAGGGTGGGGCTAATGGCTGGAGACGGTCCTAATTGACTGTATTTAAGCAAACAAGCACACACCTTGCTTAGTGCACTTTTTGTACTAGGTCTTTTAGAATGTGTGATGTGGGAGAACTGGTCAGTTGCCCCCTCAAATCTCTTCTTCCCTTTCTCAAGGGATAACAACATCCCAGTTTTTAGCCAAGCACTGTTGCCCAAATAAAGACTTCCAGCCTCCATTCCATTTTGATATACGTACATGATTAAGTTCTGAATAAAATACAAGTAGAAGCAGCCCCTCCCAAGAGATATCTTGAAGTAAGGAACTATGTTCTTCTCGATCCCTTCCCTCCATCCTGCTACTCCACCTGCAATGGCTGGAACTCAAGTAGCCACCTTGGACCATGAGGTTCAGGGGAATGATAGAGGGGTAAACTGGTAGGAGCCTAGGACACTTTCAATATTGTAGTATCACTAAACCAGCTGGATTGCCTCCTCTGCATACCTTACAGGAAGTGAAGACCAACTTTCATCTTACTTAAGCCACAGTTATTACAAAGTATATGCAGCTGAACTTAATCCTAACTAGTACAAGATGTCAAGAGGCCCTCAGCCTTACTCTCTCCTATTATGCTCTAAGCAAGTCACTTCGGTTTCCCCTTGTAAAATAGGAAGAAAAACATGCTGTAATTGCTTCAAAAGGCTTTTGTGAGATACAAATATTACCTAGAATAGATATGCTTTATGAAATATAAAGCTCTACAAAAATATAAATGATTTATTTCCTACAAACAAGATCCTTCTTTAAAGAGAAAATGAAACTGGAGAAAGCCACGTAAGAGATGTCTCTTCTAATTAAGACAGGACTTAATCAGACCAACGTGTTCTCTTCTCATCTCTGCCAGGTCACCTCTCCCAATCCCATCCAGGTAATTTTTTATTTTCCAAATGAGAATTTAATTTTGTTCCTACACCATTATTACATCTAAATTAAATATTTATTGGGCTGAATATCAATTGACTTTTAGAAATAAAGATTTGAGATTTACAAGCTAACAGAGTAATTCAATAATTGTAAATTTCACAACTGAGCTTTGTAATCAATTACTGTTTGGTAATGATATAAACGCACGCTGTTCTCAGGAGACCCTGGACAACCATAAATTAGATTCTGCACATACAACAATCTGGCAACATCTCCACACAGACTTTGCCACTTCTGAGGAGTAACCGAAGCCGGGGATAAATCCCAGACTTGCCCTGGCCACACATCTGGACGGACCCCAGTTCACCCATCACTCAGGCTGCGCTGAGAGTAAACTTAATGAGTGCTCACACAAAACATAATTCAGAAGGTGAGTCACCTGGAAGGAAAACCTCACAAGCCAAAGCAAAGAGACACAATGGGTGGGTAACAGAGCATCCAACAAATAGTTACTGAGTACCTACTATGTGCAGGCACATCAGCATAGAAAACAAAGATACCTGTCCTCCTGGAAGGTGGGAGTAAGCAGCAAAGCACAATAAATAATCAACATAAACAAATTAAATTGGGCTGAACATCAATGGACCTTTAGAAATAAAGAATGGGAGATTCATGAGTTGACAGTGTTAGAAGGCCATAAATGCCATGAAGAGATTTGCAAGTATCATCCTAATTTTATCAACAAGGAAATTATATGGAACTTCAAAGGAGAAGGAACTTGCTCAAACTCAGAAACCAACTTAGATTCAGGAGTTGAATTCAGATTCCAAATTCTAACCTCTTCCACCAACACTAAACAGGTGGGTAAATGGCCAATCTTACACAAGTGATTCTGACCTCATTTCTGACTACAGAACAGAAATCCTTGTAAATAAGCACCCCACCCCCATGTGAGACTCTCAGGGAAAACAGGGTTGAAAATTAAAGGAAACCCTGGAGCTAGAGCTGATGGCATGCACCTATCAGCTTCCACAGTGCTTAAATCTAGACTCAACTCGAGCAAAATTCCCATTTTAATTTCTACATGACGAACGTTGGCATTATTTTCACTCTGAAAGAAACTTAAAGCAATTGTGTGGATCACTGTTCATTTGAAAATCATTCTTTTGTCTTCATAGGGCTGGCCAACAAGAAAATGCATTATAAATTTGACTTCTACTGGAATGAAGCTTGGTAAAAGGGGATTCTGAAATCCTCGGGGAGACTGCGGTCACAAACCACAGATTCTGGTAATTGATTAGAGAACTTTCAAGTGAGCTCAGTGATTTCATTTTGAATTCTTTTATATTAATTATTAAAGGTAAATTATGTTGTTGAAAAGGAAAGCCATAGAAAGATGGTAATTTAATGAAATAGGTTAGGGAGGCATTCTGGATAAGGTAATTAATTTAAAAAACTGAATGGCACTTAGAAAGTCTGTCAAAAATTGATTTCAACAACTGAAAATGGTGTACCTGCTCACTATTTATAGGATCCTTGAACATAAAAAGAAAGTAGCTGAAAATCTGGTAGAACTTGACCAAATATGAAGGAAAGAAGTTCAGTTATACCGTAAAAAGGGCTTGTCCGCTGGTAGGACCTCCCACCTGGTGACAAACCCCACATCACCCTTCTGTTTATAACGTTCCAAGGAAGAGTTCTCCTGAGAAAGAAGATTTCACGTGAATGCTGCCATTTTCCTGAGTTACCCCTTTTTAACCCAAGATCCCAAGATCTCCCAACAATATGGAAAAAGGTTGCAAAAGTGAGAGCACCCATTTTGGAATCACTCCACTATTTCAACACTTGGAGATGAACTTTTGTTCTAAGAATGACGCCAACCCCTCAGTCCCCCTAAATCTCCCATCCAGTCACAGGAGACAGAGGCATCCTGTGACAGTCAACGTGCAGCAGGCAGAATAGGACTACTACACACAGCAGGTGCTAAACAACATGGAGTGTGCCCTCCAAGCTGGACCCGCACTTGAAGGGGGGGCTGCCCAGGACGGCCACCCAGCCAGCATCATCTGCACTGGATTTTGCATGAACAAGAAACAGACCTATGATCATGATTTTCATTCCTTCTTCCCAATGCTACCGGAAATGAGACATGGCAAGGGAGAATTGTGGGGCCGAACTCCCTGTAGTAACAAACAACTTCTCCCTCCTTTGGACTCCTCCTGAACCCTACATGAAAAACACTGCAATCAGAAAAAAGGCTAATCACAAAACACAGCCAGGACACATCAACACCCTAATGCGCCTACCGGCATTAATCAAAGCCAAAGAAGCCTGGATGGCATGTCACTGCGGGTAGAGCCCTTGGCCATCCTCTAACCAGGTCACTGCATCCACAAGCATCAGCCAAAAAGGTGAAAGCCCAAGCAAGCCATTACATTAAGGTGCAGCTCAGTGCAGATGTGGTTTCCTATGGCCAACCTAGGCCATCCAGAGTGGATGGTCATGGAGACTGGCCTCCAGCTAGGCATTCCAAAGAGAATTTCCCCCATGGAAGGGTGTAGTGTCTGAACTGAGAAAACCTGGGGCTTTGCTTGGTTTCTGACGGCAGAGGAAGCCCCTTCTCTGCATACCAGATTTGCACTGATCTCCACCTCTTAGTTGGTTTTTGAGGAGTCTCACCTTGATTGCTTTTCCCAATGCTCTCCGCATAGTCACACATCTTGTACTTCAAAATATTGCTGGCACTTCCATGCTGACAAGAGTCATGGAATAATAGCTTTGGAAGGGTTCCACCCTTTCACAGCAGTGGTGGGGGACGGGCTTAGAACTATACTGTACTTCCAAGCACTGACCATGGGAAGCCAAGGTGAGATGTAGGTGTACAAGGACTACTGTCAAATCATGAGAAGTGGAAACAGTCTATCAGGTAATCATGGCACGGGCAGGCAGAAACAGTCTTAACAGCCTCCATCAGGCCAACAAGGAGGTGTTCAATAGGGCACTCTGACAGGCAGTCAGAAAAGAAAAAAAAATAGGACAAATATAGATTCAAAAAGGGTCATAATTTTTTATAAAGGAAGATGAAAAAAAATGACCAGCTGCTGAATGATCTGCATGTATTCTGGTCTTGGAGCAAGTGCTATCCCATCCTATCTCAGATGACCACGTGCAGAGCTTTGCAAGGTTCAGCTCCTGCAAGGCACATGTTGGCGCTCCGGACAGTCTTCGGGTTGCCAGTGCACTCTTTCTAGCCTGTGCCAGCATAACCATTCTGGGGACACCATAATACTGAGGTGGAAAGGACACAAGGCAGAACAGCATCCTTCACTGGATAGGGCACCAAACAAAGTTCCAGCAACAAGAGGAGCCTCCTCTAGTAAGAAATGGAAGAAAGGATGTAGGTCTTCATCACGCTCCCCATTTTTATTACCACACCTGAATAAGTGGATCTGGGCTTTAAGACCAGGGAAATGCCAAGCCCTTGGCTTCACTGGCCTCCAGCGAATTTGGAAGAAAACCAAAAGTGAGAATGCAGCCTACCAGCCATAAACCACTGTCTGAAATTCACACCTGGCTGGGGCGGGACTTACAAAGTTAGGGAGTTGGGTCTTTCTGCCAAAGCTCCCGTGCTGTAAGTGTGGGACAAGTGCCCTAATCCCTTCTCAAACTATGCATATCAATCAGGAGACGCTCCTCTTCACCCTAATTGTACCTATTTTTAAATATATAGAATTATGTATCCATATATACATACATACGATAATATAAACACTTATATAGGTATATGTAGTTTGTATGTGTACATACAAGATTGTTTTCTGTCCATCTCCCCTACAGAGCTGTAAGCTTCAAGAGGACCCTGTTTGTCTTACTCACTCTCACGTCATCCTGAGCCTAGCCAGGTCATTCATAATGATTCACGATTCATTCAGATTCATGAACCTGGCCAAGAGGGAAAGGTGCAGTGGTTAAGGGGCAAGGTGGCCTCCCCAGCCTTTCAAATAGGGTCTAATCTTCAGTGGGTGAGGAGGAAAGGCAGAGTTCTGACCCCCTACATCAGAGTCTCTCAGGTGATTCTTCACAGTGTGCCCTGGAAAAGGGAAGGGATCTGCAATCTCCTCTCCATGTCCTCAGCCACAAGAGGCTGCATCTGCATAGAGAGAGCACCTTTTTTGACTTTTCACAACCACATAGCTGGCCAAGCTCTGCCCACATGCCTTTCCTGACCCCATAATCTTTCTACTCTGATGGGGAAAAGAGACGGATTCTCTGCCAACTTCCTCCCTTCCCCTTATTGCCAACCAGAAAGCTGCCTTTAGCTGCTATTCTCCTCCACCCCTACTTCCCTCTTCCTCACTCCAAAGAGTTCTTTTTTAAGGATTTTGTGATACAGAATCAAGAGAACAGAGAAAAAGAGAGATAGAAATAGAGAGGCCAGAGACAAAAGGAAAGAATTTAGGCCAAAAAACAAAGCTGATCTAGGTTTAAAGACTTTTTAAGTACAGGAAGGGCAGGAGAAAAAGAAGAGAAAGTGGTGATGTATTTGAACTCCCACAAATAGTTTCTCATAGATGTAAATAACTTAATGTTCTTCAGTGATCTTTGCTCCTGGAACACAGTCATTCAGACACTAAACCACATGGGCTTACAGGTTCTTCAAGGTTATACTTCACTGGTCCAGAAAGTGTACATCCCAGAAAACGAGACAGATACTGGGGGAAAGAAAAACACAGGAATATACGGCCTTCTCTCTTAGCCATCCCCACCCCTGGAAAAAAGAACATCAGGTAGGAGCAGAAAAATTTTTTAAAGTCTGGTACTAGTGCAAGGGGAATTGTTTTAAAACTAAAGCCACGGGGGCAGTTGGGTGGCTCAGTCGGTTAAGGGTCCAACTTCATCTCCGGACTGATCTCACCATTCGTGAGTTTGAGCCCCACATCAGGCTCTGTGCTGACAGCTCAGAGCCTGGAGCCTGCTTCCAATTCTGTGTCTCCCTCTCTCTTTGACCCTCCCCCACTCGAATTGTGTGTGTGTGTGTGTGTGTGTGTGTGTCTCAAAAACAAACATTTAAAAAAATTTTTTTTAAAGAGTCTGACTTTGGCTCAGGTCAATGATTTGGGGCCCACATTGGGCTCTGTGCTGACAGCTCAGAGCCTGGAGCCTACTACAGATTCTGTGTCTCCCTCTCTCTCTCTGCCCCTCACCCGCTCCTACTCGGTCTCTCTCAAAAATAAAAACAGTTTTAAAAATTAAACAAAAATACTAATGCTATAGATCTGAGAGCCATAGGGCCAAAGACAACATTCAACTCCTGCACAGGAGTATTGTGCTTGTCCCTTCCTATTTCTTACTAACGTGGTAGCTCAACAGAGTGCATCCTGTTCATGGAAAAAAAAAAAAAAAAAAAAACCCACACCACAGGATTTCCCTTACATATTGCAAAACAAAAGAACAGCATCAAGGGACCCTGCGGGTACAGACCTTCTCCAGGATCCAGAAGAAAACTTCACAGATGCGTTGTTCATGCCAAAATATGAACCACCACCTCCCCTCAGTTACGCTTGATCCAGAGCTGCCCTGCTTTGGTCCATACGTTACGGACAGTAGTAAAGTGATTTTTATATTCTTCCGACTTTTTTGGAATTTTCAAATTGGTTATGGAAATGATGCATGCATATTATTACAGGCCATTTTTAAAACTAACTTGACAGAAAATTTACCTCAATGAAATGTAAGGGTTTTTTAATAACTTATTTTCTACTTAAAATAAAAACATCCTCTCTTGTCAAAGAATTATCCCTCAAAGAAACATTTAGGCCTAGATGGATATAGAAGTGATTTAGACAGGTTTTTTTAAATATTTATTTTTGAGAAAGAGAGAGCACGAAGCAGGGAGGGCCAGAGAGAGGACACAGGATCTGAAGCAGGCTCCAGGCTCTGAGCTGTTAGCACAGAGCCCGATGTAGGGCTCCAACTCAATAGCCGTGAGATCATGACCTGAACCAAAGTCGGATGCTTAACCAACTGAGCCACCCAGGTATCCAGTAAGTTTTTTTTTGTTGTTTTTTTTTTTTAAACAAAGCCACCGTAATACTGATAACAGAACTCGATAAAGATGGGGGGGGACCTTGAAATTAACCTTACGAACATAAATAATCCTAATTAAGCACTTAAGCAAAAGAAAGCCGTTTTTAAAATAACACTATGTCCTAATGTACTTCATCCCAAAAACAGAGCCTATTAAAAATCATCATGTCAATACATTAAAAATAAACATTTTGTGGACTCAGTAGACACCAAAAAAGCATTTAATCAAATCCCTCACTCTGGCCTGAGTTTAAAAAAAAAAAAGAAAGAAAGAAAAAGAAAACTTAATTAAAGCAGAACCCATGTTTAATTCAATAAAAACTTAACACATGTAACACACACACACTACCACCACCACCAAATAATCAGAATACTCAAGGAAGATACCCTGTAAGTGTTCCCATGAAAGAAAAAACGGATGCCCACTATCACCACTGTTACTTAACACTGTATTCTAAGTGCTATTCAATGAAATTAAAGAAAATAAGCATTATGTATCAAAAAAGATAAAATCCTATTTTTAGCTAACTGCATACTTGAAAAACCCAACATCGACTGAGAAGCGTATCCAAAAAAAAAAAAAAAAAACCCCAATATTTTACTAAGATTAACAAAAAACCAATAGCTTTTTACCCCTAAGAATAACTACATAGAAAGAACAGGGGGAAAATACTTCTCAAAAGAAAAACAAAGAATGAATTTTTAAAAAACACACAAAACTCTGGAAAGTTTTACTGGAGGATAAAATGAACTACTGATTCCACCAAATATGTTGTTCTTGTATTCTTGGTAATATCCAATTTTGTGATATCGTAGAGGTAATTCCAATAAAAAAAAAATCCAATTTATGAACCTTAACAGGACTCTAAAATTCATCTGGAAGAATGAACTCACTAGAATAGTCAGGGGGAGAAAAATCTGAAAATGTGATTACTTTAAGGATTTGGGGTGAGTTAGCCTGACAGACAGTAAAACATATTATAATGCTTAGTATAGGAAGAGACAAAGAACTATAACAATAGATGCAAATTTATGTGGAAATTTAATGTAAGATAAGAGACCTTTCAAATCAGTAAGGAGGATATGAAGGATTCAATCAATGACATTAGAACTGGCTAGTCATTTGGAAAACTTGGAACAAGAGCATATATATAAAGGCTAGAGGAAAAAGTATTGTATTAACTTGGTTTTATGTTAAGAATGGCATTATCCAACCCAAGTCCAGAAACTGAATAAAATAAATGGCTAATTATATAAAAAAAAAAACTGTGCACAAGGAAACGGCATAAATACATTTTAAATACAACTGTTTATTTACCCTGGGGAGGAAGAGTGGGCATCTGTTAGAAGGGGCACAAGGGGAAATTCTGGAAATTCTTTATATATTGTTGTGTATAATGGCTGCATGGGTGTATGCACATGTAAAATTCACTGAGCCGTATAGTTAATATCTGTGCATATCATGTGCATGCTATACCTTAATAAAAAATAAGAGTAAATCAAGCATTTATCCTATCATTCCTCAAGACTGTTATCAGCGAAGAGTTAATGAGGGAATATTCTTCATATAAAAGTTAGTCAATAAATGCAAAACGAACGAAAGAATCAAGTCATTTTGCAATCACTGATGAAATAACCGATCTAGAAAATATCCAACAATGGCTGTTAAAACCATTAGGGCAGCGGTTCTCAAGTTCCATCAGGCATCAGAATCATTTGGTATAATGGTCAATTTTGTGTCCACTTGACTGACCAAAAGGTGCCTGGAAATTTGGTTAACATTATTCTGGGTGTTTCCTAAGAGTGTTTTTGGAAGAGATTGACATTTAAATCAGCAGACTAAATAAAGCAGATGGTCACCATTACATGGGTGGGCCTCATCCAATCGGTTGAAGGGCTGAATACAACAAAAGGCCAACGGTCCTCCCCAACCCTCCCCCAAGCAAGAGGAACTCTAGTCAACTGCCTTTGGGCTTCATCTGCAAAATTAGCTCTTTCTGGGTCTCCAGCCTGACAGCCTCCCTAATCATGTGAGCCAATTCTTTATCATAAATACCTCTATCTAGTAGGTGTGTGTTGGTAAAATACAAACTGCTGGGTCGTACTCCGAGTTTTTTTTCAACAGACCTGAGGTAGGACACAAGAATTAGCATGTCTTACAAGCTCCCAATTGAAAATGGTGCGGCTAGTTAAGGGACAAGGAACCACACTGTGAAAACCAACACATTAGACAAAAGGTTGCCAGGGGAAATTTACAATGGATAAAATCAGGCGCACATCTAAACTACTGAACAAGCTCAACTTCCATTTATAGGGGAGTTAGACAGGATACCATAGTACCAAAAAGACACTGTCAACCAAATCCACTATATGGGAAAATCTACAGAAAATGACGACCTAGAGTCTGCAACAAATAAATGCTATGAAGAAAAGCAAAGGGGGGATAGTCACAGAATAGGGGAAACTAAAAGACCTTTTAAGGGATGGACTCAGACTAGCTATTTTTTTTTAACATCAACAAGTTAAAGAAAACATGGTGGTATTAAAAAAAAAAAAAAACATGTCAGTTTTGTTACATGCAGTGATAGAATTACGCTTCTATTTTAACCCCAGCACTATTGACAAAATGTCTTCAACTAGGTAATTCTTGGTCCTGGAGGGCTGTCCTGTGCAGTGTATGACATCGAGCACCAGCAACCACCACCTCCTCCTCCTCCAGCTGTAACAGCTGAAAATGTCTTCAGCCACATGTTCCCTGCAGGACAGAACTGCCCTGGCTGAGAACCAACTTACAGATTTATCTTCTGAAGAATTTGCAAGCAAAGTGATATGTTTGAGTTTTCTGTTTTAAGACACTCCCAGCAAACAAACTCTAGGGAGGGGAGATGCTGCTAGAATCACAGAACTTTGGCAATTGCTGGGTGGTAAGTACATGGGTATCGTTATTCCATTCCCTATGTTTTAATGTATGTTTGAATACTTCTGATAAAAAGCTTTACAAAAACAGCACACAAAATAGAAACATTTTTTGATTTTTTTGACAGATGTTCATGACATTAAGTGGAAAAAAACATCACCAGGCAGTATGTACACTGTGACCCCATTCTGGTGTAACACAAGGATCCTCAGAGAAAACAGGCATCCAAACATTTACAGTAATGGTCCCCAGGTAATGCAACTGTAGGTAATCATTCTCTTCTTCCAATCTGCAGTTTTCAAAGCTTTCCACATAATATGTATATTATGTAATATAAACAAATACAACAGACTAATGAAGAAAAGTATTGTTACAGAGACACACTGTGGGCAAGGAAAGAAATAAAGACTATTCAAAGCCAGCACAAGATCTCAAAAATACACAACCAGGGAGGCACTGAATTTAGAGGCCAAGAGGTCTCAAAGCTCCTAAGGATATGCTGCATGACAGCATGCAAATCCATTAATGTACACGTGTGGGTGTGACAGGGGAGGGGTGCTTCCTCATCCTGACCTTGGGCCTCTACAATTCCATTTGATCTCCCCTGTTTCAGAAGGCAAAGGTACATGAAATAAATTTTAGAAAAGATTTTTCTCGAATCAAAAAAATGGTATTTTCCCTGACAGGCAAATGTTTCAAGGTTGTTTGTTTTTTTGTTTTGTTTTTTTTTAAATAATCATGATGGTGCTTAAATCCAGAGCCAAGTGGAAAACTCAGCTATTAAGCTAGACTCCTGCCCCCAAAGGTCCTGGGTAGCAGGGTTTTTGCTATTCTGCTTTTCAACATCAGATTATTTGCTATTTAATCACCTGTTGCTTTGTTTAACTCACCTAAGTGCTGCAGCCTGACTTTGAGACCAGTAAATAACAGTGAGCCTGGTTGTTTGTTTTTTTTTTTTTTTTTTTTAGAGATAGAGACAGCATGAGCAGGGGAGGGTCAGAGAGAGAGGGAGACACAGAATCTGAAACATCAGTGAGCCTGATTTCCTGATGTTAGGATTCCTTCCATAGTACATGGCCTAAATTTCACTGCCCTGTCTTCAACCCTCCCGTGCTCTGCTGTATCATCATGTCCGCTTTCACAGTCCCTCCCACAGGATGAAGCCCATACAAACAAAGACATTGCCTTCTTCAATGCTTCGTCTCTACTGCCTAGAAAAGGGCCTCATTCATAGTAGCTGCACAATAAATAACTGCTGAGAAACAATTCAATGGTGTTTCCCTCTCTTTTCCTGATACGTGGCCTTCTCGGGGAACATCTATTATTTCTGGGACTACCAAATGGACAGAATAATCAGCAGGCTCGGATTCCATTAACATGCTGCTTACTCTCACCATCAGTGGATTAATGAAGACGTTAACAAATCCACCCACCCACCCTGGTATCCCCCCCACCCCCAATACACACAAACACTCTGCTACAGCCTCAGCCCTGGCAATACTTCCCATTTACTCTTTGTACCTCAACCAGTCTATGCACAATCTCATGGTGTTCTAATAAAGCTAATTAATTTCCAGAGTTAAAATTCATGAGGCAGCATATGTAACATCTACATCTATGGCCACTTCTGAACTCCCTCTGGCTGCCGACTTTTTTATTCACCCCACAAAGGCTCCCGAGTTTGTTTGAACACATCCCTGCGGCCTTCTCCAGGTCCTTAGCAGCCCACAGCAGATTTTTCTGCTACTCCCGTTTTCTCAATTCACTCCAGTGTTTGGTGTGAGAACAGACATCAGATTCTGGAATCACAGTCAACTCAACAACACCCTTCCGCTCCTGTTTTCTGACCTTCTGCCAATACCCACTCAGGATCCCCACACTGTCACCCCAAATCCTCTAACTACCCCCCTTAAAAATCTAGTCCAACGTCCTCTGAAGCAGAAGAGAAAACTGAGGCCCAAGAATCTGAAGCAGCGTGTCCAGGGTAACATGGTGAGGAGCACTGCAGGGACTGTGACCAAGGGTCTCCTGACCTTCAAGAGCCCAGTTATTTTTATCCAGAAATCAGCAAACCAACCCCTATGGGCTAAATTTGGCCCTCTATCTTCTCAAATATTCTGAGAGAGACAGAGCACGAGTGGGGGAGGGGCAGAGAGGGAAACACAGAATCCCAAGAAGGCTCCTCACTGTCAGCACAGAGTTCAGTGTGGGGCTCAATCTTATAAACCGTGAGATCATGACCTGAGCTGAAATCAAGAGTCAGATGCTTGAGCCATTCAGGCACCCCAGCCCTCTGTAACTTATAAAGTTTTAAAATTTTTTTAATGTTTTATTTCGGGGGGGGGGGCAGCATGAGCAGGGGAGGGTCAGAGAGAGAGGGAGACACCGAATCAGAAGCAGGCTCCAGGCTCTGAGCTAGCTGTCAGCACAGAGCCCAACACGGGGCTCAAACCCACAAACCGTTGAGATCATGACCTGAGCCAAAGTCGGACGCTTAACCGACTGAACCGCCCAGGTGCCCGTAAAGTTTTATTAGTACACAGAGATACCCATTCATTTCCATATGGTCTATGACTAGTTTGGGTTACAAAAGAACTGACTAGCGGTGACACTTTACAAAGTGCAAGCCTCAAATACTTACTATCTTACCATTTATTGAAAAAGTTGACTGATCTCTGAAAGAAAGTTCAAAACAACAGCAAGTAGGAGAGAAAAGGTAGATGAAGACTCCCTACAGAATGCCAGCTGAGTGCCCTGCCAATCTCCTCAAAGGTGAGCAGCTCAAAAAAGGAAGGTGAGGGACTCCTCAGGACAGAACCAGTCATCTGACACCTCTTCCCCCACACCACCCGTAGCATCCTGGGAGATTCCTTCCCAGAGACACAGCTCTACCCACCATTGGCTCAGCTCAGGCACCATTGGCTGTCGCATCCAACACCCCCATATACACATTATCTTCCCCCCCACCCATACATGCCCAGTTCCAAGTGCGCTATGGCCTCCGCAAGTAGGTCTGGAATATACTAACTCAGGCTGCACAAGAGAGCCTCTCAATTCCACAATGCGGGAAGGGCAGAGACACGTGGGGCATCTGCAGGGAGGAAGCCTTTTCCAGTTCATAAGAAACAAGCGTGGTTTCAGGGCTTGGGGAGGGGAGGAACGGGTCAGGCTGCTGGATTCAGGTGCTGTCTAGAGCCCTCACCTCCGGGAGACCTGGAGTTATTTCTCTGAGCCCATGGCTGGCTCTTCATCAGCAAATTAAGGGTGGCCAACAGCGGTAAGAATCACTGGGGCAATGCTCACGGGGTCTGAGCGCCGTGCCTGTGCACAGTGGGGGCCCTGGGGAGCAGCCCTGGGAGGGTGGCCTTAGACACGCGGGCAACAGGGTAACGCAGGGAGGACTCCAGCATCCAGAAGAGCCTCTGCCACACACAGCCTGGAGCGGGCTTCTTCCAGTCCAAGGGCCTTGCTCAGAAATGCAAAGCCAGAGGACAACCAAGCAGACCAGAAGGGTCGCCCTCCGTGACCTGGAGCACAGAGACTGAGGACTTGGCAACTGGGCGGAAAGCCAGTTGATTTCCTCCCCCCCACGCCCGCTCTGGTGTCCCGATACAGACAAGCCACGTGGCCCTGGGGGCGCCTTCTGGTCTCCCGGAGCCTCAGCTTCCTCCTTTAGGGATGACAAGAGCCTCCACCCCACAAGGCCGCCATGAAGACTATTGTGGAGACCATGCCTCAGGGCCTTTGTACTGAGCCCAGGTGGGGACTGCTGCTGTCATTTAGAACAGTGACAGTTCAAGCTAGAAAAGTGCTGCCCAGGCCGACCACCCCTGGTTCTCTGTCCTGGACACAAGTGCCCTAGCTTGTGACTAGGTCCCTAACCCTGCTCCCCGCTCAGTCACGGTGGACCTCCCTTCGCTGCCGGTCCCCAGCGCAGCCCCTCACACCCTCGGGGCACTCCTGCCATCAGCACCCCTTTCCCTGCAGTTATGTCAACAGGAGACCCGGTCCCAACCAGAGGACGCTGGGCCGCCGTCACGCACCACGGACGCCCTGGCCCGACCAGGGCTCCCCTGGTTCCCTCGTGCGGGCGCGGGAAAGGGACTCACCCGGTCTGCGCACAGACTCACTTCTCCGTGAAACACCGGATTCAACTCGGTTCACCAAAACGTCCGCCCGTCCCCGCAAGCACCGCAGACACGCCGCTCTGGCGCCGTGGGAGGGCCGCCCCTAGTACTCCCGCGCCCTTCCCCCAAAATAAACCCCTCACCCAGCCCAGAGCCGGGGCAGCAGGGCCAGGAACTTTCTCGAGCCTGAACGCCACTGACAGCCTCTGGGGAATCCAGCGACCCCCGAACCCATCACCACCCCAGCTGCCCGAACCACTTACTCAGCCTTTCTTCGCGTGTCGACCCCCCTTTCTCTGACCGACTGAGTGGGTTTAGCAGGGACCCGCCAGGCCTCGCTGCCGCCCTGCCACGCTCCTGGCTTCTTCCCCTCAGCACCTTGCTCCTGCAGGGCCCCAGTGGGCCACGATCATCCACGTGCACGCCCCCGCTCCCTAGGGCTCACCCCCTTCCCATACAGCATGCCCCAGCCACGTGGGCCACGCCCCTGCCATGTGTGGCTTATTCCCGTCCGGTGGAGGACGCCCGTGACACGTGGAGCTCATTCCCCGCCCCCCACCCCGGGCAAGTGAAGCTCATCCCCCACCACGTGAGCACGCCCCCACCACGTGGGGCTCATTCCCCGCCCTGGAAGGCCCACCCCCCCCCACGCAAGTGAAGCTCATCCCCCACCACGTGAGCACGTCCCAGCCACGTGGGGCTCTCCCCGACCCACCTGCGTGGAGCACGCCGCCCAGGGGAGCTTGTCCCTGCCACAATGATCTCGCCCACAGTGGCCGCCCATCCATTTCTACCTGGCAACATGAGGTGGCCCCCAGGGAGCCCTAGAACCAAACCAGAAAGAGCCACGCTGGGTATTCGTCCCTGTTCCCCTAAGGTTGCAGGTGTTCTTTCTCTGCCCACTCACTGATGAAGAACCCAAGTGCTGGGCATTCACGGTGGCCCGAGTTAGAAAACGGGGCACCTGGATGGCTCAGTCTGTTGAGCAGCCGACTTCAGCTCAAGGTCATGATCTCACGGTTGTGGGTTGGAGCCCCAAATCAGGCTCTGTGCTGACCCCTCGGAGCCTGGAGCCTGCTTAGGATTCTGTGTCTCCCTCTCTCTGCCCCTCCCCGTTCACACTCTGTCTTTCAAAAAATAAATGTGTACAAAAAAGGAAAACAGCCACACTAGGCCAAGAACCCGGAAAAGACACCCAAGGGGGTGTTGCCAATTCCTCTGCCACAGGGGGTGTTTCCTCCTCTTCCTCCTTTTACACGCTGAGGGCTCAGGGCAGGATGAGGACACAAAAGACTTCAAAGGGCTTAACACAGAACAGAAGAAACATTTTAAATACGCTTTAGGAGATTAGTTCAGAAATACAGTGAAATGTAAAGCAAAAGAGCATACAATAAAATCTCTCCTACGCCTACCCACCGGTCAACTAGTTCCCTCCCTGCAGAGAAATATTAGCACTTTCTTGTGTTTTCTTCTGGTGGTAATCTATACAGGTAAGTCTTTATTTATACAAACCGGAGTGTGTGTGTGTTCTTTTGTTACACAACTGATAAGCCACTAGACAAAGTTCTATACATTGCTTTTTTTCAACTGATAAATCTTGGATATTGTTCCATATTAATGCTTAGACATCTTGCTCTTTTTCTTTAATTTTACTCCATAGTATGGCCATTTACCTTTATGTCTGGTCTTTTGCAAGTACGAGGAAAGCTGCACTGAATATCCTAGCATGTACATCCCCTGCACATGAGCACACACACGCTATGATGCATCAGGTGGAATTCCTAGAAGTGGAGCTACCTTTAAATGGACAAGGGTCAGCATATCTTCTCTAGGTGAGTGTGTGTGTTGTGTGTGTGTTTATTAATGGGATGAGATCTTCCGGTTGTAGAATATCAAAGCTAAACTGGAACTCATCCTATCTCATTTCCTCTGCTTTTCTTTGGGTCTCTTGTTCCTCAATTTCATCCATGCTTTTGGTTATTAATGCCCTCATTCAGTATTTCATATTCGCTGGGCCTTCTTAATCCAGTTTACTTTTTTGAGGCTTAATACCCTTACAGAACCACAGTGTGTGAAATTATCTTTTACAAAGCTGAATCCAAGCAGTTTATAGTTTTCAGTCAATTACTCCCAACTGCCAGAGCTGTGCTCAGGATAACATTTCTGGCTAAATTTCTTCTTGGATCATGAATTCTCAGACACGACTAATCCTGGTGTCTGGTGAGGCCATATATTTGGACTCACACTCAGGCCAAAGATTCTCTGCAAACTGGAAAATTCATACTCATATGCCACAGGTGTTCTGGAAATTTTTAGTACAAATAGTGGTCTGGTAAGCAAGATGATATTTCACAGCCCCTGAAAAAGAGTTAACTTAAGAAATCCTGTAGCAAAACTAACAATAGAACTCCCCTATGACCCAGCAATAGCACTGCTAGGAATTTACCCAAGGGATACAGAAATGCTGAGGCATAGGAGCACATGTACCCCAATGTTCATAGCAGCACTCTCCACAATAGCTAAAACATGGAAAGAGCCTAAGTGTCCATCAACAGATGAATGGATCAAGAAGATGTGGTTTATCTATACCATGGAATACTACATGGCAATGAGAAACAATGAAATCTGGCCATGTGTAGCTACATGGATGGACCTTGAGGGTGTTATGCTGAGCGAAATAAGTCAGGCAGAGAAGGACAAATATCATATGTGTGCACGTATAGGAGGACTAGGAGGAACTTAACAGAGGACCAATCGGGAGAAGAAGGGGGGAAATGGTGGGGGAAAGGGAGAGAGGCAAACCATGAGAGACTCTTGAATGCTGACAAAAACTGAGGACTGATGGATGTGGGGGGGAGGGGGGGATGGGCATGGAGGAGGGCACTTGTGGGGATGAGCACTGGGTGTTATGTGGAAACTAATTTGACAATAAACTATTTGTAAAAAAAAAAAAAAGAAAAAGAAAAAAAAAATCCTGTAGCAAATCCATTTGTAATTTTTTTCTTAAATCCTTTTGATTAATAATAATAAAAAAAATCACTGGCCATTAATTTAACTCTATCAACTGACTATGCAACAGAGTACCCCCAAAATTCAGTGGCCTTAAACAACCACCATTTATTTACCTCATGATTCTATGGGTCAGTATTTTGAGCTAGGCTCATCTGGGTGATCAGCAGCTGCTCAGGGGCTCTGTTTCTAGGGTTAGCTGGTTATTAGCTGGGACGATGGGGCACACGGGTCATTATGTGTCATCATCCAGCAGGCTGTCATGCATACTTCCTCACACAGAGGTATCAGCTGGGATCCCAGGAGAAGAGACTCCGCCCCAATACACAAGTACTTTTCAAACCTCAGCCCAGTATGGGACTGGACATTTTTACTCCTGTCCCATTGGTCAAAAAGAGTCACATGACTTAAGTTCAGCTTCCAAGGGTGAAGAAACACATACCACCTCTTCATAGAAGGAGCCATGATGTCATAATACAAAGGCACAGATGCAGATAAGGGGGAGAACTGACCACATCAACTGTTTATAGACTCGTCAAACTTAAATGGTATTTGTATAGAACTTTGCAATATCGAGCTGCTCTCAATTACATGGACTTTATTCGTAGGACAGTTTCCTAAAACAAGATCCATAGAAAGCAACCACTGGAGACACATCCAGCATCCCACAGTGAGCACCTGGGTCCCCTTGATCCAGACGTGATGGGCCTCTGAGAGGCTTCTCTGAAGGCCACCATGGCACAGAAGAAAGGGGACCCACCATGGGGTACAAGAGACTCTAACTTAACCTCAGCGCTCAGAGCAAATTACTTCAGTTCCATGTGCCATCCCGTCCCTCGTTTGCCAACACAGGGGTGGCTGAAGCAATGCAGAGAGGGCTGCAGAGAGGCTTCAAATGAAACAACTTTTTGCCTAGGCCTCGGGGGCCTGGAAGTGCCCAATGCTGCGTGGAGAAGACCTTGAAACAGTGAATTAGGCCCCAAGTTCTAAAAGGACTTGATTACTCAAATAAAAATGATCAATGTGGGCAGGAGGCTCGCAAGAAGGCCAGGGCTATAAGCTGGCATTCAAGGGAAACAGAACAAGTATGGCCATGGGGCACAGGGCTGCACCCTGTTCAGGATGTGAAATTTTAAAGAGGGCAGAGCTGCGTGTTCTCTGTGCCCTCCATGGAAATGGCCAGGTCTGGGCCTTGCACAAAACACTCCTTCTTCTCAAAGGGGAGTGAGTCCCCAGGAGTCCTTGCTAGGTAAAGAGCTTTCCCTGATGAAAGCAAGGCACGTGAGTACATGTGGCTCCATTAAAGGCCAGAAGAAACCTCCATGAAAGGAAATAAACTCCCCATCACAACCACTTTTGTATTTCTAGGTAAATAACAAGAGCAATAGCTACAATTCGTTGAATATCAACCATATGGCAGATACTGCCAGTCAACCAACTACATTAAATAATCAGAATTCAGACCATGATTATCCATTCAGTGACTCTGAGTGCCCATGATGTGTTAGATTCCATGTGAGGGGCTGGAGAAGCACTAATTATATGTGGCAGATGTGGTGCCCAACGGAACCTTAGGGGCGATCATAATTGCTGATGCCACCATTGCCGCCTCCACCATACCACCAACAAAAGACCGAACCTGATCACCACAGGCCAGCCCCTACACACATTTTCTCAGTGACTTCCGTGATTACCATTAGAGAGAGGCTTTGAGAACTCCATGTTACCAATATGTAAACTGAGGCACAGAGAACTTGTCCAGGAGCACACAGCCTGCATGTGGCAGAGCTGGATTCAAACCAAGGAGAATCACACATTCTCAGACACCTTAGCAAGAGCTCCTCTTTTCCCAGTAAGTAGGGATCTTGTGGAGCACCAAGGGGTCCCAGGTGGAATCAGAAGCCTCCCTCCCCCTCGCCATGGGTTATGTTCAACAATCCCCTCCACTTTCCCTTCCTAAGCCTCTTAGGCAAAAGCAAGTGGCGCCCATTTCTGCAATCCCTCTCCCTCCTTCTTTGGACTTTTCCAGAGTCTTCAGCAAATTGATCTAATATAAATTCAACAGCTCACTGGCTCTAAATCTCAGCACTGGCTCTTTATCTGCCTAAAGGGTTCACAGGGTTGCTAACTGGGCACTTGAATAAAATCTAACACTTACACATTCATGCATTCACTCATTCATTCAACAAAACAAGCACCCACTAAATGCCAGGCCCGGTGTGCATGCACCAAGATGTTCCCGAGTTTTATGCAGGGAGGTGACATGATTACACTTATGTAAAAAGGTCACTGTGGCCTCTTGTGTGGAAAAAGGAGAATGGAGTGGAGGTGAGGGGTACAAGAGATGCCAGCCTGGACAAAAAGGTGGCAATGACAGGGATGGAGAAGAGCAGGCAGGATCTGTTCTAGTTTGGGTTCAAATTTCAGAAGAGGAGTCCCAGCCACAGATAGAGATGAGGGGGGGTCCTTTCATGTAAATGTATTGGGTGTGGCTGACATCACATAGGGTGATAGCTCTCAACAGAAGGGCAAAATCTGGTCCAGACTCGTTTGGAAGCTTTGTGCAGGCTCCTCTCCCCAGTGATTCTGGAGAGCTGCTCAAGGCAGGAAATGGGTACTTCAGCTTGCAAAATTCCCCATTCAATCTTCCCATCTCAGCCCACCAGGAACCACCAACACATGCAAAGTCGAGAGGGAGAAGTTAACCTAGGACAGAACCCCAATCAACTTCAACAGAGAGAACAAATCACAGAGAAGGCTGGAAAGCAGCTTCCAGAACCCCAGGGCCAATGCAGCCAGTGAAGGAAGAGCAACTGGTCAACAGCACTGAAGGCTGTGGGGCGGTTGCAAGGAGAAGATGTGGGGTCTTCTTTCGTTTCTTCATTTACTAAGATGAATTAGTCAAGCATATGTGTATACATGCTGCCGGGAAAGTGTCATGGAGGAACCCAAGACCAACCCTATGTCAGTGGTTTGCTGAAGGATGCACAGGACTCAGCATATAGTCACACTCAGCTGTGATTTATTCCAGTCAAAGGACACAAATCAGCAAAAGGAAAAGACGCATGGGGTGAAGTCTGGAGGAAACCAGGTGCCAGCACCCCAGAGTCCTCTCCCAGTGGAGTCACGCAGCATGCACTTAATTCCTCCAACAAGGAGTTGTGACAATATGTATAAAGTGTGGTCTGTGAGGGAGGTTCATTAGAGACTCAGTGCCCAATGTTTTTACTGGGGGGGGGGGGGGTGTCATGTAAGCACCCCCTGCCTCGCACATTCCAAAATGCCAGACTCCCAGAAGGAAAACAGGCATACATAAATGTCACTGTTCAAATACTTAGTCACAGTGAGCCAGCCTTATCAATTAGGGAATGGCAGAAACACTCCTTAAGTTCAAGTTCCCAGGGACAAGAAACCTGATAGAACAGCTAAGGTATCTTGTCCTGTGGAGCCAAAGGGGGCTTCAAGTGCCAGCTTCCCAGACAGCTGGTGACAGGACGTGGAGGGGACTCTCATCTGATGCCTGATGTTTTCTCTGAGAAGGAGGAGAGAGACCTCTGGCAGACAGGGAAAAAGATGTGGCAGGCTACAGAGGAGACTGGGAAAATGTTGACCAGGCACAGGGAAAAGTTATGGAGCCAACCTGCAGGCCCAGATGAGGCTAGGGATGATTCATTTACAGAGGCCACGTTTTTAAGATTTGAGGAATTTTGCCAGCAGCATCCAGCCACCTGATAAAAGGGAGAGAAGAAAAACAGCTGAATTGTTCAGGTGTTGGGCTCTAAGTAGAAACAGAGGGGAAGGGAACTAGGGTTCCAGGAAGGAGAATGGCAGATGTGAGGACTATGGAATCCATGCACACGTGGAAAGGAAAGGCTATAACAGGACCAGACAGGCAGCAAACCAAACATAAGGATCCTGACATAGGCACCTCCATCCAAAATGGCAATTTCATAACTGTAGTAATCAGACCAGAGTGGTATCTAGAAGTCCCTTTGGTACAATCCCACCTAACATATGAATGCCTTCTACAGGATCCCAGGCAAGTGGTCATGGAGTTCTTCTTGAATACCTCTGGTAACAGGAAACTCACCGCCTTTCAAGGAACCCACCCATTTCTGGGCATTTGTATTCATGTGAAAGTCCTACCTACTGCCAAGTGGTAATCTGCCTGCTGAAACTTTTGGACTCTGGTTATGCCATCCACAGCTGCACAGAGCAATGGTCCAAGATGGAGTACCACATCTCCCATGCAAACATACTGGTGGTGTAACCCTTGGCTCTTCCCACTGCATAGAGATCTATCACTCCCAGGAGTCAATGACCATGTGTGTGTCAATGGCTCCAAGAGCTAAAATTCCAACCTCAAAATCTCCACTGCTTAGCAGATACCCCCACTGCATCCCCCACGGTCACTCACACTCTGCATGCACCCAGATCTGGGCTTGTGATCTTGTCCCCACAAAACCAAACACTCTGCATTGGAGCATGTATCATACCAGTTTCCATCTGGGCATCAACTTTGACTCTCTCCCCTCAAATATCCAGATAATCACCTGTTGATTCTCGCTCCTAACTGCTTCTCAAGTCCATCCACTCAGTCTTCTCCATGCTCACTGCCATGACTCCAGTTGAGGCCACCACTATGTCTCAAAGATGTTGCCTAGCTCATCTCCTGTCTTCCACCTTGTCCTCTCCATCCCTTTTACTGGCATGGAAGTGAAAGTGATGCTTTTAAAAGGCAAAGTTGGTCACAACACATCACTGCCTAAAACTCATTGGTGGCTCTCACTGCCCTGCGGATATAGTCATAACTTAAACCATGGTCTAGATTTCTCTGCAAGATCTGCCTGTTCACCCTTCTGGCCTCACCTCTTACTCTACAGCACCCTCCAATTCTATGCTCCAACCACATTTAACATTCTGTTCCCCCAAAGTGCCATACTGTCTCACCTCTGAGCCAATGCCAAGTCTGTTTCCTCATCTTATCCTTACCCCCTGCTTCTACATGCAACGCTAGACTTCTCCTCTCATAGTTTCTCTTGCTGTTTCATAATTATCTGTCCATTTATCTGCCTCCTTCCAAAGTCTCTGATCTCCAAGGAAACATGTTTATGTTGCTCACCAATGGCTCTCTAATCCTAACACTTAAGAAGCCCTCTATAAATACTTGTTGAAAGAAAACGCGAGTTTCCATCTGTCAATCACCTCCAATGGTCTGTTCCCTTATACTTCTGTCAATACAGCCCCAAATAGCATTGGTTTTTTAAGTTGCCACAGTTCACTATAGATGCACCTCTAATTTCCCCTTGTTGAACACCTCAAACTTTTTTCCATTACCTAGTGCTAAATCTGGTCTACTCCATATGACACCCAAGCAATTCCCCGATTTAAATACTTGCTTCAGGAGTTTCTTATCAAGACAGAAAGAAGGAAAACCCATTTTCAGGATGAAAAGGGAACGTGAACAGTTTCAGCTTCCATTTTTCTCTAGTTCTGCCCTGGTTCACAGATTAATTTCAGGCACCAGGATCTGTGGCCAGATAGCAGAGAATAGTACAGAAGTGACTTCCCTGACTCACAGAAGCCAGCAAGAATCACTCTCTCCACAATCGTCCATTTTACAATGTGTCTAATTATAACTGAATAAATTACTTCTGCCATTCTGCAGAAATACTTAAAATAAATAGCTCTCATTCCTTGAATTAAAATCATAGTCTTTTGTTCACTGTTTTCTGTTTCATAAAGCAACAGAGCCTGTTGATTAAAGATCATTTATAGGACTTCATTTTCCATCTATTTTATGATATCACTTTAAAATACCCCCAAATATTCAGCTGCAAGGAGGGATAAGAACTACTGGAAATTGGCTCTTTGAGACTTTTTGATGAGAAATGAAGTTGTGGATGTAACTCTCAACGAATGAACATATATTAGAAAAGCCTATTTTAATAACTGCTTGGTTCCTCTCCCTGAATTTTTTTTCTCTACCCAACTTCCTATATTTTTCTTGAGATTACAACATAATCCCCACTGACACACTAAATATTACCTCTCTATAGTGAATGGATGACACTGAGACAATAAATCACTTTGAGCTAACACAATATGCCAAGCAGCCCCAGCTAAGCCAAATATTTGACGAAAGACATACAAACTGAAATTTAGCAAGGCAGGAACACTCTGGGAATTATGTCCTGAATATCAACCTTCTCTAGTACCTCTACAATGAAAAAATTAGATGTACGAGGAGGCCACATGTGAATGCATAAGACGATTTTGTGACCAGAGCAGCCACAGTTAGCCAATCCTGGGAGACACCTTGAAAGAGATTCTGGGTAGGCCACCCTCCAAACTTGGTGGATGTCATGTCAAAATAAAGACTCTTCAGTTCTGGACCAAAAACAAACAAACAAGACCCGTTGTTTTCCTGCACGATGCAGAAATAAGCATGACGCAGGGCGCCTGGGTGGCTCAGTCAGTTAAGCATCCAACTTCGGCTCAAGTCATGATCTCACAGTTCGTGGGTTCAAGCCCCACATCAGGCTCTTTGCTGACAGCTCAGAGCCTGGAGCCTGCTTCAGATTCTGTGTCCCCCTCTCTCTCTGCCCCGTCCCTGTTTATGCTCTGTCTCTCTCTATCCCAAAAATAAATACAACATTAAAAATAAATAAGCATGACGTCAATGAAAAGGAGTGGCCAGTGGCCAATTTGGCATGACACTAATAAAGCTGACATATCAGGGGCCCTCACTTGCACACGTCCCTTTCAAGACTCTGTACCTGATTTTGAATTTAATGTGTCATATTCTTTTCTTAAAGCACTCCCCTAAATTGTGTATACCTTCACAAAACCTCCTGGACCCGCCCCTGTTGACCCTGCTTCACAAGTGATTCTAAGCAGGCCTTCAGAGACGCCCTCTGCTGGCAGTAGGAATAGATTGCGTTCACAGGTCATCTGAAGTCCCCAAACAGGAAAGAGAACAACCTTGGCCAGTGACCAAGAGCCTCACAGAGCCACCCAGCAGAACCTCTCTGATGCCAATCTCACTGTCCTTTGTCTTCCACCAGAAACAGCAGTAATAATTCATCCCAGTTTTACTTGAGCTAAGCACACTCAGCCCCAGGTCATCTCTCTGGAAGCCTCTCCTTCAGGACCCACTGAAAGGGCACCAGCTCTGAGAAACCTTTTCTGGTGCCCTTCCCCCCAGATCAAGCTGCCTACATCCTCCCCTGTGCTCACCAGCTAGGGGTTCAGTAACTGCCCCGGGCCCCAATTCTGCCTCCTCCACTTATCAGAAAGCCTCCATGCCTCAGTTTCCCCACCAGTGAAATGAGAGACAACATCTACACCCCTCATCGAGCAGACACGAAGACCATCCTTGTTACAAAAGAAATAAGTGCCAGCCACCATCGTCACTGTCATTCGACGCATCTCTCAGTCAGAAATCCCTCAGCAGTTCACTCTCCCCCGAGAGACCGAGGACTTCTCAACAGCAGAGACGGGAGCTCGCGCACAGAGCTCGGCGCTACATAAATGTTTGTTGAACACGCAAAGGAATTAAGTGATATTTATATTCTGACCAACGGAGGTAGGATTCAATAATGCCTCCCACAGGCTCTTGTTTGCTAACATTTTAAGTCTATATAGGAGAATTTGATGAAAAGTAGAAGGCAGGAGGAACAGGAAGCAAAGCAACTCCGATGTTACTCTGCCTGCTTATAAGTCCTCCTCCACCGTACACCTGCAGATCCCACAGCTGCTAGCTGTCTACACAACACTCCTCTAAGACAGGCACCCTCCCTCTACCTCTGTCAGTGGACAGACCTCCCAGGGGCCTTGAGATGATGAATGGAGGCGCTGGTCAAAGCCAAAGGCAGACCCCACAACTTAGCACCCTCATTGTTGGCAATAAGCACACACACCATCTGGCCCATCTAGATCCTTCCCATGGGATTAGATAACGTGAGTAACTCTGGAGCCCTAGACAATTTAAACTTGCAAAAGATCTCCACCTGTGGTCGTTGCTGAGCAGGTGTGATAAAAAATCCGTGGGTGCCTCCTAAACACAGATTGCTGGCATCACACCCCAGGCTGGGAGGTGTGGTCTGCCTCCGTATTCGAACTCGTCTCCAGTCCCACCCTCACAGCTGACCCTCACTCTCAACTCTAGGGAACTCACAGTTTGAGAACGTGCCTCATTTGTTCCCACCCCGCTGCCCCCACACATTCGTCACCCCCGCCCGGAGCACATTCTCACCAACCCTCCAGCCCAACTCTGGGACAAGAGATATCCAATGCAATAATTTCTACTTCTTCCAAACCCCTCACCACCCCTGTGAGGCCTTCTGGGAACCTCTTCAGAGGCCTCTAGTTCGTCACGTGGCCTTTAGCACTTTCCTTCCCACGTCACATTTGTGCATGTGTCACCTAGCAGACCAGATCATATCTCCATGGAACAGGAACTAGATATTTCATCTCCACAACCCCAGCATCCAGCAGAGCAACTGATGCACACAGCAGGTGCTCTTTAGTTGTCTGGTGAATGAATGGGTCACTGAACAATGTCCCCTGAGACTTAAATTATGTTCTACATAACCCCTGAATTTCTTAAAAGAACATGCATTTCTGACCAGTGGATCATTGCTCATTATCCCCAAAACCAGTCTTTTGGGTTTGAGTGTGTGTGTGTGTGTTTTGTTTTGTTTTGTTTTTGCAGTAGAAATATAGAATATGCAGGTTGTTTTTTTCAGGAAAAAAATTACCCATAGTGGAACCACTCTGGAGGCTCAGGTGCAGTGGTGGTACTGTCTGCTACCATTTTTATAAGCAAAAAAATAATAAGACAGCAGAAATAAAGCGGGACGGGATGATGCATCTCACTTTCACCTTTGAGACTGCAAATCCTCAGTACCTTCTGCTCAAGAAAGCCTGAGGGAGAGGGTGCCTGGGTGGCTCAGTCAGTTGAGCATCGGACTTCAGCTCACATCATGATCTCACAGTTCATTGGGTTCAAGCCCCGCATTGGGTTCTGTGCTGTTTGGAGCCTGGAGCCTGCTTCAGATTCTGTGTCTCCCTCTCTCTCTGCCCCTCCCCTGCTTGCGTGCTCTCTCTCTCTCAAAAATAAAATAAACATTAAAAAATTTTTAAAAAGAAAAAATAAAGTGCCTGAGGTAGGTCAGGGATGTTTTTTAAAATGTCTGTGTGATATTCTTACTTCTGGAAGACAAATTAACGCTGCAGAGTAACTGGGAGAGAGGGAAAAGAAATCTTGATTCATGTTCACTTGCAATGCAGTTTGCTTTAATTGTTTTCCCATGTAATTACATATATTACTGATGTAATTACAAATAATACACATATTTGATTTGTGCAATTATAGAATAGTATATAATTTTTAAATGTGGTATGTTTCTTTCTCCCCAAGATCCCTTTGTAAAGGAAACAATTTATCATTTCTAAAAATAAACCCCTGTGCATTACAGTTTAATAAAGTAAAAATTAGTAAATATTTGCCTTTCTTTTTGCATTTCAGCAAAATAAACCTCGTCGTGAAAATTCAAATTTATAAAGGCTCATTCTATGCCCTGAAAAACTGCTTCCGCTAGGCTAATTCTACCCATTGGAGAAAAGCCAGCCAAACATTATCATAAAGAAAAGTACTTAGAGAACACCTGCTACATACAAGGGCATGGTTCAAGGAGGTATTAGTGATGGCCTAAGGGAGAAGGAAATAACCTCTCCCAGAAACGGAGAAGCACCCCTATACTGGAGTAGAAGAGAGAGACAAGAAAGCTGGGCTCCATCCCACACCACCTGTACATCCCTGAGCAAGTGACTGAAACTCACACAGCTTCCATACAGTGGAGGAAACACCACCTCACTCACCATGAGCATTAAGTGAAATAATGTATGTGAAAGGCCCAGTATGTGCCTCAAGTGGTAGGTAGTTCTTGCTATGACAGCATAAATCATAACCCTCACTTACTGCTTTGTATTTTGATTTGCAAAATCACAACTCCTGTGACGTGCTGCACAGCACCTGGGTCTCTTGGCCTCACATTCTTGGAAGTCAAATGACAACAACCCAGACTCCTTCCAAGGAGGCGAATTGTGAAGCATTCAGAGGAGGAATGTGAACGCCCCGGAGATAGATATGCAGGGAGGAGGAGATGTGGAGAGGAACACGCAATCCCCAGTTGTAAAGACCAGCAGGGAATTCTAATCCTACTAGTGACCCACATTTAGGTTCTATTGGATCCACACAATAGAATATCTTTTTTTTTTTAAGTGGCCAATGTTTAATATCAGGAGATTTCCAAAAATCTTGGGGATTTGGATATTCTCTTGAAAATGAAAAGCACGGGCAAGACTGAGCCCAAGATGCTTCACAGCAACAGCTGGCTAGAGCCAAAGAGTGTTACTGTGTCCAGGTGGTCACACTCTAGAAGCTGTCCTCCACTATGTTCATTATTTTCATAAACTAAGGCACCCCCAGACACAAAAATTTGGAAACTCAAATAGATCTCCGGACACCACAGAAATGTCCAGCGAAGGACTGTAGTCTACATGCCCAAGCAATGTTCTGCCATCTCTGCCGGAGATCCCTATTTGTGGAGTCAGCATTGCCCTCTTCCCAGAAGCCATAATCACAGCTGTTGTCATGACATCTGCTCTCCAAGGATCTTCCAACACCTGAAACTCACTCAGCCCCAGGGAAGGAAGAACACTAGAAGAAAATTATTACAGAATATGTACAATGGAATGTTCAGTCTTCCAAGAGACAAAGGCTGGTGTGGTCTGCCTCCATGTTTAATCTCACGTGTGAGAAGGGGATGGACAGACCATAGTTGGTTTGAGGTGCTCCAAAGATTCTCCACCTAGATATTCAAGAATATGTCTCAGGGAGCCTGGGTGGCTCAGTCAGTTAAACATCAGACTTTGGCTCAGGTCATGATCTCACTGTTCAGGCCCCCTGTTGGGCTCTGTACTGACAGTTCAGAGCCTGGAGCCTGCTTCGGATTCTGTGTCTCCCTCTTTCTCTGACCCTCCCCCACTCACACTCTGTCTCTCTCTCTCTCTCTCTCAAAAATAAATAAACATAATTTTAAAGAGAGAAGAAAAAAAGAATATGTCTCTAGCCTTGGTGCCTCAATAGAGTAAAAGACGGTACAGCTTCACGGCACAGGGACAGAAAGCTTCTAGCAAGGAAAGTTAATTAAGAACTGCAAGAAAGCACACTGCTGATGAGAAAACTGAGTCTCAGAGAGTTTCAGTAACTCTGAAATCTGAGAACTAAATCCAGGAACTCAAGGCTCCAGATCTGCATAAACAGGCCACCCGCACATACTCATGCTTTGCTAATTACTTATAGATACACTCCATTCAACCCATAGATGCATCAAAACTAAGAAATCAAGAACCAGGAGACTAGTGATAGCAAGAGATGGAACTCCCCACTTACCTGAAGATATAGCAGGAGAACACCCTCAGCAAACTCACCTGACGGAGCCAGCTACATTTCGGAGTCAGCAGCACTTTGAAAGACTTGATCCTTCCTTTTACAGTGACATCTGGATGAGGCTTTAAATATTTCACTCTGGATTCAGTCCTCATCATGGAAACAATGGTTTCATCAAATAAGGGAAACAGCTCAGGAAAATCCTCTGTCTCGTGTTCAAGTTTAACCAAAGGCCCAAAGACTAACAAAATAAATTCACATTTTAAGAGTAATCAAAAAAAAATAAATAAATAAAAATAAAAAGGTTGGAAGGAAATTTGCCATAATGCTACAGTGGCTGACCCTACGGAGTAGGATCACAGAGAGACACCATTTTTACTTCTGTCCTTTTTTCTCTTTGTTTTCTTCAATGGCCTTGTCTTGCCAGTTTTAAAATATCTGTAACTACGCAAGAAAAATAAAACCTGTGAATTAATCCTACTCAAGTCTGAGAGCCAAGTTAGGCATCTGATCCTGATGTGGGACCCACAGATCTCCCAGTGTAGCTGACTTATACTTTTGTCTTTTCTGTCCTCTGCTAGACTAGGCAAGGTCCCCTCAAAGCCTGCCATCCCTACAACATCCCCCGACCTAAGCAGCAAGGTCCACAGCACATAATAGATACCTAATAAATATCTGTTAAGTGAACAAATTCATAGTGTCATATTTTCCTTCACCCACTTTCTTTGCATCTGTCAATTTAGAGGATATTACTCAGGTGAATGATACTTCCTGGAAGAGACCATACAATTAATTACCCTTGTAACCTCAAAAATCATATCTGAAGTCAAATCTGCGCAAGTGACAAGTAGGGGCCATAAAAAATGGCACTCTCTTCAGCCTCTTAATTACATACTATATATCAAACTTCTCCTAAGCTCTGAAAATGTCCTATTTAACATTCTGCACTTGACATTCAATTCCAAGCCCTGAAGTGGAGATTGTATTACTTAAATATTTCCCTGGTTTTTTAGTAACTTGTTCCCCATTTTTAGCCTTCAACCAGGTTTTATTTACTCCCTCTTTCCCTCTTACACACTGTTTTGTACTAGCCAAGAGAAGTTAAGGGAAGGTTCATCATTGTTTAAACCCAGAGACTTCAATGTCCTAAAGCTAAGGGACACTTAACCAGTGGCAAACACATGAATACTTTCAAGGTATATGGAGAAGTCAGTTGCCATCAAATATATAAAGAGGGAAGAAACACTACTGCAAAGGCATGTTGAAGACACACACAGAATCATCCCATTCCTCCCCGTGAAGCCAAGGATCTTAAGTTTGGAGACCAATGTGTATGGCATGACTGAAATGTTAGAAAGTACATGAGTGTGTTTGCACATAGATCGTCTGTATGCCCATGGGGAAAAGTCAGAAAGGATATACAACTAAAGAAAATAATAATTAGCCCTGCATGTGCTGAAGCAGAAAAGCCTATGTGCTAAGAAGATAGAAACTTTCACTGCTTATGTTACATAATTCAGATCAAGTGGTAGAATTATGGATGGATTGTATTTTTGTGTTTAAAGTCTTTTCTTCCCCCAAGTAAAAATGTACGCAAGTGTGCATGTCTATGAAGATTAGTTCTCAGCCTTCAGGTGAAAACACAATGTCAAAAACAAAAACATATAAACAAAAATGCATTGAGAAGCAACAGCAGAATCAAATGGCCTGAAATTCACCCTTGGGGCATCTAAATGAAGGCTCATTGGCCCAGATATGATCACATGCCCACTTATTCATCAATTGCTGTGCGCAAGGAAGTGCATGAGATAATTGGTTCAAGAACCCAGGCCTAAGCCAACCACTATGACCAGGGAAAGTTGGATTATCCCTGACTGGATAAAACCAGCCCACAGATCAGCACAGCGGGTGAGGTTGTTGAGAGTGAGAACCTCTCCTAAGGAAAGAGAATAAAAATCTAGGTACAATTAGGTGTGCCTGGGTGGCTCAGTCAGTTAAGCCTCTGACTCTTGATCTTGGCTCAGGTCACGATCTCATGGTTTGTGGGATCCAGCCCCACTTCGGGCTCTGTGCCGACAGCCTGCTTGGGATTCTCTCTCTCCCTCTCTCTCTCTTTGCCTCTCCCCTGCACATGCTCACTCTCTCTTCCTCAAAAAAATAAACTTTTTTTTTAATCTAGGTAAAATTAGGGGAAAAAGAGAGAATTAATGCTGGCTAGACATCAAGACAAAGGGTTCCTGCTATGTATCCATATCCTGCATTACGGATCGTAGGATGGGGCCCTAGGTTGTTCCTTTCCATCAGCATCTGCTCAGTCATTAAGTAATGTCAAATTCCTTCCTCATCAATTATCACTGTGTATGTGTATGCGAGCACGCACACAAGCACACACAATTTACAAGCCTTAATCTGAACTATTCCAGACTCTCCTTACTTATTTTTTTCAAAGAGAACACAGGGGTTTTTTTTAGGTTTTTTTTAATGTTTTATTTATTTCTGAGAGAGAGAGAGCATGAGCAGGGGTGGGTCAGAGAGAGAGGGAGATACAGAATCTGAAACAGGCTCCAGGCTCTGAGCTAGCTGTCAGCACACAGCCCGATGCGGGGCTTGAACCCACGAACCATCAGATCATGACCTGAGCTGAAACAGGACACTCAATCGACTGAGCCACCCAGGTGCCCCGACTCTTCTCACTTATAAACCTGATTCTGGGCTTGTCCTCTTCAAATCATCCTTTCATCAACCATGAGAGTAATTATTTTAAGAAGCAAATTTAATTATGTCACTCTCCTACTTGGAACCTGTCAGTAGCTTCCCAGTGTCCCTAGAACTCCTTGGTGTCGCCCCACAGTAGGGCCCTGGACCAGCTGGCTGTGCCTGCATCTCCAGCCTCTTTTCCCACCAAATCCACTTCATGCCCCCTCAGCAGCCTCACCCCCATGCTGCCTCAGAATTCTGTATCTTGGCTTAGTTCACTCACTATTCCTACTTCAAGACCCAGTTCCCCTAACCCAACCCATCCCTTTGAGGGTGCAAAGTAAGCCTTTCAGAAAGAGGTAGTTTGTGGAGAAACCTCTGGAGACGGCTCTCTCCCTCCTCTCAGGAAAAAGAATGACAGCAAGTTTCTTACAGGTGAGAAGATACCCACCTTCTCCATCCTTGGGTCTTTGGATGAAGGAGAAACCAAACTGTTAAAGCCATTAATAGTCTCCTACAGGAGAGTTATTCCCCAAAACTGTTGAACGCCCTTTAAAAATGTCAATCAATGTCTTACTCTTCAGAAATGTAGCAGCCAAGACCGTCAGCCCAAGACTCTTGCACAATGTGAAGAGGGGCAAATCACTTGGCCATGGCAGTGGATGCAGTAGGTATGGAGGATGCTGGCTACACTTGGAATACAGCAGTTGCACTTGCTGATGGATTAGACACTGGGTATAAGGGAAGGAGAGGACTCAAGTTTAAGACTCAAGACATTCAGCCTAAGAAACTGCAAGTGTGGTACTTCCATCAACTGATGTTGGGAAGGCTGAGAGTGGTTTGGAAAATCAGGGGTTCAATGCTGGCCAAAGTAGAAGACACAGAATCTGAAGCAGGCTCCCGGCTCCAAGCTGTCAGCACAGAGCCCGACGCGGGGCTTGAACTCACGAACTGTGAGATCATGACCTGAGCCGAAGTCGGATGCTTAACCGACTGAGCCACTCAGGCACCCCAATGCTGGCCAAGTTGGGTGTGAGATGCTTGTTAGACATACAACTGTAAATGTCACATAGCTGGATATCACAGTCAGGAGTTCTGGAGAGACTTCTGTACTCAAGATACAAATTTGGGAGTCGTTGTCTTGGAAGAGGCCTTTAAAACCATGTTTATCATCAAAGAACAGCTTGCTTTTAGTCCAATTCAAGACAGGATGAATTTTATGGTAATGTTTTTTCTCCCCCTCCCATCCTATCCATGCTCCTAGTAGAACTTACGACCCCAGAACATACAGCCAGACCCCAATACAGGATCCAAGCAGTCACAGCAGCAAGATGCGCCCAGGGGGATGAGCACCTCCAGAAACAATTCCATCCCTTGACAGTCCAAGTGTTACCAAGGAAAACTTGCCTAAACACAAGCAGTTAATCAGGGAGAGCACTGGACAGGGAGTCAGAAAACCTAGAAGAGAAATCCTGACTCTGTTAAAGATAGGACTCTTTAGCTGTGTGACCTTAGACAAGTCAATCAACATCTCTGAACCTGACTTCCTTCACATGTGAGACAGTAATACTACCTACTTCATAGGTTTATTAGTGCACATTGAGTGACAAAATCCATCTAAATAGTTTAGCACAGCACCTGGGATATAGGAACTACTCAGTAAATATCAGCAATCATTATTATGTTGTTACTGTTCTTAGTAGTAGTATTTGACTTAGTCTGTGCTCCCCCAGAGGCAGTTCTTGAGGCCAGGATTAGGAAACAGGAAAGTGATCCTAGGAAACACTAGTTAAGAAGAAGGAATGTGAGAAATGGATGGAAAGAAAAGAAGCCAACACATGGGGGCACCTGGGCGGCTCAGTCAGTTGATCATACAACTTTGCCTCAGGTCATGATCTCACGGTTTGTGAGTTCAACCCCCATATCGGACTTGCTGTTGTCAGCCCAGAGCCTGCTTTGATCCTCTGTCCCCTCTCTGCCCCTCCCCTGCTTGCACTCACCTCAAAAATAAACATTAAAAAAAAAAAAAAGCCAACACACAGTGTGTCATCAAGCAAGTGACCACTGTGGGGTAATTGGGACCTAACCCCGTGAGGGCGCTCTGGGATCCAGTGTAGGACACATGACTACAGTTAACCCACCTGAGGGTGAGGGACTGAGTACAAGGGACTTATACTTCAACTCCTGTAGGTCCCTCGTCCCTGGGGCAGGGCTGCTTGTGGGTTGTGGCATCAATGTCTGGCTCTGGCTGGGCGCACCATGGTGATAAGGCCCAAAGGATGCAGGGGGAACACACACTGGCATCCACGACAATATTATCACCAACATGGCTTTGCCTCCTGCCACTAATACTCCCAACTTCTCTGAGCCTCAGTTTTTCATCTATGAAAGGGGAGCTTGGGGGGAGGTAGATAATACCTGCCTCTCAGAGTTGGCTTGAGGATTTTATAAAGTAACGTTTGTAAAAGCCCCTAGCACTCAGTTTCCTCTCTCCTTCTTCTTCCCACCATCACACCCTTTGCACACACAGGGGAAAGCCCGCTTCCTTGCAGGCCACTCAGGCCCATTCAGAAGGCACTTGCGGTTTTATGGCACTGTTCTCAGACTGCAGAGCATTCTTTCCCCATAATGTGCTCTCCGACATCGATAATGATCTAAATATTCCTTTCTGGAGGGAGGAGGTGGAGGTGCTCTGAGAGCAAGAACAGCAATTCACAACCCCAAGGTATGTTTCACTTCTGCCGCCACTGCGATGGCACCCACCACATCTGCGCCGCCTATCGCCAAGGCAAATTGGTGAAGACAGAGTTGTTGGCACCCAGTTACATTCAGCACCTTCTCATGCACACCTCAGGGCTGCTGACAGAAACACAGGCGCGCTGACCCAAAGGAGCCGACCCATCCTGCCCACCCCTCCCCCGCAAAAAAAGGTCAATCTTGCAAGGGCCCCCGCAGGAAGCAGGCCTGCCCAGTGCAACCCGCCAGCCCATACAGTGAAGCCGGCCTCGGGCCCAGGAGACAAGTGCTCATGTGTGAGTAAGAAACCACCAGAATACCAACGAGCAGTGAGGGCTCCGTGCCAGGAAACCCCCACAACAGCCATTTGTTTGGTGTTCTGGGAAAACTGAATGCCAACAGAGGCCTCACGGAGGCATCCAACGGCCAGAATAAATTTGAAAGAAGTTGACCACACTTGAGGCTGACCGGGTTTGGTTACTGACACACTAATAAGTCTGATTAATTAAAAATTATTCTCTAATTAGAGTTAGCAACAGCCCCAAAGAGTGGCACCTTGTCGCACCTAATGAGGGGCTCACCAACATGGATAAGGCAATTTAGTGGATGAAAAATAAAATTAGGTGGTTTCTGTAGATGAGGGCTGCATTAAGGACCTTGAGTGTGGCATCTGATTGATTGCTCATACACCCCCTGAAATAGGCGTCAACATCCCCGTTTCACAGATCATAGAACTGAAACTCAAAGGGTTCACCGTTAATTGGATCATGATGATAAAGCCAGTCACTAGGAATGCTGAAGATAAGCCCATGCTTATCTATGCATCAATTCTGCCTCTCAAGAATAATTTTCTTAAAAAATCTATAGTGTTTTCATGTGCAGAATTTAATGAAGTACAAAATTTATTTACTATTTTTAGAAGACGTTGCTCACCTCTGGAGTAGGAGGAGAGGTAATACCCGGGAATAGGCATGAGGGGACTTTAAGACTCTGGTCCTGTTCTACTTCCCGGCCTCACTGGTGGTTTCATGGGAGCATCATCTTGTGATGACGGTTCCTCAAGGCGGACACTTGGTGACTGGTAAATTTTCTCTACATATATTATACTAATGCAGGGACCAGAAAATCATGGTCTGCAGACCAGCTGCCTATTTTGTAAATAAAATTTTATTGGAACTCAGCCATATACGTTCGTTTACCCAGTGACCCTTTGTAGAATAAGTTTGACGATCCCTGTGTATACTATACACAAAAAAACTGAGCCAGACTTGGGCACATGGTAGATCTATCTTTCCGGTGGTTTTCTAAGTCAATTGTGTAAATGAGTTTGCAGACTTTAAGAACATAAATGACAAGGAAAAGGCTTAATGTTACCGTGACATATCCATTAAAGAATTTAAAAGTTAGATTATAAAAACACATGCAATCCAATGGGAAATAAGGAAGGTAGAACAAATGAAAAATCAAGACCAAAGGGAAAGCCAGGTATTACAGAAGTCATCCACTGTGACATCTGACATAACGATGAAGGTTGGGCTGCAAATCTGATGGAGTTTCCCGGACACCCAAGCAAAAACGGCAACAAATGCAACACAAATGTACCAAATGTCAGAAAACCGAACTGGGATGTCAAATGTCCCCTGCACAGTCCAGAAAATGTCTAAACCTCTGCACGCAAATGAAAGCTGGCTCTTCCTGATTTAAAAAAAAAAAAAAAAAAAAGGCACCTTTACCCCATTTTTCATGCAAAGAGACAACTCATTTTTTGCTCTGATGGGCAAAGAAGCCCTCAGGAGCCTAATTTTCGCCAACTGCCATGTGGCATTGCCCGTTCCCATCTGGGCTGGCTGGCACCGAGCTCGATGAACAGAGCAGCGGGCCCCAGGAGGGTCCTCTGATCATGGCTCCATCACAATGACCTACTTGGGACTAGAACAACATTTTAGAGTATAACTGTGTTTTATGAGTCATAAATATTGCACAGATGTTCCTTATTTACATAGACTCAGTAGATTATTATTGCGACATTACCATGCTAATATGGTGATTCCTGCATTCAAAACTAGAGGGCAGGAAGCAGGGAGATGTAATTAAACAAGTATGGTGCACATTTTGGGGGGCTGCTAAATAAAGCAAAACAAAAATACATACTGAAACCGCTACCTCTTACTCAATTTTATTCCATACCTGCCACCTTGATGGCAAGCATTAGACTATTCACAGAATATCATTTGTCGGATCAAGAGGGCCATAAACTGAATAATAACAATAGTAACAGGTAGCACTGAATGTGTGCTTACTATGTGTTTATATATGTATTAACACATTTAAATCTCAGAACAAACCTATGAGGTGCATTTCATAGTTATGCCCTTTTAACGGATGACAAAACTGAGGCAGAAGTAGACTGAATAACTTCCCAGGGTCAGAAATATGATGGCAAAGGCAGTATCTGGCTCCAAAGCCCTTGTTCCATTAACCACGCGAAATGCAAGAACTGTATCCGCTTTCTCCAGAAGCAAAGGCTATTCTGTGCTGTCCTACCCTGAGTCACTGAAGCACACGACTGGCAATGCCCAAAGCGATCTCAGTGATCCCTGGCAAATAGAACACTGCCTCCCTGCAGACAGAGGTCTCCACGGTCCTTGACTCTGGAGGCAGCGAGGAGTCGAGCCTTCAGATCAGGTCTGAAGCTGCCTCTTCCATCTCTACTCTCTCTTCTCCCCCCCTTCTCCCTCCCCTCCCCTCCCACACACCAGCCTGGACTCTGTGTTTCCAATCACACCACAGGGCTCGGCTTTTCACAATGACCTGCTGAGCATTTGTTCAGCCAAGGCAGCTCTCCCAGGCCCTCCCCTGGCTCACAACTCCACAGCCAAGCATCACTGCCTGCCAGAAACCATCCCTGGCTCCAGCCAAGTGAGCTGTCCCCCAGGCTGCCCCTTGTAGCAGTGTCTTACGTCTACTGCCTCCGTATGGTGACTGCCAGCATGCCCATCTGTTTCCCCAAGCCAGACAGTGAGCATCTTGAGGACAGGAGTGGTCCTTCCTGCCTCTCCTGCCGGGGTAGCTCCAGTGGCTGACCCAGAGAGGGAAATCGGCAAACCCTGGTGGACCAGAAGAACTGGGAAGGGAAAGAACAGAGACCTACTCTTTGACAGCCATAAGGATGCCCTGCCCCGAAGTGCAGCCATGCCTACTAAGATCTGCCATGAAACGGCAGCCTTCACTTCTTAGCAGCCCTTGAGTCTCCAAAACAAACATCTATGGTCAACACTAAGGTGGACACACTGCTCCCTTTTCGACATTCTACCCCACAACACAAAGCACACTCACCCTTGAGTGCACCTAAGTGTTTGCATAGTCCATGCTGTGCCCGAGGTGAAGAACAGGCTGTGTGCGTCTGGTAGTGATAGTCAGTTTTACACATTATGTGGACACTTCTGTGGCTCCTGCACTGGACTGGTGCCCTCTGGGGAAAAGCTGTCCAAGGACGTCCACCCATTTCACCTGTATGTCCTTGAGTATGTACAGAAAGGACGGGGAGAGAATGAGGGATAAACATATCCATTCCTTTGCTTCTCTTTCAGAAAAGGTGCTCCTAAAAATTAGTTGCAAATGGAAACTTTGAAATTTGAATGATGCCAATCCTTATGTGCTATGAGAGGGGAATAGAGGAGGGTGTCTGTGGGGAGAGAGTTTTAAAAAATTATGAAATCTTAATTACGGTATAAATGTTTCATTTCCTCACTCCTTGAGTGTCATATAATGTACTCTTGACTATTCAGGTTTGTTTAAAATGTTAAAAAATAAATTACAAACAATAAATTTAATTTTGTGATATCTTACATTCCAATTATCTGGGTTTACTGAAAACGATGATTTGTACGAAGGAAAAAATGAGTTCGCTATTGAGATGAAGGGTGTATTTAAAGAGGAGGGAGCCAGACATTCAGCACCGGTTTCCATTTATTCATTCAGTCTGTCAACAAACACTTACAGAATACCCAGTATGTACCAGGCACTTTTCAAGTAGTGAGCAAGACAGAACTGCCCCCTCCGAGAGCCTACATTCAAGTGGGAGGAACAAAATAATAAGCAAAAAAATAAATGAATACTTTGAGTAGTTGATGCTATGAAATACATTATCAACATACTTGGGCTAATATGGACAGAAAATGAAGGAGTGATATTTGAGCAGAGGTTATAAAGAAGCAGCATACCAAGCAGAGGGAACAGCAAGAGCAAAGGCTCTGAGGTAGGCACAGGTTTTGACTCTTCAAGAAAAGAAAAGAAGGCCAATGTGGCTAGTACAGGAGTCTGCAAACCTTTTCCATGAAGGGCCAAACAGCTGTCACTTTATGAGCCTTTGCAGGGCATGCAGTTTCTGTTGCATCACCATCGTGTGAAATCGGCAAGGCTATGTCTCCAAATAACTTCTTTTATGGGCACTGAATTTTGAATTTCATGGAATCTTTTAATTACTTATCAGTCATTTTAAAAATGTATAAAACATTCTTAGTTCACAGGCCACACAAACAGGCAGCAGGCCACATCTGGCCCGTGGGATGAAGTCTGTTAACTCTAACAGAAGCCAGATTTTATAGGCAAAAAACAATAGTTGGGGTTGGGCGTTTTATTTATTCTAACTGCAAATGAACCAATCTGAAAGAGAGGAGAGACGCGGCCTGATTTATGTTCTTGAAAAACTACGTTGGCAGTTGTATGGCGATTCTGATGGTGTCATCAACTTCCTTGAAAAATGTGTCAATAGGGAGCTGAACGCTGTCCTCTTGATTAAGGAGTCTGGAGCAAACCATCTTCCTATCCAAAGCTCGGTGGATCTGTTGATTCCTATTTGAACCACGGAAGTTTTTTTTTTTCTTTAATGTTGATTCTCATAATAATAAAGATTTCCCCATTTTCCTCCATCACTAAACATGGCCTCAGAGACATCATGTTTGAGGATACATTTCCAGCAGGTCATGCATGTTCTTTCATTTTATTTCCTTTCACGACTGAAATCATCTGACCAGTAACAAATGGAAGCTAAATAGTCAATACTGTCTGTACATCTAACAGGCTCCATCTTTGCCTCAAATGTATTACTGTAAGTACTAACATTTTCCCATTTCCATTTTCCACTCATTTTTACAATGCAAGAGAAAACTGGAAAAAAATTCAATCACAGCTGTGCAGACAAAGGTGGTAGGAAAGAAAAACTGGCCTCACGGTTTGGCAGATATCAGAGTACAATGGCTTCCACTGATTTCACAAAGTCCAAATTCAACACTTGGGGCATAACAAATAAAGGCAAAAAGTACAGCTTTCCCCCCTCAGTACTAATGTATATTAAAGGAAAGGCTGTCAAGGGACTTGGACCTTTTAGACTTTGTTGTTTTTCTCTGACTGCCCTTCCCAAATCCTGACTTCCAATATCCCCTCTGGAACCTCACCTGACCTTCATGTTGGCTCGTAGACTGTACGTGGTGTCTTGACATTCAGCTTAGCCCAGCAGCCCAGCTACAGCTAACCCTATCCCCACAGAGAGGAAGTGCCGCCATGTTGGTCAGCCCCAACAAAGATTTCACTCTTGACGCCCTCTGTCCTCTTAAAAATCTAAAAGTTCTCAACTCTTGTGAGCATGAACAAGACTCAGGATTGCTTCTAAATCCTGGTTCTTCATCTGCCTACTTATCAGGGTTGAGGGTAAAAGGAATTCATGTATTTCAAGCCCTCTGAAAGATACCAGATAAGTCAATCAAGGTAAAAAAAAAAAAAAAAAAAAGTAACCAGATCAGATCCAATCAGAATTTTCCAACCACTTCTTTCAGTTTCTTAGATTTCAATCCCTCCCATGCTCACAGAAGCAAAGCCTTTTATAGCAAGGCTCTGAAGAATACAGAAAAAAAGTGGGTTTGAGATGTGGGTGTGTGGCAGACAGACTCAAAGATGGCCACCAGTGACCCTCCCCTCCTGATATTCATGTCCTTATGCAATCAATCCCTCCCCATGCGCATGGGCTGGACTAGCGGCTAGCTTCTAACCAGCAGAATATGGTAAAGAGGGCAAGATGTCATTTCTGTGATAAGGCTATATAAGCTTGTGGCATCTCTCTCACTGGTAGACTCTCTCCTTGCTGAGGAGATGAGGCAAGGCACTGTGTTGGAGAGGCCTATTGTAGCAAGGAACTAACAGTGGTCTCTGGCCAACAGCCCACAAGGAACTAAGGCCCTCAACTCTGGCAGCCTCCAAGAAACTGAATGCTCCCAATAACTATGTAAACTTAGAAACAGAGCCTTCCCCAGTCAAGCCTACAGTTGAGACCACAGCCATGGCTGACATCTGGATTGCAGTCTCATGAGAGACCCCAAACCAGAGGACCCAGCTCAGCTGCGCCCAGACTCCTGACCCACAAAAACCATGAGATAATCGACGTTTTCAGTGGTTCAAGTGTTTTTAGTAAGTGTTGTTCTAGTGGCTAACTTTGTGGTAATTTTCTACATAACAATAATTAACTAACAGGGTCTACTTCAATTCGAACTTCATCCTAATCTGGAATTCACATGCTGTCAGCTCTCCACATACCTCCAGCTGCATTATGCTAAGCTTTCACAAATTTAAAAGAGTAAATTAGACATTGATTTCTTTCAAAGAACCATTATATTAAACCAATCTTGATCCCTTTCCTCCAACAAAGGGATGTCATTTGCCAAATCTTCCTCTTTGAAGCAAGTGACAAAGAAGAAAATCAAACCCTGGCATGGCCACCTCTGGGTCTAGGAGGAAGGGATCACAGCACTTGGCCTGGCCTGTCTCATACCAGGAATGCAGTTAGATACTTCGGGGCCACAGGGCCGTCCCAAACCATCTGGATACAACTGGCAGCATGAGGAAGCCAGAGGTAGAATATCCTTTAGTTGCTATTGTCTCATTATTTGTAATCAAAATCGCTATTCTACAGCAATTTTTTCCATGCAAGTATAAATTTCTCTTGGCAAGTAAGTTATTTTTAACAAAGAGCCTTAGGCTGTAAACTTGCTGTTCAAGTCAGGTCAAGCAAAATCAAAGGAGCCAGAGGAAGGAGAGACGCACATTTCTCCAAGGAGACGTCACTGCCCTGTCCCACAACTGTCCTCAGAATGCTACTCCAGGCCCTCTTCCCTCTCCGTTTTTTAACTTTATACATGTCGTCCTTGCCACGCCTCACCTTCCACTATGCCATCATTCAAGCTGCTCCTAAGAAAACTTGTCATTATGATGACAGAGTTTCCCATTTACCTAAGGTTTGCTCTTACTGTTCCAAATACGTAAATCCAGGGTTTATTAGACCAAACACATCATGATAAATACCAAAACAGACACCTGAGCAGCTGGGTCTGCAGAGCCCGTACAAACGTCACACAAGTTTCCCTTCCCATTTACATGATACAATGGGGCCATGGTATGCACCCCAGGTTCAAATTTTGAAAAGCAAGTTTGGGGCCTTGCCCCAGCCTTTAATATCTGTGTGACCCTGGGTTGGCCCTTCAATGTATCTAAGATTCAGCCTCCTATGTACAAAAAAGTGACAGTACTTATTAAGAGCAAGGAATGAAATGGAATGACATGTTTAAACACAATGTGTAAAGCATTATGAAAATAGAATCATAGGGATTAAAGAAAACAAGTTAGCCTTTTCTTTATAACTCAAGATTACCCCTTAAAAAATCATTTATTAAATTTGGAACCCACACCTGTTTTTTCTCCTGACATCATAATTGTCACGGCTGCCACTACACTTTCAGCAAAGCAACAAGGTGGGGCCTTGGAGGCCTGCAGGGGAATGTAGTATCCCCTGCCCACATGCCCAGTAGCTCCAGCTGCTGAGTTTGCTGCTTTTTTAGTCCTCTTCCCTCTTCTCTAGCAATCAGGCCATGGCCCCTTTTATTTACCACCACTGCAAGCATGCGTCCCTGGAATAGCCAATCTCCTTCTTTCTAAACCCTCTGGAATTGAAAATCAAATACAAACTTGCTAGATTTGTACATAAAATAAGAGTTGCGGCCTCTAGAGGAGAGTCTGGGGGCTCTCCCTAGGAGAAAGGACAAGAACTTTGTGTGGGTTTAACATTTACTTGGTGGCCAGGAGGCTCTTTGGCTTCTTTTCAGGATCTTCACAACACAAGAGAAGGTGAGCCTTCTAAACAGTAAGATTCAGGAGAAGAAAGGAATTTTCAGACAACATCTGGTATATGGTTACCATGCACTGTTTCTATATCAGACTTCATTTGATGCCTACATACATCTATAGACGTGTACCTGCATGAGTAATATTCAACAGTAACAAAACCATGGACATATTTGATATGCAGAAGAAATTCTCCCCTAAGAATAATAATAGTGTTCACACTATTGATTTACTACTTTACATATACTATTTCACATGATACTCACAACGGTCTAATGGGATAGGCACAATCACCCCATATTTCCTGATAAATCTTAGGTTCAGAGAAGTTAACTAATGTGCCCAAGTATATAGTAGCTAGTACACAGGAAAACTTGGGATCCCAGGCAGTCTGACCCCATTGCCAGTCCAGTTGGGAATGAAACTATCTCCGAGGATTATTAGGGATTCGAGTCACATTATCAGCTTTTCCCAATGATAAGCAGTAAACTCTAAAATCCACCCATCAAATTGAGACTTCTAATGATTCATATATAAATTACAAATTCTCAGAAACCACTTGCCAGGTATTTTATATGCATCAGGTCAAATCATCACAACCCCCTTGTCAAGCTGGTTGAGTTATTTCCCATCTACATATGGGGAATCTAGGCTCAGAAAGGTACAATAATTTGTCCAAGGACATACAGCCAGTAAGAGGCAAGAGCCAGGATTTCAATTCAGGTCTCTCTGACTTCTATACCTAATCTCTTCCCAACATGTTGAGTGAGCCAAGATAAAATATATTTCAATGCAAAGTATTCACATGTGATGTAATCAACCTTTGCAATTCAGTAGATACCTGTGAATCTTGCAGATTTAGCTCTGAAATTGAGACAATATTGGCCTAGAAGTGAACACAACGGGGTTAAAATCCAAGTGTGGGTAGTAAGTGGCTGCACAACTTTGGATACGTCACATAGCCTCACTCACACTGCATTTCTTTGCAGTGATCCAATTTCATAAAGACTTTACAAAGATTAAAAGGGATAATATGTGACATATTGCATGTGCCATGGTCCTCGACACAGAGGGTGCTATAAGTTACTTTTTCCTTAATTCATCAATTATATTTTCCTTTAAAATCATAGAGGTACTGGTTCGATTTCAGACTGACAGATTTAAGATAAACCAGTCATTATGGTATAATAGAGAACACAGAATCTCCAAATCAAGAGTAAAAATGCTGGAAGTGATCTTAGAAATCACTTAATATCCATTCATTCACCAACACTGAGTACCAACTAGATGCAGGTATTATGCGGAGCACAGGAGATCAGTGGTGAACAAAACAAAATCTGGAGTTTAAATTCTGTAAAAAAAAGTCAGAAAACAAACACCAAAATAAACAAAAAAAAATACCTTTTAAGAGACTCAAGTACTATGAATGGAAAGAGCAAAGCTCCCTCCCATTTGGTTTATATGGAAAGTGACCTCCAACCAGAGAGAGGACTTAACTGGCCAAAGACCAAGTGAGAGATTCATGGTGCATCTTTGCTCTCTTGACCAGTGGTTCTCAAGTTTTCACATGCATCAGAATCAACTGGAGGGCTTGTTAGAACACAGATAGCTAAGCCTCAACCCCTAAGTTTATGATTCAGTAGGTCTGGGATGGGTCTTAAGATGTGGCATTTATAGGGGTGCCTGGGTGGCTCAGTCGGTTGGGCAGCCGACTTCGGCTCAGGTCATGATCTCACGGTTCGTGGGTTCAAGCCCCGTGTCGGGCTCTGTGCTGACAGCTAGCTCAGAGCCTGGAGCCTGTTTCAGATTCTGTGTCTCCCTCTCTCTCTCTCTCTCTCTCTCTGACCCTTCCCTCCTCACACTGTCTCTCTCTCTCTCAGAAATTTAAAAAAAAAAAAAAAAAAAAAGATGTGGCATTTATAAAAAATTCCCAGATGATAATGATGCTAGTCCAGGGACCACACTTTGAGAGCTATTGCCAGTAAGGAGTATAGCTATACAAGAAAGCAGCAAGGTAGAAAGGAAGGAGGTTAAATACCCTAACCCTTTTCTCTCTCCCATACAACTTCCTCCCAGTGCTCCCCATCTGCTAAACTCAATCAGAAACTAGAGGGCAAAGGAGTCAAGGTCATGCAGCCTCCTGGAACTCAGAGAAGTACAAAGGACTCCATTAATGCAATTCCCTCTCCTTCCCCCTTTCCAAATTAAAGGGTACTAATGGCCTCTTGCTTTTCTGAGTCTCTAGATGTCTTAGCACCCCTTGTGGGGTCCCTTAACTCCAACCCTACCCCATATATAGGCCCTTCGTTAAAGTCTCTTGACATATTGGGAGTTGAATTCTGTTTTCTGTCAAGATCCAGAGGGACACACACCACCAGACCCCTAGACAGCTCCTTCAGTGATGATCAGTTCAGAAACTGACAAAAGCTATTCTATATTTTCCTACACCAACATCTATAAAATGCAGGTCAAATATGAGATCATCTTTTTTGCTACATAAATATGAATTGTATATGCAACTTGCAGGAATCTGCACAGCAAATTCAATGAGATCAGTCTGAACCAAGTCTAGGGTAGGCATTAGAGTAATTAATTTCATCCTGGTTTGCCTGGCACACTCTTAGTTTTAGCACTGTAGGGCCCATATCCTGGGAAACACCTCCACCGTGGGCAAACCAGGACAACTGGTCACCCTAGTCATATACTCTTATACTCCTGTGAACTCCAGCAATATTGCTCCAGCAATAGCACCACCACCAAAAATGGCTAACATTTATTGAGCACTTTCATTGAGCTTGGCCCCATGCTAAGCTCTTTACATACATCAGCTCATTGACTTCTTAGAACCACCCTACAAGCAAGTTACTGTTATTAGCCTCATTTCACAGATGATAAAATTGAGACTCAGAGGGCTCAAATAACTTGTTCAAAGTCATACAGCTTATAAGTAGCACAGCACTGACGGGCACGCACGCAGCCCTGATATCAAGCCTGCACTTTTAACTAGTATGGTTTCCTTCATGACAGAGCAGATGGGTCCACCTATACCAGACCTGATTCCATGAGAAAGAAAACCAAAACCTACCAGAAGGTCATATTAAGGACCACGCTCAGAAAATGCAGTTACAAGAGCAGAAATGGAGAGGGGATTTACACATTCTTTATTATAAGGCACACAACAAAAAAAGTCATTGGGGAGGTATTTGGAGCTTTTGGAAAATTTCGCAGGCCTGGACTCTGAAATGACATGACCACAAATACGACTGTGGCCAAGCCCTTGCACCTCCATGACACCAATTCCCTTATCTGATATATGCAATTGTTATGTCTGCTTCATGGGGTCACAGTATCGACTTAATGAAGCTTTACAATCCTCTGAAAGGAATTCTCGTTGGAAATTTTGAAGAAAGGCTTTCCACCCAGGAATTTCAAGTAAGACCTAAATGTTTCCCCGAAGTGTGAATTCAACACAGAACCTGGCACAAAGTAAACCAGACAGAGAACAGAAAGTTGTGGCTAAATACATTGATTCCAGCCCCAAATTACTTGGGTTCAAGTCATGGCTCTACCACTCACTAGCTGTATGACCTTGCTACATAACCACTTTGTTCCTCATTTTTGATGACAATTGTTCCCATATCATAGGATTGTTATGAAGATTCTACAAGTGACAAAAGTAAAGCCTTTGAAAAATGTCTGGCTTGCTGTAAGTATTTAAGGAATACAATAATATTAGTGTTTGCTATTGGGTAGACATTTCCTCTCCTGCACTGATTCCCCTAGTGTTCAGTTTCAATCCTTCCTGCTCTGCAGACATACCCCAGTGCACCTATGATTTTCATAACTTTAGAATCTGTTTCCTTATTATTATTCCCCTATCATCCATCATATCACCAAATTACTTGTCATCTCCTTGCATTTTTCTGCTTTCCATTCCAACATGTGCCAAATGCTTCTCTCCTCTGTATACTCTTCAGGATTTAGAAATCTTCATCCCCAGGGAGTTAAAATTCCTTCTGTCTTATTCTAAATCAACCTGCTCTAATGGAGGTGCTATTTGAAATGAACAATCCTGGCAACAGATTCTGTTTATTTCATCTCCTAGACCTGGGGATCCCACACTTTTCCTTTTGAATAAACTATGGATGGTGTTAAATAATAAAACTAATTAATCAGCAAAGGGTAGATTTTTATAATATGTAACCTTTAGCAAAGATCTCAAGTGCTTTGGTGGTCAGGGGAAAAAAATCAAAATCCTAAAGTCAGACACTAGAACTCAAGCCCTTAAGAAATACAGACATCACCTGGTCATTTCACAGATGGGAAAACTACGCCCAAGGTTCACAGCACCTCTAAACACTGAAAAGATTGTGCAACATTATTCCTCTGTATCAAATGTGCCTTCTGTGGCCCCAAGCAAACCCATGGACAGAGGCTGTCCCATGGAAGAATCTCTGTTATTTCTCCATGTAAGTGCCAGGAGAGAGAAGGGGTGATAAAAGGGGAAGGATTCTGATACTTAACAAGGCCCCTCCATCAGGGCCTCAATCACTCATGCTCAAATGTTTCCCTGTATCTGGGACACAACTCTCTACTTCTTTCCCTCCAACCAGATTCCCCACAGGAATCCTAATTACAGACTTTTAAAGAAAGCATTCCATTAAAATAAGTGTTCCATATAGAAAATAATACCTAAATTTGTTTTGAAAGAGTGATTGAAGGAAGCAATACATATGTTTAAAATCTTTATCATCTGTACTTTACTGACAAATCTTAAATTCCAAGGGTATCACTTTTTTTCTAATGTTTATTTATTTTGAGAAAGAGAGCGAGTGTGAGCTGGGGAGGGACAGAGGGAGAGGGAGAGAGAGAATCCCAAGCAGTCTCCACAGTCAGTGCAGAGCCCGATGTGTGGCTCGATCCCACAAACCATGAGATCATGACCTAAGCCAAAACCAAGAGTCAGATGCTTAACCAACTGAGCCACCTGGGCCCCCCTGAGAGTATCACTTTTGAAAGAGAAAATTTAAATGCAGAAATATTACAAACAGAAGTGTAATTAACACCTATGTCCTTCTCTATCAAGAATTACCAACTAATTTTAACAAATTTTCATAGAGTGTGTTCCCCTTTCCAAATGAAATAGAAAATTAAAGTTAAATGCCCTTCATCTGCCATCCCAGCTCCTTTTTTCCCCATTTCTCTTCCACAGAGTAGAGCCTTCCATGTTGCATTTTATACTAAAATAAGCATACACAGATTCTTAATATTTGTTACATTTATGAAATCAGCTCTTTTTCTTCCAACAAAAGAGGATGTAGCCTTCTAGATGCTGAGTTTGCTTCATGAACCAGAGGAGCCTAATAATATTTGCAAATATTTTTTAATAGATACTCATATTTTTAGCACAAGATCTTCCAAGGTGCTGATCAAAAAGGACACTGGCACAGCAAAAACTGGGATGCTTCTGTGTATAAATGGGATTCTACCAGTGTTAAAGATGTCACTAGGGGGGGCGCCTGGGTGGCTTAGTCGGTTGGGCGTCCGACTTTCGTNTAAAATGTTTATTTATTTAATATGAGAGAGAGCATGCATGCACACATGGAGGAGGGGCAGAGATAGAGAGAGAGTGTGAATCCAAAGCAGGCTCCACACTATCAGTGCAAAGCCTGATGCGGAGCTTGATTTCACAAACCATGAGATCATAACCTGAGCCAAAATCAAGAACTGAGCAGCCATTGGGGCGCCTGGGTGGCTTAGTCGGCTAAGCGTCCGACTTTCGCTTAGGTCATGATCTCGCAGTTCATGGGTTCGAGCCCCGCGTCGGGCTCTGTGCTGACTGCCAGCTCAGAGCCTGGAGCCTGTTTCAGAGTCTGTGTCTCCCTCTCTCTCTGACCTTCCCCTGCTCATGCTGTCTCTCTCTCTCTCTCCTAGAAATAAATAAAAATATTAAAAAAAAAAAAAAAAGATGTCACTAGCAACTATGCACCCCATTAGGGACCTACGAAGCCAGAAAAGGTCAGGCCAAGATATACTACATCTGCTTCCCCTCTGTATAGACAACTCACTTTCATGATATCCTGTATCTTTGCCTAAATAAATCAGAACATTTGGAAGTTCAGGACCACATACAAGGTCTCTGCCAAATAATCTATAATGCATTTGGGACTGCGCCATCGGGGTCAGAAGAAGGACAGGGACGAAGATCTCCCCATCATGACCAGATTTACTCAGAGATCAGAATGTCAAAATACGAAACAAGAAGTAAAACATGTCTGAAACATAAGAATTTTTGTGGAAGAGCTCAGTCAAGTGGGATTCATCCACTGTTCCTCTGCCTCCAAACCATTTGAACCTGACATAGAAAAGATGGCTCAAGGCATTATTCCTGGAATCTTCTAGATGATCCAAAATCCTTCTGGGACTAACGATTTCCTCCCCAAAAGAAGGAAACATCTGAAGTTTGAGCCAAAACCTGTGGATCACAATTAGACATGTAAAAAGGTAACATGGCATCAGGTAGGTACCAAGGAGGTCTAGAGCTCCAGGTAGAGCAGGTAGTCAGCAATTTTCTAGGGACAAATGATAGCCGCTGAGGATTTGGAGGTGAAGGAAATGAGAAGGCAACTGAGAAATGCTTCAGTACCTGCTAAACCAATTCTCAGGTAAAACCAGTAACAATACACTTTTGCACACAGTGAACTTAAATGTATGCTAACTGTGCTATATGTGAGAAGAGGTTAAAATAAAAAAAGGTAAGAAAACTGACTTCATCAACCTTCACTTAAAAAGTGACCGATAAGGAGAGTAGTCCTAGGTTAAACTAAGGAGAGTAGTCCTAGGTTAAACTAAAACTCAGCTTTAAAATACACGTACAAGTGTCGCATCTTGGGAGCTATGACATTTGTTCAGGTTCACTGTATTCCTCCACCAAAAATGATGTCAGAGGGCCAGGGTCCAGAAATGATGTTCTACTTGGAGCACACATCCTCAGTGCAGCAGACTTAAAAGACTTACTTTAGATGGGAAATTTGCATTGATAAGCATAGCCCCCCAAAAAGTTTTTTTTTTAATTTCAGTAATAATTAATTTTATTTAACCAAATGTATCCAAAATATTGTAATTTCAACATGTACATATAAAATTAGCTACTTTACTTTTTTTTTTTTTACAAATAGTTTATTGTCAAATTAGTTTCCACATAACACCCAGTGCTCATCCCCACAAGTGTCCTCCTCCATGCCCATCCCTCCTCCCCCCCACATCCATCAGTCCTCAGTTTTTGTCAGCATTCAAGAGTCTCTCATGGTTTGCCTCTCTCCCTTCCCCCCCCCCATTTCCGCCCTTCTTCTCCCCCTTGGTCCTCCGTCAAGTTCCTCCTAATGCTCCTATACGTGCAAACACATGATATTTGTCCTTCTCTGCCTGACTTATTTCGCTCAGCATAACACCCTCAAGGTCCAACCATGTTGCTACACATGGCCAGATTTCATTGTTTCTCATTGCCATGGAGTATTCCATGGTATAGATAAACCACATCTTCTTGATCCATTCATCTGTTGATGGACACTTAGGCTCTTTCCATGTTTTAGCTATTGTGGAGAGTGCTGCTATGAACATTGGGGTACATGTGCTCCTATGCATCAGCATTTCTGTATCCCTCCCCCAAAAAGTTTTTTGAACTTGTGTTTGAAGCAATGGCTGTATGGTACCTGGGCGCGGCTAAGTGCTTGCATGTTTGAGCTGAGCATCACAGAAGTTGAAACTGCTAAGTATCCTCTTTCTCAGAGGCTGCACAGTTCCTCTGTAAAACTAATTTAAATGGCCTCAAGATAATACAACCCAAGTATGAGAAAGCTGGCCTCTGCTTTGTTCCAGACAATTCTGCTTAGAGGAAGATAACGATCCAGAACCAGCCAGGATAAGGGCAAGAGGCTGGCAATGCTCCCAGCTTCTGAACATAACTGATCAGTCATCCTACCCCACCCCGCCCTGCCCTATCCCTGGTTTGATACAAGTTAGAATCTTAGTTTCAATCTTGGTTTCTGAAGTTTCTGAGCCAAAAACCACTCCTGCCACCCCAATACACACATTTCTGATACCAAAAGGTGAAAAATACAAATCCAAAAGGCAAAGAGATGGTATATGGACAGCAGTCAGCACAGGAAGGATTCACTGAACAACAGAAGGTCCGGATCTGGAAGCAGGAGAGGGTGGACGTAGAAACGGTCATGAAATCCACGCTGGCACAGTGGAGTGGCACAAGATCCTTGACCCAGTCCTGCAAGTACAGCTGTGCAGGTCCCACATCAACACGTGCAGCAGCCCTGACCTAGACACCCAGGCAAAGTACGCCCCCACCTCCTCCACCTGGCACCCGACTTTGTACAGCCCGCGTCAGTAGGAATGAAGGTGGCAGTTAGTATCTGAGATCCTACTCAAAAATCAAGCCCGTGAAAGTGGAAGAGAAACATACATCTTCCCAAAGGAAACGGAGGACAAATTCAAGGTGCCTTGGCTTCCTCCTTCCCCAGGGCCACCTCGTGGAAACAGGTCCAAGCGGGCAGGGGATTGAGACCATCATAAATTAGTGACACTCCCGCCTAAATACAAATAATGCCTCAGCAAACACAATGGAGACCTTGGCTCCTCCACCAAGCGAAGAGGTAACATGCGAAATCAGGTAAATTCATAGAGCAGGTCCCCACCGGCAAGTCCAACATCCGGTCTGCCCATTTTGATTTTTGACAAAACCATTCTTCACTAGAAGATTCCATGGTTCCAAACCACTACTACCCTGAAAAAAAAATACTGTGACTGGAGGGGGGGGAGGGGGACACCTGGGTGGCTCAGTAGGTTGAGTGTCTGACTTCAGCTCGGGTTGTGATCTCACCATTCGTGAGTTAGCTCTACGTCGGGCTCTGTGCTGACAGCTCAGAACCTGGAAGCTACTTCAGATTCTGTGTCTCCCTCTCTCTCTGAACCTCCCCGCCTTGCTCATGTGCTCACACTCGCTCGCTCTCTCTCAAAAATAAACATTAAAAAAATTTTTTGATACTGTGACTGAATTTCTTCTCAAGTGACCATGCTATTACAACAGCAATCAAAACTTAGTACAGGTGGACATGTTTTGATCCATATAATATCTGTATATTTACATTAAATCTTTAGGTCACTGTAACTTACTAAATTCTTGATGGTTCCCTGCTCATGCGCTCTCTCTCTCTCTCGTTCTCAAAAATAAACAAAGATTAAAAAATTAAAAAAAAATAAATTCTCAATGTTAGTTTATTGTGACAATAAAAAACCCTCTGGAAATGGGTCAAAAAAGTCTAAAATAAGTACCAATTTTTTAAGTTTATTTATTTTGAAAGAGTGAGAGTGTGTGCACACAAGTGGTAAGGGGCAGAGACAGAGGGAGGGTGAGAACCCTAAGCAGGCTCCATGCTGTTACTGCAGAGCCCCACAGAGGGCTCAGTCTCATGAACCACGAGATCATGACCTGAGCCTAAATCAAGTTTTGGACACTTAACCAACTGAGCCACCCAGGCACCCCTCAAAGGCCTTTTTTTTTTTTTAATTTTTTAATGTTTATTTTGAGAGAGAGTGAGAGACCGAGCATGAGCAGGGGAGGGGCAGAGAGAGAGGGAGACACAGAATCTGAAGTAGGCTCTAGGCTCTGAGCCATCAGCACAGAGCCTGATGCAGGGCTCGAACCCACGAACTGCGAGATCATGACCTGAGCTGAAGTCGGACGCTTAACCGACTGAGCCACCCAGGCGCCCTCAAAGGCCTTTAAAGAGCAAAGGCTTGACATCAAACTGACACCAATGCCTCGAATAATAAAAAGAATGAAAAGATTTGAACATAGTTATATTTTTATTTTTTCAAAGATATAAGGTTTCCCACACCTGTCTATTTTTTGAGGTTCATGTAGTAGACAGCTCCCAAAACAGCTCCCAATGGCCCCCACTTCCTTCAAGCCCATATGAGATCCACCCCCTTACAAGAAGGAGAGACCTTGTGACTTACATCTGACACACAGAGGATGGCAAAAGTGATGGATGTCAGTTCCAAAACTGGGTTATAAAACCTGGCTTCCATCTTGCTCACACTCTCCCGTCCTCTCAATTGCTCAGTGATGGAGCCGGCCACCATGTCACGATGGGGGGAGACCCACATGGCGAGGAAGCCAGAGCAGCCCCTAGCCAATAGTTCCTAAGGGACTGAGCCCCTCACTCCATCAGCCCCTGAGGCACTGAACTCTCCCACAACCATGCTAAGTGAGGCCTGAAGCAGAGCCTTCTCCATTCCAGCTGAGCGGACTGCAGCCCCAGACAACAACCTGTTTGCAGCCTGCTGGCAGATCCAAAGAACCCAGAGAATTCCAGAGAACCCAGCTAAGCCACACCCAGATTCCTGACTCCAAGAAATGGTGGGGAAATAAAGCCACCAAGTTCAGGGATATAACTTGTTACCCAGTAATAGATAACTAACATGGTTCCCTTAGGGTGAGACCTAAACAAATGGGATTTGTTTCTTTTTTTTTTCTTTTCACAAAGTTGGTACCCAAGAAACACTGACAGGTGAGTTCATCCGGACCCAGGCACTCAGGGGCCAGTTCCAAGATGCTTAAGAAAAAAAGAAGCTGTGACATCAGCTTCTAGGCTACACTCTAAGCACACAGCATAACGACGACAGAATTATTTTTAATTAGATTAATAGGTCCTCATGCTCAAATCGACCTTTAGAAAATCAAAGAGATAAGTGATCATAAATGCATGCAGTTTAAAATATCTTTCTCCTTCTGGGGCGCCTGGGTGGCTTAGTCGGTTAAGCGTCCGACTTTCGCTTAGGTCATGACCTCGCGGTTCGTGGGTTCGAGTCCCGCGTCGGGCTCTGTGCTGACTGCCAACTCAGAGCCTGGAGCCTGTTTCAGAGTCTGTGACTCCCTCTCTCTCTGACCCTGCCCTGCTCACGCTGTCTCTCTCTCTCTCTCTCCTAGAAATAAATTTAAAAAAAAATTAAAAAAAAAAATATCTTTCTCCTTCTATCCCTAACATTACCACCAATCCCTGTTTTATTCTGTTCTCTTCCAGTGTTCAAATAAAACACCACAATGTGCATCTCAGGTTCTGATTATCTCCACAAAAAGGAACTAATAAATAAATAAAAAGGAATAAATAAATAACTGACTGCATGTTTAGGACAAAAACACTTAGAGATGAGCCTGGTCCTCACTGTCACAGAAAAATAAGGACGCTCTCAAAGACATCTAAAAGTATGGAGAAAGAACTGGTTCAAAGGGGCTCTTTGGACCAACCTGGGACCATTTGAGCAGCAGAACCAAAAGTCATAATTACAGTCAATTAGAGCAAGTCCGAACCATCCAAGGGCACTCATTCCTGATGATCAAACATTAAGCTCTCTTTCAAAAGTTCTCCCACTGACATGAATCCATTAATTCATGCTTGGTTCCAAAGAGACAAAGACATGACCCTTAAAGAATGCATACGTAACCACCCACCATGAGTTTTGGGAGGACCAAGAGAAATGGTTTTGTGATCTCATAATCAGTTTCAGAACCACTGGGATAAAAGGGGAGTAACACAAAGTCAAGGTGATCTGAGAGGAAACATGGTCTTTAGGGTCCTGGGAAGCTGAAGCTGGGAATGTGAATGACAAAGCAATGTCCTCCCCTGGAAGAGGACCAGCTAAGTAAGGCTGAGCGAACTTTGAAGTTAGTAAACATCTTTTCAAGAGCAGCATATGGGCTGCCAGTGTGCACTTCTCCTGGGGTGTTGAGGGAGGCCCCCTATAAAGGCAGGGGGTAAAAACACAGGTATGGAGAGCTCTTTTCTCATTCCTAGCGGCGGTTCACCCTGTTAGGAAGCTAAAGGTCCAAAAACATGTTGTATCTGCTCCTGATACAAGAGCATCTACTCTTCTGTTCAATTTCTACCTCCTTGGCTTAATGAGAAAGAAAAAAAATGAATGGTCTGTCCTCTCCCCCCCACCAATCCATACCCTGCCAAAATACTCCACGTACAAACTATTCACGTCTTTAATTTTAATAAAATTAGCACTCAAAAAAAAGAAAAAGCTGTTTCCATATTCACTACTCAACAGTGAACAAAGCCACCTAACTGCTCAGATCCTGTCAAAACTTCATGGTCTAAAACTTTTTCATTTTCGCCAAATTGAAGACAGGGAAGACACGTTAGCTCATTGATTTAATTCAGTCTAAAAAGGAGAAAAGAGGAGGAAAAAAACCAAAAATAATGTCTTGCAAATAACTCATACAAAAAACTATTTGTGGATTAGTAACTGGCAAGGGATAAGTGACAGCAATGCCATTTATTGGGTGTTTGTTTTGTGCCAGGCACCTAGCTTGACAATTTACAGGAGTTATCTCTGGCTCTTCGAGGCACTGGTGTGCCCAGTTTACAGATGCAGAAATAAAGTGGAACCTGCTTGGGATTCTCTCTCTCTCTCTCTCTCTCTCTTTCTGCCTCTTCCCCACCCCTCCTCAAAAAAGAAGAAAAACCAAAAAGAACCAAAAAGGAATATTCAAAAAAGGCAAATCTATAGAGACAGAAAACAGGTGAGTAGTTCCCTGGAGCTGGCGGTGGGAGCAGGGGTTTATAGCAAGTGGGCACAAGAGAATATTTTAGAGTGATGGAAAGATTTGAAAACTGGAAGGAGGTGGTGGTTTGTAACTCTATAAATCCTGGCTCCCTGCTTTTGATATGAACTGATAACAACGGCTCTGTCAGCACAGAGCCCAACACAGGACTCAGTCTCACAAACCACGAGATCATGACCTGAACCGAAATCAAGAGTCAGACACTTAACCAACTGAGCCACACAGCCAGCCCTAGATTTGCCTTTTCTGAATATTTCATGTAGTATATACTCTTTTGCGCCTGGCTACTTTTGCCTAGCATGTTTTGAGATTCATCAGTGTGGTAACATATATCAGTATTCCTATCTATTCCTTTTAATTGTTAGTAGTATTCCATTCGATGGATTCCCGGTTGATGGACATTTGGACTGTTCCCAGTTTGGGGTCTTCTATGAAGGACACTGCTGTGGACATTCATGTATGTACCTTTGTGTGGACGTATGTTTCTGTTTCTGTTGAGTATATTCCTAGAAGTGGACTTGCTGGATCCTACAGTATACATACGTGTATGTTAAACTTTCTAAAGAAACTGCCAAACTGACATCACCATTTTTTTATTCCCTCCAGAATCAACTAAAAATTTGAGATTGAATATTTGAGAAACTGGAAAGACTTCAGATCTGTGTTCCACTCATGCACCGGTGGCTGTATGTGTGTCAAACATTTTTCAGCAGCCTGACTCTGATGTGAAAAAAATTAAGTCTGTAACACTGTGGACTTGGATTCATTAGTCACCTTCAGGTTCTTAGTTACCCACCAGTCTGGCAGTGGACCTGGTAAGGCTTCTGAGCAGCTCTTCCCTGTGTAGACAACAGGGTAGGCCAAGAGAAATAACACTGACATTTTGGGATAAAACCGGCCAAATGATCCCCATTCCTCAATGGCTCCTCACCCTTTCACTAGTCTTCCTTTGTGACATGTGAATGTCCATTTTTCACAGTTGACTTCTAGAAGGTTACTTGGGATCTATGCCTGGCATACTCCCTGGGTCCCTCTGCATCATCTTTAGAATCTGCCACTCTTACCAATAATAAATAAGTGGAATTATCATCTTTATTTCCCCACCATTCAGGCAAATAAGAGCATCCAGCAAGACCACATCAAATGCAAAATCCCAGGACTCCAGCTTGTCCCCCTGGCCAACTGAACATAGCACTAGCAACCACCGCTGCATCTGGTTGTTATTAATCTAGTAGGAGGGGGACTGGGGGTGAGAAAGACCAAGCCATGGTTTTCTTCCTCTCCAAACCAACTTGAATCCATTTTATAAAATTTCATGAGACACTCTGGTTTCTAATATCTACATGGTACTGCCTCCCAGCCCCAATTCCGTAATGTGCTTGCAAATGCTATTACACTTGTCCAACATGGTTTGTTTTCAATAATCTCATAGCTTTTTTATTTATTGGAATGCCACGGACCTCTATATGTTTACTTATTCTTTGCTTCTTTATCAAGAGCACAAAACATCTCCCACCCTCCCTGCTCCAGAGCTCCATGTACTTGATTTCTAAATTAGGTAAAACAAGGAAATGGAGCAGAGGACAGAGCCCTGAGGCAAGGAAGAGTGTATGATGGAGGGGGTAGGAAGGGAGAAAAGATATTCCCAAATACTCTCCTGTTACAATGTGTAGCCATCTGGGTTTTTATCAGTTCTCACTTAGAACTAAATGTTTAAAACTAAACATTCCCTATGTGAACTCCCGAATGGCCAAATGTATCGTGTCAGCCGTTTTGTACTAAATCACTTTCTAAAAGCAGTTGCAGGGAATCAAGTCCCTCACATCCCCTCCCCCCCAAAAAAAAAAGAACTAAAAATCATCACCAAAACCCAGCCACCTAATTTTCCATTCATAACTGAGCTTAACATCAATGCCCCCTTGACCTGTGTCCACACACCAATGCCAACGCCAAGGCAAGTAATAGACAAGGCTTTCCTTTAGGCTAAAGTACTACTGTGCACCAGCCTACTACTCATTCCGCATACATCATCTTGTTTAGTCTTCACAAAATCCAATGAGGCAGCTACAGTTATCCTTACTTTACAGATGAGAACCCGGGCATCAGAGAAGTAAATGACTTTCCCAGGCTGGCATAGCTAGAAAGAGACAGAGTGGGATTCAAACCGATGACTTCACACACCAAAGCTCTTACTCATTTCTCTAAGTCAGGCTGCCTCCCTGAGTTAAACTCCCCAGGCCCCAACATAGTTGCCTTCTCTTCATCATCATCAATAAATATTTATGAAGGACCCACCACCGACACACCACTGCTCTTGTTTCCACAGCAACATGCTGTCAGAGAGTCATGGGAGTATCCCGTGCTTAAAGGAACAATGCTGTAATGTCCTGTGATCATGGCTCTGAAAGGTGACAGTTACACGACTGCAGCAGACTCCAGACTCCGTCTCCACTGGCAGCCAGGAGCCTGCAAGTGCTGTGCGAGGGATAAGCAAGAAGAAACTGAAGGGAGGAGAAAGGGACTGGGTTTTTACCCAAGAAAATAGTCTGCTTTCATCGTGAATGTGTTTGTGATTGTTGCTGAATCAGAATCCAGGCCAGGTTTGCACATTAATTGTTCTTTTATTAGGAAAGAAATCAAGCGATCCAGGAGAGAAAATAAAATTTGACTGTACTCCTAACAGTTCCCCAGAGATAACTGGCGATGATTATCGAGTTAAATGGCTACATCGCTAACAATTGCAATCTCAAGTCAGTCCCCTGTACGATCCATTTTCGCTCTCCATGTACAGATGCTGAAATCCTCTAGTAAATGGACTAATTATCCCCTTATCTGTTTTAGTTGTTTCTCTCTTGCCCCACCCAAATCATGTTTTGCCTCACTCTCAGGGAGCTGATTTCAAATGTTTTGGGGTGTGTTTTTGTTTTTGTTTTTGTTTACTACCATCCCTTACAAACATTATCCTGGCTCATGAAACACATCTTAGAGTAGGAAGAAAGAAAGTGCCTTTTGATGACAAGCTCTCGCCACTGACTTTTGGACACCATGACCAACATGTTACAGCAAAAAATATTATCCCAACCGTGTATTAGATGCAAGCTTACAAATTCAAAGTGCTTTTAAGACTGGGCACTTTCAGACTGAAAGAATTTGAAGAGCACACCACTGAGTTTTAAAATGCATTCTTTACCCAAACTTGCCAAAAGTTTTAAGTAAGATACTTTAAAGCAAATCAAGATATTGTCATATTTGTACTAGATTTGGATTCCAACAATTTCAGCATTTAGAAATAAAGAGGATAAGTCCATTTTTTTAAAAAAGACAGCATTTGCAGCATCCCCACATCTACAAATGTAGATGTTCATGAAGAAACCTGAGGGAAAAAATCGAATGTAAATGGTCTAAGGCGTTTTCATTAAACCAAAAAGGAGAGAAAAGGTATCTACAGAAAATCCCCATTTTTACAACTAAATGAGGCTTTCTCCCACACAAGCTAATCCCACTCGTTTAAGGAGCCTCTAGAACGAACGCAATCACTTGCTAAATATATGCCGTAGTACTAGATTTGCAGAAGTCACCAGGCTCAAGTAGAACCAAAAGAAACATACGGTGCCTTAACAGTAGATTTCTTCCCAAACCGTACTCTTGCGTTGCTTTTCTTTGCCGAATGTTCCAAAGAGCAAACAAAGAAAAGGTGCCGGCTCCTCACACTTCTCTAAATGTTTTAACAAAAGGCTGCTGAATAAACACATTACTCATTTAAAATTTGAAAAGAAGTTCTATTCCGGAGATGAAAGCAACTAGATTTGCATTTTAACAGTTGTGGGCGAGCGCCACCTGGCGGGGGACACCGGAGCCGGCGTGCTTTCTCGTTGGACCGCTTCCCCAGGCCGGTACGGCTTCACCGCACGCTTCCCAAGACCGGCTGGAAACCCGCGGCGGGATATTTTCGGTACTGATTTTTGCCGTGGGAACGTGAGTGCTGTTAATGCGTGGCAGGCCCGCCGGGCCCTGGAGGAAAGTGAAAATCTAAACCACGAAACACGCCCGGGTCCCCAGGACTGCCCCCAGCACCTTCCTTTTCTCCCTCCCTTAGCACACCTAATGCAGACCCAAAGCAGGAGAACCAGAGTTGCACACCATCTTTAGCACGGTGCCGTGCCTGTCCCCTCTTCTCTCACCGGCTAATCCTGCAACACACACCTCAAAGCAGCGCCCTCGTCACCGAACTTCCCAGCCACGGAAACAGGCTGCCCCTTCGCGGAAGTCCCATATGGAGTTCCCATTTTGCTGTGGCGAGAGAGACTCTAGTGCCTGTCCAATGGAGCGTCGCTCCGGCGCTTCCTAACCTCAAAGGCAACCTGTTTAAGGAGGTTACACTCCACCGCGTCTTGTGTCTTGTTTCTTTTCCTCTTTCCTTCTTCAAAATAATATACGGGCACCGCTGTTACTCAGCAATTCGAAACTAATCTTTTCCTACATCTCACTTGTTTATCTCAGCCTGTGCGTGCGATCTCAGCAACCTCCGGCTCCGTGTGGCCGCACCAAATCCAATCGGTGCTAAAAACAGACAAACTTCAAGGTGATTTTGAACTTGGAAGCATACCTGACCAGTCCCTCCCTTCTCTCCCTCCACCTACCGCCCCATCTTTAGCGACTTGGGGCTGGAAGTTGCATGCGGTGGGGGTTTGGTGATGGTTAAGACCCGGGAATGGTGGTGGTCCCCTACGCATGCCAACCTACCATTAGGGGCACACCAGGCCCCCCCCCAACATGAGAACGACCTCTGCTCACTTCCTTCCTACGGTCAAACCCAAAAATGAGTCCCCCACCCCCAAACTTTTCAGAAGCCAACAGGCTCAAAGGTCGAAGCCACTCCGGTTGAACGGCCTTAACTGCGGCGCCCATTTACTCTGGCTGAAAACCACGGGCTCGGGAGGAGGTAGTGCTGCCTCAGTCGTTAACAGCAACACCCGCACGGTGCCTTCAGCGGCTCACTTAAGCATCAGCTCAGGGGCGCGGCGTGTTTAGAGCAAGTCTGGAGCTGGCCGGCTCTCCCTGGAGAAAAGAAAAGCCACCGCCCCAGCAGCCTCGGCCTGCAGGCGACCCGTCCTCCCCACGAAAGGCGCGCGCTGCACCCCCCCTCCCGCATAAGCTGCAGGGAGCGAACGCTCCACCCCGGGCATCGACGCCGCTTCTCGTCCCGCCGCCCCAAACACTCCAGCGACAGATTCCGACAAGTGGGAGGCAGCAAGTGGAGACGTTCGCAACAACCACGAAAGTTACTCCAGCCCGGGGGCCCGCAGGAAAGTCAGGCGGGGAACTTCGCCAAACGCGGGCTGCCCGGGGGGGACGCGCGGGCCGGGGCGCGCAGGGACGCGGTCGCCCGCGCCGGCGACGGGGACCCGGCTGCGGCCCCCGGGACGCGCCCCCCGCCAACCCGCACAACTTTCTCCCCTGAGAGCCCCGCAGCGGCCGGGGAGCGAGCGGGGCCCGGCGGGCGTACTCACCTGCGGCGCTCTGTGCCCCGGCGCCGGGCAGCGGCGGCAGCTGCAGCCGCAGGAGCAGGCTGAGGACGACCGCGGCGAGGCTCGCCATCCGGGCGGCGGCGGGCGGCTCAGCCCCTTCCCGCGGGGGCCGGGGCCGGGGCCGGGACTCGGGCGGGCGCGGGGCGGCCCCGCATCGCCGGCGCGGCCGCTCGCAGGGGCTCCGCGACGCTCCCGGAGCCGGCGCCGCTGCGCTCGGAGCCGACGCGCGGCGCGAACTGAGGCGGGCGGCTGGGCGGGGGCGGGACGCGGGGGGCGGGGGGCGGCGTCCCCCGAGTCCTAACGCCGCCGCCGCCGCCGCCGCCGTCGCCGCCCGCCCGCCCGGCGCTCCGCCCGGGCCGCGCACACACCCTCGCGCGCACGCCCGCGCCCCGCACACGCCAGCCGCCGGCACCCGCCGGCTCCCCCGCGCACCCTCGCGGGGGCTGGTGGGCTCCCGGCGGCCGGCTCAGTCGCGTGCCCACGCGCAGCGCCCCCCGCGCGCCCCCCCGCGCCCCCAGGCGCGCCAGGGTCCTCGCCTCCTCGCCCCGCGCTGCGCGGCGCAGCCAAGCATCGTCTGCCCGGTTGGGGCGCAGGTACCGGGGGCGGTGGGGGGAGGCGGGAGAGAGCGAGCAGCAGCCGTGTGAACTCGGAGTGGGAGAACAGGTGAGTGGGGGGCGGGTGGCAGAGGAGGCAGGGAGGGAGCAGCCATCTCAACTCCGGATGGGGAGGGGGGTGCAGGTGAATGAGGGAGGGGTCATCTGCCCTAAGCTGGGGCGGGCATCTGCTGGCGAGGGGCTCCGGCACGCCCTGAGGGGAGAATTTCCTCTTAAGAGTCGACACCCTCACCCCACACACACACACGCACACGCTCCTCTGGGCGCAGCCCACGTCCTCAGCCGCCCAGGCACCCTTCTTATTCACCCACATCTCTCCCTGTCCCCACCCCCACGCGGGAAGGGGCGAAGACGGGGGCCGGAGGCATCCCTCTCTCGCCCACTGCCTTCCCCGCTTCCAGTTCTCGGGAGACAGAACCGTGTGGCTTTTTCCTTTTTCTTCCTGGTCTGAACAAAGACCTGGTTGGAAATGAAAGCCTAAAACCATAGATCAGAGTCCTAGCTGTCCCTTGCAGCTCACAGGCTGGCACCCTCTGCTCTCCTGGAAGCCAGGATTCATGGAGCAGACCTGGAACCACTCGGGTCCCGGCGGGGGGGGACGGGGACTGGACTGTAAAAGCTGGGGACAGGGACACCTAAGCAGTGCCCCAAGAATTCACTTTGTAACCCTGGCCCAAGCCTCCTTTCCGTCTCAGCACAGCCTTCCCCTCACCCCCTCCTTGCTGGGATTCTAAGGATTGGACTGGACAGATTGGGGCAGATATATAAAAGTCCTGCATGGCTAGGGGTTCCGAAAATGGGACACCTCAGGGTCTGGATTGAGTTGCTGTGGCAGAGAACACGGGGCCTCAGTCTCTCACACTCCCGGTTCCCACACCAGTGCCCAACCTTGGCACCAGGCTGCACCTCACAGGATGAACCCTCCGTGCTTTCCCAGCTGCCCTCCGCACCTGGAAACTGTCCCCTCTGTTCCTTCAGGAGTGCGTACTCTCACCTGATGCCAGACAGGGCTCTGCACACTATGCTTCTGCGGCTGCTGTTCCATCTGCCTGGAAGGCCCTTACCTGCATCATCTCCCTAGTAAACTTACACTGGTTCTTAAGGCTTCTCTGTGAAACTTTGGCTGAGAGCCCAGTGCTGACTGGAAAAAAGGGGCTGCTTTCCCTGTCTGCCTCCCATCAGCCTGGGATCTGGGGAAACGTGGCCACGTGCTCACCCTTGGCTCAGGGCTGAGCTCAGTGTCTGTACTGAAGAAAGCCGACTGGGGCCTGGGGTGAGCTTCGTGACAGCTGGAAATTGTGGGGTGACACTGCCCTGTAGCTCCTTTCACTTCCACTCAAGAAGGTGGCCTCCTGTCCTCAGGATGACTTTGCCTTTAAACCCCATGGGACCGCTGGGCCTCAGTTTCCCTGTCTACAATGGCTTCCCTTTCAGCTCTGTTGGGGGCCAGAAGCAGTTAGACATTTTAGCTGCAAATCTCTTAATCCTAACACAGTTTTAGGGGAAGCTTCAGCCATGGGGGACTCTTTCAACAAGAGAACTGGCTGCCTGATGTGTGCCAAGAATGGTCTGTGCACTCATGAAGTCAACAGTCTGGTGGGGAAAACTGGACAGAGAAAAGCGGTAAAGGGCCCAGAGATGCAGAGACAGCCACCCATCTCCCCAGCCCCCACCCTGCCCCCAGCGATGATCAGCCCCCCAGTGGGGAGCAGAGAATCAGGGCACCATATCTTGGGTCATGGTGTCTTACTTACCTATGGAGAAAGCCTATAGTTATAGTAATATAACTGCTGTTTCATCCCCATTTTACACACCAAGAAACTGAGGCTCAAACAGAGCAAAGACCCTGTGTAGGGAGGCAGTTGAGGAGTGGCTACCCCACTGGAGCCTTTTATCTTCTTGCCATGGCACACGGCACCACTAACCATTTAAAGTTAAAATTCAGAAATTCAGGGGCTCCCGGCTGATTCAGCCAGTGGAGTATACAACTCTTGATATTGGGGTTGTGGGTTTAAGCAGCACCCTGGCTGCAGAGATTACTTTAAAAAATAAAATCATGGGGTGCCTGGATGGCTCAGTCAGTTAAGCTTCCAACTTCGGCTCAGGTTATGATCTCACAGTTCGTGGGTTCAAGCCCTGCATAGGGCTCTGTGCTGACAGCTCGGACCCTAAAGCCTGTTTCAGATTCTGTGTCTCCCTCTCTCTGCCCCTCTCTCTGACTCTCAGTCTCTCAAAAAATAATAAATCTTTAAAAAAATTTTTTAGGGGCGCCTGGGTGGCTCAGTCAGTTAAGCGTCCGACTTTGGCTCAGGTCGTGATCTCACAGTTTGTGGGTTCGAGCCCTGCGTCGGACTCTGTGCTGACAGCTAGCTCAGAGCCTGGAGCTTGTTTCAAATTCTGTGTCTCCCTCTCTCTCTCTGACCCTCCCCTGCTCACGTTGTCTGTCTCTCTAAGAAAAAGAAAATTTTTTAATTAATTATTACTTTATTTATTATTAATTAATAAATAATTAATCTTTTAATTTGTATAATCTTAATTCTAAAATAAAATTTAGTAATTCAATCTTACCACATTGAATGTAGCACTAACCACATTTTAAGAGCTCAATAGCCACCCGTGGCTAGTGGCTGCCATATTACACAGTACGGATATAAACATTTCCGTCACTGTAGAAAATTCTAGTGGACAGTGCTACTCAGACTGCAGCCCCATGAGCCTAATCTGACCCATGTTTATTTTTATAAATAAAGTTTTATTGGGCACAGCCATGCTTATTCATTTATATACTGCCTATTGCTGGTTTTTGCAAAAGTTCTATTAGACACTGCTGTACTATAGCACACTACCACTAGTGGGCCAAGTGTGGCCCTGATTGTGTTTTTATAAAGTTTTATTGGAACACAATCTTACATATTTGTTTACATATTGCTCATGACTGTTCTGTGAACTACAGAGGCAGAGTTTAGTAATTGTGACAAAGATCATCTGGCCCATATCTGAAAATATTTACTGTCCCTGCCCTTTACAGAAGAAGTTTGCCAGCCCCTTCTCTAGATGTGGTCTCACAGCCCAAATCATTAGTCTAGAGCTGGTTCTCAAAGTGTGCTCTTTGGACCTATAGTATCAGCATCACCTGCCTGGAAATGTGTTAGAAACAGTCTCAAGCCCTCCCTTGGACCTACTGAATCAGAAATGTTGGCAGTGGGGCCCAGAAATCTGTTTCAACCAGCCACCCGGGTGAGTCGGATGCACGTTCAAGTTGAAAACCACCAACCTGAAACACCCATGGTGGATGTGCCCAGGAGTGGCCGGCACCGTAGAGGTACTGATGGGTTCCCATGGGAACGGAGCATCTAGAAAGATGTCAGAAGAGTGATAGCCTTTGTGCAGCAAGGCCTTTGACCTCCCCTCAGCAAGGCCATGAGGGCCAGGAGAGGACCTCTCACCAGCTTCCCCCCCCCCCACACCGCCATGCAGATGCTCAGGCCCCACTGCCTGGCGGCCCACCCTCCCACGGAGTTGTCAGCACATTTGGCACTGTCTCCACACATAAATTCATGGGCCAGCTGTCTCTTTTAATCTGGTTGCAAGATGAAACCATTAATAGATGTCAGACACATTGGCAATGATCTCTTCATTAATAATTTCCTCCTTTCTGAGGAAAAAAAAATTAGTAACAAGCAACCATCAATAATTCAAAAATACAAGTTAACCTTTCTATTAGCAGAGTGGCTTTGCACACACCGTGGACTCTTTAAGAGCCAGTAGTTCTGGCTCGAATGGTGTTTTATGGCACGACTATTAACATGCATTAATGCTGTCCGTCAAGACAAACAAATATAAATAACCCAAATGCAACTCAGAAACCATAGGTCGTTTTCAAGTGTAACCTCATGATCCAACCATTTTGTTCTGTGAAAACATTCATTGTCCAATAATATCGCTGCGTCCAAAAGCAGTACTTCACAAAGAAATCGTTCTCAGTGCGAGGCCCTTACACTGAACCAGCACAACTCTCAGAGTTGGCTTCTCTCTCTGGGAACACACAGGAAGACCCGGGACACACTTGCAGGTGTGTTGTTGGTGTGCTCTAGGTAAGCGTCTCCATTCCTCACAGGCTTCTTATATGATTTCCAGTCCCCCCGCCATCTGGTTCCTCTTCTCGGATATGCTGTATTTTGGTAACACCCCTTTTCTGGGTGAGGCCTTGCACCTGCCCACATTCCCCATGCCTCCATTCACCACCCAGGTGACCATGAACTAGTCAGTCTCTCTCTCCATCTGTGAAATTGGGCTGATCATTCCCACCTCACTGAGCTGAGTGAGAATTACATGAGTTAATGGATATGAAAGCATCTAGAATAGAACCTGGCCCACTCAACAGATCATTTCTTTTCCTTTCTTTTCTACCTCCAAGTCTTGGATTAACATACCACCCCAGCCTTGATTCCAGGCCAACTATTATAGACACCTGGTCGGCAACACAACACGGAGAGCCAGCTGCTTCATCCTTGGGCCAAAACACCAGCACACGGTGCAGACTATTGGCAAGTAGACTTCAGTGCTTGAGATGCCCTGGATTAAACTGAGGACCACATCTCTCTTTGCCTAAGTGGGATCTGCCAAAGAGCTTTTTCTTTTAATTAAGAAAAAATACATGACAAAACAAAACTAAGTGATGTGTGCCAGGTACCCACCATGGATATTTTGTCTCTAACCTGTGCCCAGCCTCATGCTGAGCAGTGGGGTGCCAAAATACAGTGACTCCATCCATAGAGCCCCCAGTCAGCCCATGTGGGGAGGTCACACCAGCCCACTAGGGACAGGGTAGTTAGTGTCAAGGTTTGAATAACGGACATCAGTTGTGACTGAGATATGGCCCCAGCCTTGACCTCTTCCATTCAGCAAAGTGGTTCTCTGATACCCAGGGAAACGCCGCTGTGCCCTGGAGTTGCACATGAGCACTGAGCTCCCCACACTCTTTCCAAGTCCCTGACTCCAGACTCAGGTTCAAGAGGATCCAGGTAGGGGTGGACTCGCCAGTCCACGGTGGGGTGAACCTGTTTCTCTTCTGCATCTGCCCTGCAGCAGGCTTGGCTCAAACTTCAGCCAACCCCTCTCTGCCTCCAGTCTCATCCCTCCGACCCGACCTCACACACAGCAACCAGAGCCTTTGTTCAAGAAGACCGTCACTCCAGAGTCTTGCCCCTCACCAACCTGACACCCTTCGCGAATGCTGCATTGCCCTCGGAATAAAGTCCAGAATCCTTCACGTGGCCAACAAGACCTTCCACTGGCTGGGCCCAGCCTGCCTTTCTTGGCCCATCCTGTCTTTAATTCTCCCGAAGCTCGCCCCACACAGTCCTCACCAGGTAGGGAAGGAAAGAAGGGCATTGCAGGTGGCAGGAGCTGCTCAGAGATGTGAAAGAGGTTGCACGTTCAGAGATGTTGGGAGGGGACCAAAGGGCTGGGGTCTGGGGAGCAAAGGCTCCCTCTGTCCCAACCACAGGACACACAGCCTTTGCTCCAGCCACCCTGGCTCCGCTTGGGGCTTTTGCCTGTATAGCCCCCTCTCTCCGGAATGCCAGATTCCAAATCCTTGCCCTTCCTTAGCCTATCTAGGCCTCCAAATCCTCACTGCTGAGCTCTGGGCAGGCCTGTAGCGGGCAGGGAAGAACCCGTCAGTTCTCTTTCCACAGCACCATTGATAGAGCTGCCCTCCCCATGATAGTGGCAGCATCTGAGGCTTCCAGGACTGTCTTACACAGCCCCTTACCCTCAAAGCCAAGCCCTAGAATGCATACAGCAAGCACTCAAAAGATGTTGGTGGAGGCTAGGGCCAAATTTGCCTGCCAGGGCCAAAGAGGAGTTGAGGAGGGGTGAGTGTCAGACAGGAGGCTCACTGCCCCATCTAGGAAGTCAACTCCTCAGAAAAGAGGCAGAGCAAGGCTCACAGGTGCTCGGGGTGACGTATGTCAGGGTGACATTTCCCAACCATCCCCGACCCCCAAGACCACTAGGAACTCTTGTTAGTAACTCCAAATACTCACGCCCCCCTGGACTGATGAACCCAAAACTTGAGGGAAGAGCTTGGAAATCTCATTTTCTCAGACTGCGCACAGGGGAGTCTCATGGAAGTCCTAACACGGCAACTCTGACCAGACCAACACAGAAATGACAGGCCCTCACTGTGTCAGGCTGCCAGAAGCGCCTGTCCCCTGCAGAGACGAGCCCGAAGAGAAGCTCTGGAGGCGGCTCTGGCCTGTCTGCTCACAGTGCCGAGCCTCCTCCAGGTGGGGCCCAAGTCCCAGGAACAAGAGACGCTGGCCCTCTGAGAACAAAATATGACACTGAGCGTTTTCAAACAGAAACGATACAGAAAGAATGTCTCATTTGTTAAAGAAATCTTTAAAACTTCCTTCGGACCTCAGGTGTACACACTCGAGAATCCTTGATTTCTTTTTTAAATTTTTTATGTTTATTTATTTTTGAGAGAGAGAGAGAGCATGAGCGAGGGAGAGGCAGAGAGGGAGACACAGAATTGCAAGCAGGCTCCAGGCTCTTAACTGTCAGCACAGAGCCTGACACGAACCCACGAACCATGAGATCATGAGCTGAGCTAATGTGGGACGCTTAACCTACTGAGCCACCCAGGCTCCCCAGTAATCCTTGATTCTTAATGAACTTTAATGTTTCCTTGCATCGCCCTCCTTTAGTATTGTTATTTATTTGCTCATGTTTATTATTTTTTATGATTATATGGACTTGGTCTTTTATTCTCACTGACTTGTTATTTTATTATTGTATTTTGAGAAGTAACATGGACCTCCCAACCACCTTAAAAACAAGGCCCTGGATGGTACAGAACTCAGCCCACTACAGCCCCGCCTTTGGATGCTGCACCAACCACAGATTGCCATGAAGGCCTTGGGGAGGAGACTCCCGTAGGGCAGCAGGCTGGCTTTCTGCTGCTGAGGTTCTCACCCCTTCTCCATATTAGAATCACCTGCAGCCCCACCTTCAGCCATTGAGTTATCTGAGTAGGAGCCAGGCAACAGCCTTTTTTAAAGCTCCCCAGTATATCCACTAAAAACCACTGCAAGGACTCCTCACGAAGGAGGTGGACTTGAGTGGGGGCTACACAGAGCTCTACCCCTTTATACTCTCATACACCCTTATAAAGATGCCCCACCCCTTAGTCCATCTCAGGGAATCGCTGCACATAAGGAGCGGTGATCCTGAGTGAGTGGTAGACAGTACATTTCTCAGCATGGGTGCATGGGACACACCCGCTCCAGAGCCACTCAGGGTAGCTGTTCATTCATTTTGCATGAAACTGAATCAGAATCCTTACAGACTGGAGCTGAGGGGGTTGATTTTTTTTTTTTTTTTAATTTGCACACCAGGTGATTCTCAGGCACATTAAGTTTGTGAATGGCTAATGCAGTGTTAGGAACGAGGAAGTTGGAAACCTCCAGATACAGCCTTGAGCCTACTGAGGTCAGATCTGCATCTTGCCCATTTTTGTGTTTCTGACACCTATAAGGGTTTAAAGGATGACTACTGAGATTGGAACAGGTATACGCATTATATTTTGGGCACCACTCTTTCTTACAAATGACATATCTAGCTCACACCAACTTACATGAAAAGAGGATCCAGTGGCTTATTTAGCTGAGCAATTCATAAGCACCTTCAGGCAAACCTGCATCAAGGTATTCAGTTGCCTCTCTCTCTCTCTATCTCCATCTCTCAATTGTGCTTCTTTCAGTGGGTAGTAAGGGAAATTGGGCAGTGACCGCTCCATATATAGGTCTTATGGCTTAGAGCCTTCTGTAGCATCCCTGCCAAACTCTAGTGAAGACACTTTAGCTGATGTAGGTCGCATCCATTTCCTGAAATAATCGATTTGGCCAGGAAAGTGGTGGGGAGGGCAATACTATAATTGGCCACCCTCAATCATTTGTCCACCCCTCCATAGGGGGTAGTCTCTATAACTGACAGTCCCATGAAGACCAAATGAAGTGGGGACGAAGTGTTTTCTCTAAAGGATCTTGGGCAGTCAGGTAACCTCTATACACCTCACTTATAAATCACAATGCTCATAAACTCCTTTACTAAGTGATCCACAGACCTAACTCCTTACCCAGGGTCTGCTCTCCACTTAACCTGCCCCTGCACTCCGACACTCCAGTCCATTACCCACAAAGGCCCTGTGATTTTTATACAACCTGTCCTTCCAATGTGCTAAGGCATAAGTGTTATCCTCAAAACATTTTCAACCAGCCAGCTGCTCCATAGCCAATCCAATGGAATAAATAGTCGTTCTCTCAGCTTCAAATGGCAACTATTGAAGAAATATTTTACTCCACAACATAGAAAGAGATTTCACCCAAAACGAGAGCCACAAACTTCAGCCCCCAGAATCTCCTTCACCGCCCCTGGAACCGAGCTGGGTAACGGCAGAAGGCTCCGAGCGCGCCGAGATCGTTCATTGGCGTGACAGGCCAGACTGCACACGTTTATTCAAGCCATTCTCCCGTCAAATAAAACGTTGATAAATCATTATTTCTACAAGCTAAAAAAAATGCTAATAACTCAAGGCAGAATGAGATTGAGTTTGTTGAAATGAACGTGAAGAATGGATGGGGACAATCTTGGAATGTAAAACCACAGAACATACCACCTGGGAACACAGAGATCATTTGTCTTATCTGGAAGCCTGTCTCCAGGGTGGCAAATTTAGGGATTGGTTTGAGGACAGAGTATGCCCTGTGCTCTGCGGAGGGGGCTGAAGGGCAGGGGGGCAGAGGTGCTCCTTTACCCAAATATACCATTCATCTCTGTCTGCCACCATAGCTTCAAGATTGATAATCTTAGGGATTTTCCACTTTGGTTATCCTTCTGCCTTTCCAAAATGTTTGAACTTGCACTGACTGCGAGCCAGGCCCACAGCTAAAAGCCCTGTGTGCATGATCCACCCCACAGTTCTCATTATTTCCAGTGTACAGGTGAGGAAACTGAGGCATGAGGAAGTCTGGTGGTTCAGGATGGATTCTGGCTTTAGGTTTGGCTTTCCTCTCCACCTGTCCTGAGCCTTTTAAAATCGCTGTAATTGTGTCTCTCAACTGTGGACCAAGAATGCTAGTCCAACCATCTCTAAACCCTTTTCATTTTACAGACATTTCAGTAGAGCTTTGCTAGTAAACAAAAATAAATGCATTCTATTTACCCAGAAGCCAGAGACCCTGCAATAACTTCCCAGCTAGGTTCTCCCCAGAGCAGAAGAATGTGCCATTATAGTTTGGGTTGATTTTGTTTTTTGAAGGCTTTGCTTTTTGAATTTTTCAGGCCTTACCTACCCCAGGAGGAACTGACCTGTGATAACAGAGACAATGTAACCTGAAAAAGTCCCCAGATTAACAAAGGTAGATACTCCCCAGTGCTCGTTGGGGTCAGAGCCTCTGCTTTGATAGACTAGACCTCTGTCTAATTCTTGTTTCCCGCAAGAAGAATATTAAGGGCCCATGAATGTTTTAAAACACAAATGTATGGAATTTTGTGACCTCTCAATAATCAGATTTCTCCCTCGAATAGGATTCCAAAAAAAAATCAGGAATTGACAAGTGTTAAATACTTCCTTACTGCTAGTAATGCCGCCCCCACTCCTTCCCCCTTTTTTTCCTCCTGAAACTCCTCTAACATGAATTTATTTTCTATTTGAAAGCCAATCTCACTGGTTATTAGATATTCTCCCTGCTGTCACCATCAGTAAATTATTAAACAGCTGACCAAGCTTTGTTTTAAAATGATTCTCTTGTGAAGCTCAGTGATATATTTGCCATGAATACTGAATGGTGCCGCGGTCTCTAAGGACACGTGAATGATTCCTATTTACTACCTTTAGCGAAACGTGTGTGCAATTAGCAGCAAGAACTTGACTTGAATCACAGTTACTGGAGATGCCTGTAGCTCATATACATGGAGCTCTCTTCAATCACTATACTCTGACTAGGAGAAGCAGATGACGCTTCTAGGCTGTGTCACAAAACAGCACCTAGACCTCCCCTTTGTCATTTCTCACCTCCTTGCTTGTCCTGTCACCCCTGAGCCTTGACATACCTGTAGGGATCTCTTCCTTATTTAAAGAAGCAGCTGGTTAAAAACTAAAACTAAAAATAAAAAATAACGAAGCAGCTGTTTTTGACTGGATTTCCACATAAGGAAAATAAACCAGGTGGGGATAAAATTACGTAACCTGTTTGTGTCTCCATTTCCTCATCTACAAAACGGAGATCATAACTCCTACTTCATGGATTCTATAATTAGTAAACCAAGCACTAAGCATAGTGCCAGGCGTCTAGTAAGTGCTCAGGAGCCCGTAGCTGCTTTTTTGCCTGTTAACTCCTGAGTGAGTCCGGACTCTCTAGGTTGTAACAGAGACAAGTCTCAAATTCACTTAAGCCAAAGAGGACATGCGCTGGCTTATCTAACCAAACAGTGGTTGATCAGGAACCAGGAAAACAAACTCCTTCGAGTATTTACAACAGAGGGAATTTAATTTAGGAAATTGGCGGTACGCCTGGGTGGCTCAGTCGGTTAAGCATCCGACTTCGGCTCAGGTCATGATCTCACGGTTCGTGGGTTTGAGCCCGGTGTCGGGCTCTGTGCTGACAGTCAGCTCAGAGCCTGGAGCCTGTCTTCAGATTCTGTATCTCCCTCTTTCTCTCTGACCCTCCCCTGCTCACGCTGTCTGTCTGTCTCTCTGTCTGTCTCTCTCTCTCTCAGAAATAAATAAAACATTTAAAAAATAATTTAGGAAATTGGCTACAGAAGTGATGAGGGAACTGGGAACCCAAAAACGGATAGGAAGGGAACTCAGAAATACACAAGAGCAAGAAGCTACTCCCTGCCTTAAGACAGAGGGACCAAGGTACTGGAAGCCTCAGAGTATGGTGACGATGGAAGCTAGAACCCTGGACGATGTGTCCCAGGGAAGCTGAAGCCAAGGCGCATCCTTGTCCACTTCTAAAGAAATCACCCAAGCAGGGAAAGAGAAGGAGAAATCCCCTTGAGTCGCCTTTTCTTCTGCCCTTCAGCATCCCACCAGCGCCTCCCTCTGGCCAAGCCCAGCCAGAGGCCAGCAGAAGCAGGAGCCTAGGAAATCCCAACCTCCCCACTGTCTGACTCCAGAGCATGTGTTCTTAACCATGATAAAATAATGCCTCTCTTGTACAACCCCACGAATACCACCCCCACTTGAGTACACCTGCATTAGCATTCCCTCCCCAGGTGCTGTAACTGGCCCTATTCTTGGTCATGAGGTAGTTAAGGGGCCCTGGTTGGGCAGCTGGTCCCTCTACTGACTGTGCTTGCTGGGAATGTCCACCAGGTTTCTGTAAAGCACTCTGCATCTAGATGAAGTTGTTCAGCCTTGGGCATCCTGGATCCGGGTTTCAAAACACCCATTGGGAGGTATGACAAGAAGTGGTGGGCCTCCAGGGACAGAACATTGCATCTTAGGGCTCAGGTACCACCTGGGTCGGGAAGGACAAGGTAGTAGCTTGAGAAAAACAAGCACTGTCATTCACTGTGCTGCCACAAGCGTTTATTTATTGGAAAGTGGATGTTGAATTTGGAAGCCAGGCTCAGCAAGGCCTGAGTGCAGAATCTAGTTTGGAGAAGCCGATCCAATATTTTAACTAATGATCATATTTTACAGCAGGCTCTGAAGGCAAAGAATGAGATATGCTGTATCCTGTTAGGAAATCTACAAATGAAAGGGGATTTTTGTGGAGATTGTGGAGTCAAGAGTTGGTGCTATTCATCTTCAAAGAGACTGGTTCATATAACAACCACTCTTTCTGCAACTTCTGAATCTCAAAGCCTCAAGTGAAAGTACTTCCTATCTCTTGGCAAAGTATTCCTGTCTGAGGGATCAGACTCTTGATAAGGCAGTAATTACCGGAGCGAAATTTCACAGATACAAAGGCATTTTTTAATAATTTTAATTATTCAGAAGCCTGATTAATTATCTAGCCTAAGGATTGGAGGCCAGAGAAGGATAAAACTGTGTGGATGTGGTTACCCATGACGGGGGAGGGGAAAATTCAGAAAATTCCTTCAATGAGAAAGCTGCTCTCTGTGACTATATAGTTAGATTTTTGAGCCCTGCCGTGCTCATAGAGGAGAGACAACTGGACTGGCCATTAAGGTACCTGTGTTTTAGGTCCGCTCCCACCACTGACCCACTGCATCCTCAAGCTAATTCCCTTCCCCTTATCAGAACTCTGTAAAATTAGTGCGGGAAAAGATAAAGAAGGATACTATACCTAGTCCCTGGGCCTCTGTTAAGTGCTGACATTCTATAATAATATAAGACCTTTTTTAAGTATAGACACCATTGGAAGTTTTCCTGAGACCATGAAAGTTAAGGGAAATTTTATGAGCATGGAAGGGCTTTGATCATGTTTGAAGTTGAGTAAACAGACACCTGTGTGAGGAACATTAGAGTCAGGAGAGATTGGCAGTGGGGCAACATAAGACATGTCAAAGAGATGCATGTGTCCCTAAATATGTCTGCCTTTGGTGGAAAAAAAAAAAAACAATTCATTGTTTATTGAGCATATTACAGATACCCATGCCCCTTTGTGTTACTGCCTTCAAAAAGTTTGCTAGGGCAAGGATGTCTTGCTTAGATGGTAGCCCACTGATGGGTCTATTTGGATGATGACCTCAAAACATTCTAGAAGCAGACATTATCCACTTTTGTTGACATGGTAAGTCATGTCCTGAGCCTCTGTTTAAGCTCTCTCTGTAGACACAATGGTGAGACTATCTCCTCAAACATGTGCCTTAATGGCTTTCCTCACCTCCAACATAGCTCCCAACACTCATGCCTCGCTTTTGAATAGGTTTTAATGTTGGAAATCCCATAATGTTTCCCATATGAGAAGTTTTCAATCAACTTTGGGACAGTTGACAGAAAGTTTTCCATTTTTTCTCTTGACAGTTCTTCTAACAACCCATAGAGAGTTCCTTCTTGGCTGTTTCCTAGAGCATGGTACAGTAGTTAAGAGCATGAACCCTGGAGCTAGATTATCTGGTTTGAATCTTTTCTCTGCTGCTCCCTGGCTGCATGACCTTGGGAAAGTTATGTAACTTCTCTGTGCTTCAGTTTCCCTGTATGAAAGTAAATTTATTGTTATAAAGATTAGTATGTAGATGTGATAACAATGATATATAGATAAAAGTTATGTAACATTATACACTTTTCTTCAATTCTATAGGATTCAGTTACCTCATGTCTAAAATGGGACAATAAATTTTATGTATTTATTCAACAGATATTTACTGAGGTCTTATTAAGTGCCAATCACTGTGTGGGAGCTTAGAATACCACACTAAATATAACAAAGTCCCTGGCCCCTAAGAGTTTGCATTTTTGTGGGTGGAGACGGCAGTCGGGACAACCAAATAAATGTGTGATATGGAAAAAAATATATAAAGCAGATAAATGTAGTGGTATGCATGCTTTTTAAGATACACTGGTCAGGGAAGAACTTTCACAGGTGATGACATTGGAGCAGTAATCTGAGTCAATGGAACAAGCGATCTGAAGGTAGAAAGTGGATTGAATTCATAGGGAAGAGCAGGTATCAAGGGCCTGAGGCAGAACCAGGCATGACATAATGCAAGGAACCTCCATGAGTCCACTGCAGCTGGAGAAGAGCAGGGGAATACAAAGTGGTAGATGGAATCTCCAAGGAGAGACTCAGGGGGTAGAGCACACAGAGTCTCATAGACCAGGTCAGAACATGCAGAGTATCCTGAAAGTGCTTGGAAGCCATCAGAGTCATTCGAGGGACGGGTGGTGACAAGGCTTGACACATGCACAGATTACCATCCTGCAAGGCAGAATGTGAGGCACTGTGGAGAGGCACAAAGTGTCCAAGAAGTTGGAGGAAAGGGGTTATTTCTGACTCAGGAGAGCAAGATAATCTGCAAGGGGCCGAGGAGAAGTTAAGTGGGAGGAAGCCAATATTTCAAATGAAGGTGCATCTGCAAACATGATACTTATGGGATCAATCTGTTGATTCATTCATTCATTCACTTCTCATGGTCTTCAATTCCTGTTAAGCCACTAAGACCCAGGGCGCATTTGTGTTTCTGCAGCACAGCACAGCTGGGTTGTGACCTCCAGGACTGAAGGAGGTGCTGATCATGTGCCAGCAACTCTAATGGATTGACAGGTATTTGTCACGATATGATGATGTTCCCCCTGATTGAGACAGCTCCATCCATAAACCCATTTCACATTTACACAGTCATCTTTGAGAAAACCTGTAATGCATTCAGCCACTGCTGTAGTACCAAGCTCCTAATCATGGTTCACTGTCCCAAAGGAAAAAAATGAAAAACAAAAAGAAAATCCATCCTGAGATAAGAAGCCATCCCAAAGAACAGCCATCCAGCTTCAGTGCTAATCAGGCTCTTTGAGGAGTGCTTACTTTGTGCCAGGGACTTTGCTAAGTGTTTCACAATAATTAACTCATTTAATCTTCAAAATGGTCTGTCACCCTGCACATACCCCTTCACCCTGACTTCTTCTGCACACACTGACTTCATCTGCCAGCACGTGCATGGCTTTGCCTGAGGGTTTTCTCTTCCTGACAGAGCCCCCTTCACAGCTGGCGTGGCAAGCCAGAACCATCAGGGAATTAACGCCTCCTCCCTGCATGTGAACACACACACATGTGCATGCACATATGTGCGCTCTCACACAAGAGAGGCCCTTCATGAATTATAGGTGGGAGTTGGTGGGTGAATACCCCAGCTCCTTCACTCTCTGGTGCATGTTTTCCACTGAGGTGGCTGTTTCAGAGACTCCCAGGACTCCCCAGCAGGATTAAATCCTGGTTTCCCACAGTGGTAGCTTGCTCAGTAACTCACTATATATTAGCGAATCTATTTTCCCATCTTCCTTTACCCTTCACCTACCTTTACCTCCCAATTAACTTCTTGCTCTTAAATCCATGTCTCAAGGTCTACTCCTGAGGGATAAAGATTAAGATACTGCCTTGGGAGGGAGGGAGGGAGGTACCATGTTATCATCCTCATTTAGCTACTAGGAAAACTGAAACAGAGAGGTTAAGTAACTTGCCCAAGGTCACAGAGCTGGTAAGCAGCAGATTGTGGCTCAAACCCAGCCACTGGGCTCCAAAATCTGTGCAATTAACCCAGACACTCTGCTGCCTCTGGCTGGGAGAATAGCCCAAACCACTGAGCACCAGCCTCATTTACTCGATTTTGTAAGACACACAGGTTGGTGAGCTACCTGGATTCATCTCTAACCTCTTCAGAGATCCAGCATGTAATTCAGAAGTGTGTTTGAGAAGGCATTTGATGTGATTTTCAACGCAGTGGCAGCCACATGGTGATCCATCAGGCAGCTCTCTTTGACAGAGAATTGATCTCCCAGGTCAGGAAGCAAACCTCAATTTATGTAGGATGCACTTGGAATGCGCCCTCTTAGTAGCACACGGAAGATAAAGCAGAGTCAATGACAGTTCTTGTCAATGAGTTTGTTATGGCAAGAGGCTCTTTGGGCTGAGTACCACTGCTGACACTACAGATGTATGCTTTTTTTTTTTTTTTTTTTTTGAGTGATAAACACATTGCCAGTGTCTTTTAGCCCTGCTTGTCAATTTCTTGATATTTCCAAGTCCTCTTTTGATCCAAGCATCTTCATCCAATAGCACAAAAGCAAAATGAGTACTTACTTGGTTCCCAGGCCATCAACCATCCTTTTTCCTTCAAACTAGATCTCTCTGATTTTTCAATTTTGTTTCACGTCTGGATGAGTAATTTCAGAACCAGGAGGTTGGTGAAGTCTGAGCTTCCTCACTCAGGATTTTTTGCCTTTGCACAAAAAGAAAAGCCCATTGTAGCAAATTGTCTGTGTGATTCATTTGTTGCAGGCGCTGATGAAAAAAATTTTTTCCTTAAAGATATTTCAAAGATTCTGGACCATTATGATAGAAAATAACCCCCAGAAAGTGAGACGGGAAAGATGCAAACAATTTAATATTAGATTTATTTTGTCACTAGAAAGCTTATCCCTTTTGCTTTTTGGGTGAAATTTGAGATACAGAGGATGAAAAATGGAAGAATGGAAGATCTGATCAAAACTGCCTCTGCTGGCCTAAAGATTAATGTTTTCAAAACACAAATTTATTTTTCTTATGGCAAGGTTTTCTTTATTCATGCCTTTAAAAAATTAAAAATCATGTGGCTGCTTTCTTCCTACTTCTCATGCTCAACCAACAGATAGAACTAAGTTTTAAAAAAAGAAAGTGGGGAGGGAAGGAGGAAAGGAGTAAAATGGGTGACAGGGAGGGAGGGAAGAAGACAGGGAAGAAAAATTGTTATGTGTAGGACATTCTTTTGATACCAAACTGTAACTACCTCATTGGTCATCTACAATGAAAATGCAATGGATGTTATTCAATGCCTCACTTAACTCCATATGGGTGAATTCAATCTTTTAATGTGTTCATTCCAGAGTATGCCTGTGGTATCCTTTCTATCATCTCAGATATACAATGGTGGTGACTTTAGTCAAGAAATAGAGTCTCTTAGGAGAAAGTGGGTGATGGGCATTGAGGACGGCACTTGTTGGGATGAGCACTGGGTGTTGTAGGAAAGCCAATGTGACAATAAATTATATTTAAAAAAAAAAGAAATGGGAGTCTCTTAGTTTGCTTCATTCAACATATATACCTTGAGGCTCTTCCTCAGGAAGACACCTACTAGACTCTAAGATGCTAGGTTACACTATGTAACAACAACCCCCAAACCTCAGAGACTTGAAACAATTCAAGTTTATATCTTGCTTATGATACCTATCTGTTGCAGAAATACTAGGACCTCTGGCCAACGGGGTCCTCGCTCAGGGGCCCAGGCTGAGAGAGGTTCTATCTCTGTCCTTCAGTGGTTGCCAAAGCAGGAAGAATGGATATGGACAGTCCTACACTGGCTCTTAAGGATCCCACCCAGAAGGGACACAAGTCACGCTGCTCACATTTCATTGGCCAAAACAAAGTCACATGGCCATGCTTAGTTCAAGGGGGTACAAAAACATAGCCCTACTATGCGCCCACAAGAGAGGGCAACCCCAAATACTTGGTGAACATCTAACGTCAACCATACATACAACTCTTTTTTTGGTCAGCATTTTAATTTTTTTAAGTTTTCATTTAAATTCCAGTTAGTTAACATACAGTGTAACATACAACTCTTGATATGGCAGAACTCATTGTCTTTGAAGATGCCAATAACAAAAAAAAATTTTTTTTTTTTGCTGTTCCCTAGGAGAGGAACAAACTAAATGTCACAGGTTCCAAGAAGATTGGGAAGCTGGGCCTTCAAAAATGAGCAGAATTTTTACTGGTAGAGACGAAAAATCGGGCTTTTCGGTGGAAAGTAAAGCAGAGCAAAGGTGAGAGGGCCAGAACATGCGAGTTATGTTACGAAAGAGTAAGTAGTTTCTTTTGCTATAAGTAGTCTGTACATTTAGAAATTCATAAGATCTAAGAAAAGGGGCATGTCAGCCCCTGGGAAAATGGCACACCAGGCTAGAAAGGATGAACTTCTTTAAGAAGATTGGGCTATCACTCACTCACTCACTCACTCACTCATTCATTCAACATCCCTGGGTAATGATCATACTAGGCTCTGGTGTGCTGGCAAGATAATGAGAATGGAAAAAAGGGCATGACTTCAGAAAAGAGTTTGAAAAGAGACTTGAAAGAACTGAGTCTGTTTATGAAGGGTAGGAATGGAAGCCAAAGGTGACCCTGGATGTAGGGAACATGCTGGATCCAAGCATCCAGAGAGCACAGGAAGAATGGAAGTGGAGAGGATGTGGCTAACGGACCACAGGATGAGCTAGGTTCGAGTTATGCTGGATTTGAGGTCTGGATTTGCGGTTGCAAAGAGCCATGTAGGGGTACGCCCATTCAGCCACATTTCACCTCAGTCATGAGACATGTGGGAGCCCTCTAGTGGACACTCTTGGGGCTCAGCCTAATTCTCTCACCCCATTACCTTGTCTTTGGGACTCTGCATTGGGGTTCTGTGGGGGATGATCCTCTGGCCTTTGCCTCTGATAGCCCACATCTGTGACCCTCTGGAAGACTGGTCACAGGCACCTGGAACACTTAGCACATGAACACACACACAGAGATGTGGTGTGAGGACCCTGGAGTAGACCTCAGTAAGTGATGGCTGGTACAGGAAATGACAAGCCCGGCTTTCAGAACAACTATCGAGGTGTGACTTCTGCTCCAGAATTCCCTATGGAATCATGAAGACGCTCTCCTCCAAGGACTTTTGCCTGAAATCACATCTTGGGTCCTTCCTTGGCTCTCGTTCCCTGCCCCCTTACTGATTTCTCCTGGGAGCAGTTCCTTAATAAATCACTTGCAAAGAAAGACCTGTCTCAGGGTCTGCCTTTGGGGAGCCCCGCCTACATCCAGCACCTGTAATGTACTAAGCCCTTTAAATAGGACACAGCCTGGGTTTTCAAGGAGCTCACCATCTGATGGGGAGGCAGGTGCCTGCATTGATGATTTCAGTGCAGTGTTTGATGGTGCTGAAGACAGATGCTGGGGGTTCAAGGGATGGCATGAAAATGAAGTCAAGAAAGCCTTCATAGCAGAGGTGACCCTTAGACTGGATCTTAAAGGAAGAATAGAATTCTGCTAAGAGAAAAGTAGGGAAGGGCAGTATAAGCAGAGGAAATACTAAACCAAGGGATGGGGAAATGGGGGGTAGGGAAACTTCAAGTGGTCTTCTATCATTGAGGCATAAAGCACAGAAAAGACAGTGGTGGGCAGAGACCACAGATGAACCAGAGACCCTGGGAGCCATCTCAGGCATAGGATTGAAGCAGGAAGAATAGGTCTGATCATTGAGGAAGAGGTCATGGGGGGAGAATGCATGGCCTTTAAACTGTACTGCTAGCCCACAGCGCTCTCCCAGGGACAGCTCTCATGAAGTCTGGCTCTCCATCCCAGATGCACTCAATAGCACCCATGAACCTCCTCTCATCAGCTGATAACTGTGACCTCCAACATAGGCTCCCAGGGACAAGTAAGGAATAAACAGAAACTGAACTGTCCAGCACTTGTCTGGGAAACTTTTTTTTTTTTTTTTTTTTTAGTTTGGGCTTTCCCAGAAGCAGATTCAGACAAGGATTTGAGCAGCTGGAATTTATTTGGGAGGTGCAGAAAATGCCAGTAGAGGCATGGGGAAATGAGACAGAAAAGGCACAGCAGCCGACACAAGGCGTGTTATCAAGCACATTACCACTGTGAGCAACCGGAGCCAAATTTCACAGGAGCTCTAGGAAATGATGTGGGACACACATCTGGGTTTTCCTACCGCAGAGACAAGGTAGCTGGGATATTTGTACCCCAGTTCCCATTAATCTTGGCCAGGGGGCTCCTCCTAAGGAGTGTGGATAACAAAGTGCCAGCCGGCAACAAAAAGCAGGTGCAGAAAGTTGGAAGTCAGGCCACTGTGTCCTGAAGTAGTAAGGGCAAGGGATTTGAGCAAGACACCACAGTGAGCATTATACTTTGTGCTTCTCATTCCCTTCCTCAGCTATACAGGAGACACACCTCTGGGGTTCTGATTTCCCTCTTTCTCCTCTGCATGAAGGTTAGAAACAGATTCAGAAAGGGAATCACCAGTCAAAAGGCGGACTATATCAATCCAGAAACCATTCAAGCGTCATTGTCCCTAACCTATTCCGGGCAGGCGTATCTGCCAATTGGCACAGATTCATTTCCTCACTCCATAAAGCAAGTGAGCAAAAGAGAAAACTAGCTCATAATAACCCTTCTACAAAGTCGAAGCATAATTTGACTTTGGAATTATAAAGAATCTCCCAGTCTTTTCGCCGGAAAATGATCGTATAAAGTTGCTTTTAACACACCACCTTTTTCTAAAGCAGAGATGTGCCCATATTCGAATACCACAGCCATAAGGGAATCAGAGACTCTCTTTTTAAGTCCAGTGGTTTGCAAACTGCTCTGAGACCTAAGGGCTCTGCAGGGGTGTCTGAGGTGGTGAGGAACTGGGGAGGAAGAGTTTTTTTCTGTTCCAAGTCCCTGTCCTAGTTTGGGTCCCCCTCCTCTGATGCTGACCCCGAGGCAAGGATCCAAGTTCAAGTTTTCTATTTGAGAAGCAATCCCAGGAATCACCAGCAGGGGGGGTAAGGACGTGATAAAGAGAAAGGAAAGCAGCCAATACAAGGTGTTAGCAATTGCAGTTGCCAATGTGGGCACCTAGGGCTTGTGCCTCCTGGGAGCTCTGGGAGCCCGTCCAGATCACTCGCCCACCCGAGGAATGAGGGAGCTGGGGTATTTATACCCCAGTATAAACAGTCATTGGTTGAATTTGGTTTAGGTGGGGGGTGGGGGAGTGTTAATTTGCTAGTACTTCCAGCTTGCCAGCGAGGTGGCAAAATGGACTCTGGCAGCCAGAGAAAGCCCTTGGGGGTGCGAAGCATTTGCTGGCAGTTGGAACTCAGTGGAATGAGATGAAATCGGGAGGGCGAGGGAACATGAAGGAGGCACCAGTAGCATGGGATCCAGCCACCCACTCTTACTCCTCTAAAAAGAAAGGCTTAAATCTCACCAACATATGTGGGTATTAGGTTGTAAGTGCGATATAGAAATGAGCTAACACAAAAACGTTTTAAAACCTTTGGTCTAATGCAACGCGTGTATTTTACAAACAAGGACACAGAGGCCCAGGAAAGGGAGTGTGTGGCTCCCCATCACAGAGTGGGGACTGGACTGGAGGGCTCCTGAGCCGCAGGCCTCGCCTCTTAACACACTCGTTTCTGCCAAAGCCCATTGTTGCTGCAATTTCATTTTCCCAATTCCATTTCTTCACATTATCCCCGTTCTCCACGAACGCCCCTGTGACCTCAGCTGACTGTTTCTCAGCACCAACCTCTCTGAGATCTCTGCTAGTCGGATAGAATGCCATTCCCTTTCCGTCTTTATCCAGGTCCTTTGACAACACCTTTTGTACATTTGCAAACAGTGACCAAAAGTATGAGAACCTGAGAACTAATGTTGGCACAACCACTTTGGAATTAAATGTAAATACCCTGTTCACCTGGATGACATGCTGGGCTGATAAAACCACCTCTGCAAATACAATATCAAGGGGTCTGTTTCTAATACAGCTGCCTGTTGTCTTTCATGTTTGAAGATCATTCAAAAGCCTTTGGGCTGCTTTATGCATTAACACGTGGATGTCTTAATTTATAAAAAGACCCATTTTGCATCTGGTTAATCTCCGCAACCTCAGTCCCTGGACCTCTTTCTAGCACATGATAAGTGCTCATAAACGTTTGCAAAATGAATGAAGAATAAAAAGCACGGGCTTCAGACTCTGTGCCTCGCCCTCAAACTGAAATTGAAAGACCAGCTGTGGGAGTTCTCCTGTGTGCTCTGGATTGCAGTGATATGCTACTAAACATCAATCACGGCTTCCTTGCCAAAGATTTCTCTAGAAGGGGACTGACTAAAAATAATAAATAGGGTCATTCATTTATTAAACAAATATTTATTCAGTGCCACCTATATGTTGGGCACTGAGATGGAAGAAAGAGAAACAGAGGGCCTGGGGGGAAGGGAGCAGGAAGGACTCTTCCTTTGTGAAGAGTGCAGTTCAAATAGATATTGATCAAATAGTCACGCAAATTAAAGGTAAATTTCCAACTGTGATAAGTGACTAAGGTGGTTTTAAAAATAATGTCCACAGATCCTGGCATGCTTCTCAAGAGGTAGAGCTTAATTCCCCTTCTTTTGAGTGTAGGCCGGAATCTATGACTCACTCCTAGAGAATGGAAGTGATGAGATGTCATTTCCAAGATTATGTTCTGAAAAGACTGGAGTCCTCCTCTTAGGTACACTCTCTTCTCCCTCCTCTCCTCTCCCCTCCCCTCCTCTCTCTCTCTCTCCTCACTTGCTCTGGGGAAAGCCACCTGCCCTGCTGTGAGAATACTTAGGCAGCCAAGGAGGAAGCACCCATCTGGTGAGGAATTGAAGCCTTCCAAGCAACCATGTGAGTGATCTTTGAAGTAGATTCTCCATCTCCATTCTAGCCTTCAGACGACTGCAGCTCTGGCCAACAACCTGACCATAACTCAGGAGACCTCCTAAGCCCCTTAGCCCACCAGCTAAGCTCCTCCCATATGCCCGACTCACAGAAACTATGAGATATGTTTGTAGTTTTAAGCTGCTAAATTTGGAGAAATGTATTACATAGTAATAGGTAACTAATATGAAAGAGATGTATAAGATGTACAAATTGTAAAATAGTATCAACCTATCTGGGAATTCAGGAAGAGCTTTTCTAAAAAGTGATTCAGTAATAGAGGAGGAAAAAGGCTTGGAAGAATAACCCAGGGAAAGGCAGTGCCATGTGCAATGTCCCTGAGGCAGGAAAGGACATAAGTTGGAAAGGCTGGAAGAGACCAGAGTTAACTATAGCATGGAGATCAAATGCAAGAGTGATTTGTAATGAAACTGACAGGGTGGAGGGGTCCCATCCATGGACAGCCTTGAGACATTTGTCAAAGACTTTTGTCTTTATAAGGAAAGCAGTAGGAAACCTTTGAATGGTTTTACACAGGGAGATGACGTGATCAGACCTGTGTTTCTTTCATGTCCTTTCAACTATTATTTCTTATCATGACATTCAGCTGACAACTTCCTCTCCCTGGACATGTTTTGATTTCCACATAGACTTTCTTGCAAATAATGGAAATTACATAGGCTTAAAAAAAACTACTCATAATTTGCAGTGCTAACTTCATGCTAACCCTCATCCCATCCCAGTGGCTGCCAGTCACTGGCAGTCAGCTTTGAGAGGGTGAGACAGAGGTCTGGGAAACACAGGATGAAACAGGAGCCCCCTTCAAAGTCATTTCCAAAAATCACACGCCATTGTTAGTGTGTAGGTACACTTGTGATTTTTTTTCAAGGCAGGTCTAAAGTTTTTGTTGTGTTCTCAAGGGGATCAGGGTTCCCTAGAAAAGAGCCTGAGACAAGGATTCAGAATCAGGTGACTTACTGAGCAAGGGTTCTTGGGGAAAACTTCTAAGGCAAAGACAGGCACAAGAGTCCAGCAAGAATGTGACCTCAGGCCTGATCTACAGGGGGACTCAGGAGCATTAACTGGACCACGGAATCATCACCATTCAAGGGCAAGGGGCAAGCCTTTTGGACCCCCATATCAGTCACTGGTTGTAGATTGCTCCCATCAATCAAGGACAGTTTTCTGGAAAAGAGGTACAGTTGCCAGGAAAAAAATGAAATATTTTTATTTGCTAAATATGGCAACTTTGAGCAGGGGGCAGCTGCGAGCTATTAGCAGCCAACACTCCCAGCAGCTGGGAGATGGGTGAGTAAAGGGATTTGGGCAGGGCGCCAAAACAGTGTCTACCACAATCTGTGACCCTGAAAAGGTTCAGAAACTCTCCATCTGTAGGATGGAAATGGCTGGGTGGTCAGTAATGTCCTGGAAAGCCAGGATAAATCCTCACGCTTAGAAGCTAGGACAGGGCCTCTGGGAAACCAGGGCAGAGCTGCCTCTAGTTGGGCTTCAACAACCAACCGCCTCAAGTTTCCCAAGGAATGTAACCCAGACCCGAAACTTGTAACTTATTGGAGCTCAGAAAGGAGCTGTGGGGCCAAAATTAACCAAAGCATCTTTAATTAAAGTTGTACAACCCCTACTCCCACTCCCAGAGGGACCTCTGGAAATTCGGATGACCAGGTCCCCCATGTTACCGTGAGTGTGGGTTGAGGCATACCATGGTGGTTAAAAGCAAGGACCTAGATCTAGATTCTCTAGGTTCAAATCATAGTACTTTCACTTACCAACTGTGTGACTTCAGGCAAACTTTGTGACCTCTCTGAAACTCAGCTTCTTGGTGAAACGGGGTGAAAATAATAGCATATACTTACAGGGTCCATATCAGGATATGATCAACTCAGTTAATGCATATAAAGTGCTTAAAACTGTGCCTGCCTCAGAGTCAGCATCAACAAATGTTAGTTGATTCTAACATTTAGCTGTCAAAAAGAGAGGTGAGGGACTTTTGATCCGAAGCTTTCCAAATCAGCTTCCCCCACAGTTCCGAAAACAGTCTTCACGCGGCACACATTCTCCATGCACCAGCATTTGGTTCACTGCCTGCTGCTTGGCCGTGAGCTTCTTAGGGCCAGATGTGTGTCATTTTCATCTTTGCACAGTGCTGCGGCCACATTGTTGGTTCTGATAAATATTTGATCAGTGGAGGCTGCCACTGCCAGAAGTTTCACAAAGGAGCCTGGCTAGCACTTGGGCCCTAACCAGACTCTTCACTCCACCCACACTACAGCCCATGGCAGATGGGACCGCATGTGTGAAAGTCCTGACGAGTCCCTCTCTGAGCCTCAGTTTTCCCAACTGTGTGCTGTGAGCTGGGTCTAGAGAAAATCTCAAGCCACCGTGCTCAGGTCCTCCCTCCATGCCAGGCACTAAACAGATAATTTCCTACGCATTCCCTCCTTTTTATTTAATTAATCAAATTATTTATTTTTAAATTTATTTATTTGAGTTCATAGCAGCACTCTCAACAATAGCTAAAACATGGAAAGAGCCTAAGTGTCCATCAATGGACGAATGGATCAAGAAGATGTGGTTTATCTATACCATGGAATACTACATGGCAATGAGAAACAATGAAATCTGGCCATGTGTAGCAACATGGATGGACCTTGAGGGTCTTGTGCTTAGCAAAATAAGTTAGGCAGAGAAGGACAAATATCACATTTTTGCACGTATAGGAGGATTAGGAGGAACTTAACGGAGGACCATGGGGGAGAAGAAGGGGGGAAATGGTGGGGAAAGGGAGAGAGGCAAACCATGAGAGACTCTTGAATGCTGAGAAACAAACTGAGGACTGAAGGAGGGGGGGGGGGGGGGGGGATTGGCAAGGAGGGGGGCACTTGTGGGGATGAGCACTGGGTGTTATATGGAAACCAATTTGACAATAAACTATTTGTAAAATAAAAAAAAATTCAATACTAAAAAAAAAATTATTTATTTGAGACAGAGAGAGAAAGCATGAGTATATGTGCAAGCTGGGGGTGGGGGACAGGTAGGGCAGAGAGAGGGAGACAGAGAATCCCAAGCAGGTTCTGTGCTGTCAGCATGGAGCCCACACGGGGGTTGATCTCCCCAACGGTAAAATCATGACCTGAGCTGAAATCAAGAGTCGAATGCTCACCGACTGAGCCACCCACGCACCCTGGCACTGCTTCCTTGAATCACCTCTATAGCTGCTATGATCTGAGCATTTGCATCTCCCAAAAATTCATACACTGAAATCCTAACCTGCTATGTGACAGAATTAGGAGGTGGAGACTTTGAGAGGTATCCAAGTCATGAAGGTGGAGCCTTCCTGAATGTGATCAGTGCCCTTAGAAAAGAGGCACCACAGAGCTCCCTTGCCCCTTCAACCATATGAGGACACAGAGAAAAGTCAGAAGTCTGCAACCCAAAGAGGGTCCCTACCAGAACCTGACCGTGCCAGCACCATGATGATCCTGGGCACCCAGCTTCTAAAACTATGAGACATTAGTGTCTGTTGTTTATTAAGCCAAGCAGTCTGTGGTACTTTGTTGTAGCAGCCAAAATAGACTAAGACAACAGTGCTAGACTCTTAATTATCCTCAATGTACAGAGGAAGAAACTGAGGTTTCCTCTCATTGGCTGAGACATTAACTCCCTGGCACTTCTAAATGCCCCATGCTGGGGCTAAACATCCTTGTGTAGCTAGAGAAGCCGTTGGGCAGAGAGAATCACAGGCGCTTGAAGGAGGAGGCCATGGGCATTCTGGAACCTCCCAGAAAACCTGCAGGTGACATGAGGATCAAGAGAGCAGCAGAAGGGTCCCAGCTCATCTGCTTCATGCCACGTCTTCCATGGACCAGCCCAAGGAGGCAGGCACCATTCTTGTGCCCACTTATAGTTGAGACTCAACAAAATTAATGATATACTCAAGGTCACAGAGCTGATAAGCTGGAGCTGAATCCAGGCAGCCGGCTTCAGAGCCCACAGGCTAGGGCATGACGCAGCACTGTCTCCTTGCCTGTGGACCCCTCAGCCAGTGCTCTTTTGACTCTACTTAGGAGGAAACAGCCACTTCTGAATCCACGGCTTTCCAGCCTCCATTAGCTGCAGGTCCTGTGTATTTTTCCACATACCACTCAGGCCACCAGCCTACAGTGTGGAGTGATGAACGACGCTGGGCCTTTGCTCACCCTAGAAAGGAAAGATAACAAAGTTGGGAAGTGACCTTTGTGCCAGCCAATGCCCAAGTCCGTTCTGCTTTGAAGAAGACCTCTTAAAGTTGTTAGGGGAGGAAAAGTCTCTTCCAGGTCACAAGGTGCCCTGTGTGTCATATTTCAGACTAGAGAGTAGGGCTAGCCCAGTTGCTCTCCAGAAGGGGTGGGGGAAATCAGGCTCCCCCATCCCAGAACAGCACAGCCATCTTAAATCTAGCAATCTCCTGGACGTTCTCAACCATGCATCTTCCCAACGTCACCTTGCTCTGGAAAGTGTCAGCTACAACACGTGGACACTTTTTATTTTTCTTACCTCTTCTCACATCTATAGCATCACAAGGCACTTTCAGAGGTAGGCAGGGAAGGGGTCATATCCACATGTTTCAGGTAAGGACACTGAGGCTCCACGCATTTTCTTGTTTTTCTCAAGAACACAAAGCTAATGAGCAAAGAAGAACTGACTTGAGTATAATTCTTCTGGTTCTAAATCCAATGCCATTTCCGTAGCACTCAATATACATGCCCAGATGAGGAGTGACAGTTAATGGCAGATACACACATCTAAGCGTGGCATTAGGAGCCCTAAGACCAGATTGGAATCTCTGTTTCTTCACCTGTTAGTGGAACTCACAGGCTAACCAAGCATATCCTCCATGTTTAATAATCTTCAAGATACCAGCAGAGTCAACATCCCCACCTCCAGAAATTCCTTCCTCAATTCTATCACATTTCCTGTTTCCTCCCCAGCACTCAACACAGCTGTATTTATCCTTTTATTTGGGATGTTTATTGTCTGCCTCTTCTTCTAGAGAATGTAAGCTCCATAGGGCAGGTGCGCATCAATCTTGTTAAGCCCCACAACTACCAGAGATGCAGCAGTAGGGGAAGCTAGAGAGATTCAGAGCATGAAAGGGACTCCAGCCACCCTTTCTGGAGGATCGACAGGGAAAACAAGAGAAGGAATGCCCTAGCTTCTAGGAGCAAAGACCAATCCTTAGCCGACAGCTAGTAAGGAAATAGGGATCTAACTCCTACAACTGCCAGGAACTGAATTCTGTAACAACCTGAATGAGCTTGGACTTGGTTGTATCCTCAGAGCCTCCAGAAAGAACCACATCCTGCCAACATCTTGATTTTGGCCTTGTTAAACTTTAGGCAGATAACCCAGCTGAGTCATGCTGTATTTGACTGACCTACAGAACTGTGAGATAATATATGTGTGTTCTTTTATGCTGCTAAATTTGTTGTAATTTATTACAGCAGCTGTAGAAATTAATGCAGGCAATGGTTCTAAGCTCCTGGTACATACTAGCAGCACAGTAATTGTTTGGATGGATGGATGAATATAAGGGAATACACTTTTGAAGCTGAACTTAGTTTTTTTAATTTCTCCTGTTTTGCTTCTTGTATTAGTCAGCTTTTGCCACATAACAAATAGCTACAAGTATCAGGCAAATAGCAATAGGCATTTTTCTCTCTTGTTCACTCATTTGCAGTGTCAGCTGGAGCCAGCTGATTTAGTCAGCATTCAGCCAAGCTTAGCTCCAAGCTTGAATTGAATCCCAATCCATTTTATGTTTCCTATCCTGTTTGGGCCAGCATCTTCCTGCAGCACATTCTTTTCAGATGAAAGGGAGGAGCACATGAAGGCAAGATCACCTGGGTAAGCACATCTCAAGCCTCAGCTTATATCACATCTACTAACATCCCAATCGCCAAAGCAAAGAGCATAGCCAAGCCAAATCATCAATGACCTGTGTGCCTCCCAGAGAGGCATCTGGGATATGAGTATTTGTTGAACAATGATCACACTTCTGAAGGATATGATACAACACTGTTGGTCCACAGGGGGAAGAATATAAAGGGGGTAATAACAGTAGAAATAAGCATGTTTCCCTAGTAATATTTGCTATAGCTATAGAATAATTTGGGAGGTACAATTATAGTATGGAACAACAGTTTGAATGCCTTTTTCTAGCACTTACTAGCTCTGTGACACTGGTCAACTAGCTTCATCTCCCTGAGCTTCTGTTTTCTTGTAGGTAAAATGGAAATAATCATGGTACTTGCCTCTCAGGGCTGTGTGGAGACAAATGAAACAATGGAGATAAAGTCCCCTGTCACATAGTCAGCATTCCAAAATATATCCATTCCTCACCTCTCTTCCAGTGAGGTGGAAGTACATGCTTACCACAGTAATGGGAACATACTGGACAGGTATGCCCTGAGATGATATGCTTATGGGGACAGATCCAACCAGGCAATAATTGAGGGTGATCTGTGATGTGTGTGTATGTGTGTGTGTGTGTGTGTGTGTGTGTGTGACATGCTGCACTCAAACCCATTCCCACTCCTGCCCTATAGGCTCTAGACAAGGATTAAAAGGGATGCTGAAGAATCCAAAGAAACATGTTATAAGCCTTGATTACAAAGGACAAGGGTGATAAGCAGGGCTGCAGAGAAACTCCCAGAATCCTGCAAGCAGGAGTCTTCAGCACAAAGCAAGCCTGATTGACAAGGCCCAACAAAACCCATCAGGAAAGTCCATCCTTGAATCTAACAGCACCCAGGCCTAGCTCTGATTGCAACAGCCCATAGCCTGTCCTTGGAAATGGATGTTAAATGGTGCCTTATTGTTTAAGAGCACTTTCCATTATGGGCATAAAAACCCCCATTCTTTTCCCGGGTTGTATATAAACATCTCAAAATAGGATTATTTTTAAAAGACCTTGGGACACAATACTTCTGTTTGAGAGAGCAGTGGATGCCCACTCAGGCAGGGGCGGGCTGAGCTCCTGCTTGCACTTGCACTTGGCAGTCATTCCAGGCAGAGAAGAGAACTTGCTCAGAAGTCCATCCTGCCTGGAAGCCCAGTGACTCAGCTTCAAAGTCACGTGCCATTTGAGGGTGACATGGCCAGTCATGTGATTAGTGATTGGGGGACCCATGGCCACTTTGCCCACAATGATGACTCACATCTGCAGGAAGTCATGTGTTACCAAAGCCCTGATTACAGACTGTAGGCCTATTGAATCCCCATACACTTGAGTTTGTTGTTAGAGCTCTTCAGTTGAGAAAACTTAGTCCCTAAAGTGTTAAATCCCTTAACCACCGTTCCACAACAGTAGAGGGGAAACTCAAAGCCAGGTTCTCTGTCTTGGAATCTCGCACTCCCTGTTCTTCTTGCCCCAGAGACTCCCGCAGTGGGAAGTGGTGCTCTGAGCACTAGACTCAGACAAAGCATTACCAGCCCAGAGCAGGACTTCAGGAAGTTCCTTCCTCTCTCCCTCTCTCTGACCCTCCTTCATCTCTTTGTGTGTTTTCTTAGTTTGGTCAGCGCCAAGAAACAGACCTGAGTCAAGGATTTGAGTGCAAGTAGTACATTTGGGAAAGGGAAATACCAGTAGGAAAGCAAGGAAAAGAAATAGCGTATTAGTTATCTATTTTGGTGTGCCAAGCTGCCCCCAAATTTAGCAGCTTAAAATTAATAAACACTCATTATCTTACAGTTTCTGGGGCTCAGAAATCCAGGCACAGTACAGTTGGGTGCCTCTGACTTAAGGTATCTCATGAGGTTGCAGTCAAGCTATCAGCCAGGGATATGGTCTCTTTGAAAGGCTCAACTGGGGAAGCACCCACTTCTGAGCCTTGCATGGTTGTTGGCAGGATTCAGTTCCTCCCTGGCTACTGGCTGGAGGTTTCCCTCAGTTCTTTGCCATGTAGACCCCTCCACAGGGCAGCTCACAACATGACAGCTGGCTCCCCTCACAATGAGTAAGAGAGCAAGAGAGGATATTCCCAAGCTGGAAGCCATACTACTTTGTATAGCCTAATCTTGGAAGCAATGTTCATCACTTCTGCCATATATAAGTTGAGTCCTACTCGAGGACTCAGGAAGGGCGTTACACAAGGCTGTGAGCACCAGGAGGTGGAGATCACCAGGAGCATTTTAGCCAATGAATGATGTTTATTCTCCAGGGCTTTGTCCCACCTGAAGGCCTCTCTGGCTTCAGAGGATGCCCTCAGGAGAAGAGTTGCAGACACTGGAGTGTGTGGTTGGGATATTCCTATAATTGTTCCCCCAGCTCCCTCCCTCTGCACGCACTGAGAATTGGCTACCTCTTTTACCCAAAGGCCAGAACTACCATCTGGCAGCTTGCCCACGCTGCTCCCCTCTCTAGGGATATAAGCCTTGCTTTCCCTTTTTGTGATAGACAACCAATAAAGGGCTCATTATCAATCACCTGCCATGTGGATTTAAGCTCCACTTAAAACCAGTATAAGAATACATGTGTCAGTCATCCCATGTGAGAGGAGAAGGGGCTAGGGTATTTACCAATTACCATCATTTCCCAATTATCATTAGTCATTGATTCTGGTTGTTAGCCAAGCCCAACCAAACCCAACCTAAACCAGCCAAAATCATTCCTCTGAGTTCCAATAAACACTCCCTCCCCTTGGTCCTTCAGGCCTGGGGTAAAAAGGGATCCCCACTGTTGCTACTTCGCCAGTGAAATTATCTCTTGCTGGTTTCCTGAAACTCTGCCCCACACCTTGCAAACAGTTCCTTTATTAAACTTACCTTTGTAGAAGATTGAGAAGAGAGCATCTCCTAAGATCTCTGACACATCTCCCAGAGTCACTCAGTTCAGAGAGCAAAGATTCTTCAAAGATTTAATTTTTGCTATTTCTGCCCTTTGTCTTCACTCCATACCCTCTGAATTATAAGATCTGGTTCTCTCAGCTCATCCCTAATGCTCCCTTCACAATTATAAAGAGCTAGCTCTGTTTTTCACACTGCCTTCCCTATACTTCCCAAATTCTGAATCTTAATCCCCTTTCTGCACAGTTTAGTATGTTTTCATTTGTAATTTTTAGAAAGACAGAGTCACTATAATACCTTTATTGTTTAAGGAGATGGCCTGGCACCAATTTGGCCTACCTTCTTAGAGAATTAAGCTACACATGCATTCACGTCTGAATGAACTGTGCAAAAAAGGAAAATAAAGTTAAGATATGGTCACCCACTTGGGTCAAAGTTCAGAAGCCAAGTGGTTACTTGGCAACCAGTGCTCTGGGAAGGGAACCTGACAAAGCAAACAATTTTAATTTTTTGTGTTTCTTGAATTTCAACTAATTATCTACTAGTGCATGGAAACAGCCTCATAATCAAGTAACCATGGTCCCAAATAGAAGGTATATTAAAAATATTAAGTAGCAAATATGGCATGGGCAAGAGTATCAGAACAGACCCCAGGAGGTTTGCTATACCAGGGAAACCAGCTGAATATAAACCCTGGGTCTGGATCACATGTGTCCTACAGTCCCCCAGAGCTCCCCATGAGCTCTCTTGCTGCTGGACAATCTCTGTTCTCTGCGGGAAGGCAATCTGTTAGCATCTTTGTGAAGACTTCATGAGCTATGGGGAATTGTTTTTATACAACTGAGGAGTAATCTCTTGTTCCCTTCTTAGTTATAAGTAAATTCAGATTATTTAGTCCAACATGATTTACTCTGCAGGTATACTGTCACAGCACTAAGGTTAATAATTCATTAGCAAATCTGTCTGAAATTACTTCCTTGTATTTGCTACAATTCTAATGTGATTGCAGGGCCCTCTGCCCCTTCCCCTCCTTTTCCCCTCTCTAGCCCATTGCATCACTTGAAAAATTTCTGTGTGAATGAGATTTTGGATCTCTAGCCCAGGGAAAAAGGCATGGGTTGATTCTCAGAGGCTGGTCCAGCCTTCACAGAGCTAAAAATGATACCACACTTTGCCAATCGTAATGTAGATAGTAAAGTGATCTGTGCTCTCACAATCTATTTTGAAAGGTGAGGTATAATTTGTATTCTATTTAGCAAACTTTTACATGGCACGTATTATGTGCCAGGCATTATTCCAAATCCATTTCAAATCCTAACTAATTCAATCTTCATGACGCCCTCATGAGGCAGAATCTTTTATTATCCCCATTGTGTAGATGGAGCACTGAGGCACAGACAACTTGAGTAACTGGCTCAGGGCCACACAGCTAGTATGAGGAAGAGAATTTTAATGTAGCCTGATTCTAGAACCTGTGCTTTCCTAACCACTACATTATCCTCTTAAATGTGATGTTTTAAGCATTCAAGTGATTGTGTGTGGTCACTTACTTACAAGTGAGGTAGTGTCTAATTTATGGATGTGGGAAGCACCAACATTGAATGAAAATCTACAATACACCAGGCTTTCTTCTGAGAGTGCCTTTATGTCATCTTATTACCTCTCATTAGCATTAGGAGGCACACACTGGAATCTCCAGTTTACAAGTGATTTAATTGAGGCTAAAAGCATGATCCAGAATGGGAAACCTAGTGCCACGACTGGCATATGGTAGTAACTCAAAAAATATTAATCTAATTCATTAATTTATATATAAACATAGACTCAGAGTCACAGCTGCTTTGCAATAGAGTCTCTTTGCAGGTCTCTCTGACTTTCCCCTGAAAACTGACCAGGATATCCCAAAGTAGGATAACTAGAAAGGTATGAAAAATACCTTATTTTTTATAAAAGTATAAATATTAACATAAGTATAAATATATTAAACTATATATGTAAATATTAATTAACAGTAACATGGGTATTAACTGATTTCTAACTATTGAGTATAAATAAGATATTCACTTTTTAACATTGCTTCATCTAACCTTAATTTTTCATTTTTCTTTAAAGATATTATGAAACTTTCTATCCTTATTTGTTGCTTATTTTAATCCACATGGGATTTATTTTGGTATATGATATGAATTACATTTTTATAAATAAAACATACATTATATACATATATACAGATATATATATAAAGATATATATGTATAATAAAAATAGTTTCTCCAAATGGCTGGCTAATTGTCTCACCATCATTGGCTGAATAATCCATTACTTCCCTCACTTTTCTCTTAAACTACTTTTTAGCTTTTAATTTGAAATAATTTTAAACTTTCAGAAAATTTACAAAAATAGAATTGAGAGTTCCCATATGCCCTTCACTGAGTTTCCCCTAATGTTAGGAATTTACATCTCCAGAGTGTAATTATTGAAACCAAAACATTAACGGTAACACAATGATATTAAATACTCTTTGGTTCTTATTTTATTTTCACCAGCTTTCCCACTGATGTCCTTTTTCAAGCCCAGGATACAATCCAGGATCCTACGTTGCATTTAGCTGTCACAGCTTCTCCGCATTCTTCAATCTGAAGGATCTTTGGGACTTTTTTTTCTTTCATGACCTTGACATATTTAAAGGATACTGTCCAACTATTTTATAGAGTCTCTTAGTTTGGGTTTGCTTCATATTTTCTCATGATTAGATGAAGGTTCTGTGTTTTGGCCACAGAAGTGATGTGTCCTCAGTGCATCTTATCAGGTGGCACATAGTATTGATGTGTCTCATTACAAGTGATAAGTTTGATCACTTGGGGAAGGTGGTGCATGCCAAGTTTCTTCACTGTAATGTTACTATTTTTTCTCTTAGTAATTAATAAGCATTTTGTGGAATAATGCTTTGGGATCATGCAAATATCCTGTTTCTCATCATACTTTTGCTAGTGAATTTTAGCATGGATCAATGGTACTTGCCTGCAACAATTATTACTGCAATGTTTGCCTAATGGCAATTCTCTATTTCCATCATTCCTTCTACCTTTATTAATTGAAATTCCTCTGCAAGGAAGAGCTGTCCCTTCTCATCCTATAAATAAAACTATTTGTATGGACTCATTAGTATTGATTTCATGGATCATAATCCCAATCTTAAAGTAATTCTAATATACCATTTTTTCTCTTTCTGGGATTGCTATTCTATTTCATTGCTAGTTTGGTATATTACTGCTCCACCAATATACTATGTTAATCAATCCAATTTTATAATACATATTAGAATCTGGACATGGAATTCAAGTCTCCTTGTCACTTTTATTATTTTTCCAAAACTTCCTTGACTATTTCCCCCTATTTATCTTTCAGGATGAGTTTTTAAATAATTTTGTCAAGTTACACAATAAATTCCTAAGGGTGTTGGTTGAAAGTGCATTGAATTTATTAGCTAATTTTGGGGAAATTATTTTCTTTACTGTATTAAGTCTTCCCAGCCGAAAACATATGCCTCCCCATTTTTTTAAGTTGGCTTTCATATACTTCTGTGAAGTTTGGGTATTTATTTAATGTATGCACTGTACCTTCTAGTTATAGAAGTTCCTAGAGTTTGGGGGTTTTTTTTCCATGATTTTTTTTTTTTAGTAACCAGACACTTTACTGAACTCTCTTATTGGTTCTAAATTTTTAGCTTATTTCTTTTTCAACAACTATTTACTGAGCACCCATCATGTGTGAGGCACTGTTGTAAGAAATGGAGAGCTAATTTAATTCTGGCCCTCATAGAGCCTAAATTCTAGCAGGTCAGGTAGACAAATAAGAGAAAAACAAGTAAGTCTTTATAAATAGTGTTGTTCTTTATAATAAGGCAGTGTTAAATGTTTTTCACATCTAAAAGCAGCATTAGGAAATACAAAATGAGAAGATGGGGGCATTATTTTACATGTAACAATTGGGAAAGCCTCTCTAAAGGAGTGGTATTTGGGCACAGATCTGAATAAAACTGAAGAATAAGCCAAGAAACCATATGGGTGAAGAGCATTCCAGATGGAGGAAATGGCTTGTGCAAATGTCCTGTGGCAAGAATTAGTTTGGCAGATTTGAAGCCTAGCAAACCCAGAGTAATAGAAACAGAGTGAAAGAGTATAGAGTGGTAGGGAATAAGGTCAGAGACACAGGCAGAAGTCAAGCCCTGCTTGGTCTTAAGGCCCTGGTAAGGAGTTTGTATTCATCCTAAGTGTGACGTGATGCAAGGCAGCAGAGATTCTAATAAAGAGGCTGTGGAAGTCATCCCAGTGAGAGAAGACAGTGGCTGGGACCAGGCCTTTAGCTGTGGAATGATCAGATGTCAGATTTCAGATACATTTCAAAAATAGTGTTGGCAAGACTGCTAATAGATTGAATGCGGGAAGTGGGGGAAGGAAAGAGTTGTGGAAATGTACACCATTGCATACAGTTGGGCATAAATTTCACACATCTCACATCTATCCTCAAGGATTCAGACTCAGCCAACACCTATATAGTCAACACGTAAGGTTTTAGTTAATGTTCTTTGTCATAAGAAAAGACAGAATCTGTCTTCTGGACCCTGTCTTTGGCCATCAAATCAATCCACACACTCCCACAGATGATCAATATAGCAATTGAATTATGTCAAAAACACTGTGATGAAATTGAGAGAATGTAGGCCTTGCAGCCGGGGCTGCGGGCAAAGTCAAGCACATCAGGCAACCGCCCTGGGCTCAGTGTCCTCACATAAAATGTAAGAATTTAAAGGGACCCTCCTAGAGGTTTCCTCCAGTTCAGGTATTCCAGGTTCCCCATAAACTGCTTGAACGCAGGGAACCTGACTCCAGGACAACAACTTCTTCGAATGGATAAGCAGGAGAGAGCAGCCTGGTTCTGTTTGCCCTAGGACAGGCTGGGACTCCCTGCAGCCTGACTCTCCACCACCTGCCGTGTAGACAGTGTTGAGAGGGCGGAGTGAGATAATCCTGTAAAGTTAGCACACAGCGGGAGCTCCTCATACAAGAGCCGCCTCACTTTTCTAGTTAACCGAGAGTTAACAGGTACATACAGATCACCGAGTTTCAACTGTATTAATGCTTGTCAACCGACACTCTACCGAACACATTGTATTTTATTGATGACTCAAGTACCTTTTGGGCTCCTTCCTGAGCCTGAAGGTCATGATTATAATCTCTAATTAGCTTTGTTCTGGAGCTGTGTGGGAGGGCTGGTTAACCAGAAGTTTCGGGTACATGAGTCCCGGATAACGAATTGTGGCCTCAATGGATTAAGAACAGATTTTGTTCATTTACTGAAGTGCTTGTTAATTGTGAATAATTACTGGAGGGTGTACTTTAGCCATCACCTACACATATAAATAACCATTTGTGCCACGACTCCAGGCTATTAATATACTCCCAGGGCCGTTCTCATAGAAAGCTGGGAGAAGTGTGGGGTGCACAGCCTCTTTGTTAATTTCTGTTGGGCCTGACTTCAGAGGATGTCAGGAGAAGAAAAGAAAAACTCCACTGGGGTCTATGTTAACCTGAATTAGTCAAGGTTTGAGCAACTAACATCTATAATGAAAACTGCTTAAGGAAAAGGTATTTTTGGAAGCCCCCCACCAAGGATTATAAACGAATTAAACTCTGCCATGCCTGTGATTTAAAGCAAAGCCCCCCTGCTGTCTTCAAAGGCTTCTGCCACATCAGCAAGGAGAAAAGAGAGAGGGGGTGGTGTTGGTGTTTACCAACCATCATCCCCTGCCTTCTCCTTTCCAACATTGGGTTTTAGGGGTTTCAGACTGAGTGAATGATACAGGGGAATAAGCAGAGACAGACGGCAGCTCCCAACTATTTCATCAAATGGCAGATTCTACATGTGCCCCCCCAGAAGTAAAGTCATCCCAGTTTATCCCTGGGACCCTACCACATCACCCCTGACCCCTGTGACTACTCTCAGCTTACTTCCATCATCTTTGGTTTCTGCCTGAAACTCCCCCTCTGTCCTTACAGCTTCCATTCTAATACATGTTCTTGCATAATCATGTCATGTGTTACTGTTTGTATTGTGTCCCCAGAAAATATATTTTGAAGTACTAACCCCAGGTGCTGGAAAATATAATCTTATTTGGAAATAGGGTCTTTGAAGACATAATTAGTTAAGATAAGTTCACATTGGATTAAGGCGATCCTAAATTCAGTATGAATGGTGGCCTTATCAGAAGAAGAGAACACACACACACACACACACACACCCCACAGAGGAAAAGGAAGACTGGCATGATTATAAGCCATGGAATGCTGACAAGCACCAGAAGCCAGGAAAAGCCAAGGAAGGATGCTTCCCTAGAGCCTTCAGAGAGAGCAGGCCCCTGCCAACATGTTGATTTCAGACTTCTGGCCTCCAAAGCTACAAGCAAATAAATTTCTGTGTTAAGCCACCCACTTTGTGGTAATTTATATGGCAGCCCAGGGAAACCAATATAGTATGTGATACAGGCATGTTCAAACTTTTCTGTTCAGCCACGTTTCCTTCAAATTAAAGTTTGCAGGGCACTCAATCAGCTATTGGAAGAACTGATTAATGTGTGTGGGGGGAGTCAGGAAATCAGGCTCCCACCTCCTCCTCACCCCCGCCACCCCCAAGACCATCATGCTTGACGTCCCCTCTTGCTCCATAAAGCACAGTCCCACATGAGAAACTAGCAGGAAGGAACAGCATGGGCCTCCTGGATTTGAAAGTCAGCTTTCCCTACTACTAACTGTGTAGTGTTAATCTCTTAGAGCCTCAGTTTCCCAATCAGTAAAATGTAGATAAAATCACTGACTCAATTTGATCATTACCTGGCTTAACACACCCACACTGGGCCTGTGTTAGGGGCTGAATTGCGCGCACACACCCCTGCCCTTCGCAATTCCTATGTCGAAATCCTGAGCCCCAGGACCTCAGAATATGACTATATTTGGAGGTAAGGTTGTTAAAGGGGTAAGGAAGTTAAAATGAGGTCATGACCCAATGTGACCGGTATGTTAATAAGAAGAGGTTAGGACATGGACACAGAGAGAAGCCCACATGAACACAGAGAGAACCCATCTACAAGCCAGAAGGAGAGGCCTCGGATGAACCAGTCCTGCCCACACCTTGACCTCAGACTTCTGGCCTCCAGAACTGTGAGAAGAGAAGCATCCGCTGTTTAAGCACCCCCAGGTCTGTGGTATTATGTCAGCCCAGGCAAACTAAAACAGCCTGGCATGCAGAGGGAGTGTTGATTTCCTCTCCATTGCTCTGTGTCAGACTCACTGCCAAGTGTTTTACCTCTATCACATTTGATTCATCCTAGACGTGATTCTTCTCCCATCCTGACATCTCCGAAAGGGGGCTGTGTCCAGCAGCCTATGGCAGCCAGACCAGGCAGGCACCCTGCCACCCCCCCAGTACAGGTGTATGGACAGCATCCAATCTGCTGAGGGCCTGATTAAAACAAAAGGTAGATGAAGGAGGAATTTGCTTTCTGCTTGGGCCAGGACATCCATCTTCTCCTGCCCTTGGACAAGGGTGCTTATGGTTCTCGGGCCTTTGGACTCAGACTGGGACTCAGGTCTCGGGAACTGGACTGAATTCCTGCTTCCTACAAATGGCAGATCTTGGGGTTTCTCAGCCTCTGTAGCCATGCAATCCAAGAGGGGCGCTTGGCTGGCTCAGTGGGTAGAGCATGCAACTCGTGATCTTGGGGTTGTGAGCTCAAGGCCTATGTTGGGTATAGAGCCTATCATAATAAGAAAAAAAAATGATGGGATGGATGGATAGATAGATAGATAGATAGATAGACAGACAGACAGACAGACAGACAGATCCTATTTGTTTTTTTTCTCTGGAGAACCGTAACTAACACACAGCCGTTTGACGAATGAATGAGTCCTGGCTATTGTCTGCAAACCTTCCCTTAACACCTCCTGATAAATGCTAAAAATCCTAGCATCAAAATTTGTAGAATGGGCAGCTTGGGGGTGGGGGGGGTGGATCCTGAGGGCAGATTTGAAAGTGCTCTTCCAAGAATCCATGCCTCATGAACCCTCTTGGGTAGCACAAAGGACAGGACTATATGGAGAAATACAGACTTCAAAGACTGAATCAAAAAGTGATTCAGAGAAATTGAACTCTGAAGGTGGAAAAGTTTTAGGAATAGCTTCAGGAGTTTATTTCGCTTATGTTTTTCTTTTAATGTATACAAACATGTGCTATATGATAGAATCTGTCTCTAAATGAATTTAAAAGAGATCTTTCAATAAGTACAAAACAAAAATCCTAAGTTATTAAAAAGCATGGAATCTAGCTTGGACAGCAGTATTTTTTCCTTCTTGGCAAAGCATAAAATAAAAGCACATCCTACAGTTAATGGTCAGTGGCTTTGGTTTGATGGAATATGGTATTATTTTAATTGCCACAGTAATTTTAGGCAGTGGGTATGATTATCCCCATTGACAGGCCAGAAACAAGCTGAGAAGTTAGATTTCCTTGAACCATCCCACCAGCTACATCAGACCATGCTTACGACCCAGGTTGGACCCCCAGACCTGGCTACAGATTCTACCTACTCAAGCTCTCCTCAGCTGCCCCCACCTAAACCTGAATTCCAATCCTGAATACAGCCTCAGGCAGGAAGTTACCGCCGGGAAATTAAATTAGTTGGTTTTTCATGCATATATAATGAACTCTTAGCAATAAATAAGCCTTTATGGGTGGCAGATTTATCCATTTTTATGGTACAAAAGTAAAACCTGCCCGGTGTATATTTCTAACAGGTGCTACCCCTCACACTTGCGTATGTAAATCACAGTAGCGTGAGATGGCAGGCCAGGAAGACCGGGAAGCCTCATTTGAAAGACACAATCCTCATGGCCTCAAGAAGCCTGCAGTACACGTGGGCAGAAACCACGCAGAGCACTGGGGTGCGGACAATTTACTGGATGCAGGGCAGCTATTGTGTGGTCATAAAGACAGTGTGTCAGAGGATTAGTGTCGTCTGCAGGACACCAGGCATGGAGTGTCTAAATAAACACAGAGCGTGCAGCTGGGTAAGGGAGGGGGGAGAGAGAGAAGCCATTCCCAGGCTGTCTCGAGAAGCAGGCATCCACAGAGCACTCTGGAAGGAAGCAAAGTCTTGGAGACCAATGCTTTGCAGCAGAATCACAGGGAAGCCTTGTGGAAACAGACTGGGTATGGGGCTCTATCCCCCAGAAATTCTGACTCAGGAAGTCTGGGCTGGGTCTGAGATTCTGTATTTGTCCCAGGCAATGCTGAAACTGCCAACCTATGGATCATACTTTGAGTATCAGCATCTAGACTGTATTTTGAGCAAAGGCACATATATGTCACATGTTATCCAGGATCCTGAAGAATTAATCAACAGCCCTCTCAGGGACATAAAAGGCACAATATGTACAAAAAGCCACCATCAGTTCCCTTGGAAGTTAAGAACATGGACTCAAGTCCAGCTGCCTGGATAACTCTAGGAAAGTGACTTAACCTCTCAGGCCTCAGTCTCCTCATCTGCCAAATGGGGGTAAAAATTGTACGCACAGGATAAGATTGTTATGATGGTTGAGTTGTTGTAGGCAGAGTTTTCTTTGCTCAGCAATTGTGAAACTGAGTGATAGAATGATGACGGTTTATTGTACTACTACTTTCATGTCCTGTATAAGTTTTTCCATAATAAATTATTTTTATAAAGGCAATGATGATACTTTTACCCAACTCAGGGAGTACTGGATTCTACTGGAATCCCCCCCAAAAAGAAGTACAGAAACAGACTCTCTAGGAACAAATGTATGTTTGAGAAGTGGGAATGGACCAACATAACCAACTTGCTGAAGTAACTGCTTGTTTTTCTTGCATCTAATTTTATTTGCTTCAAAAAATGAAGCATAGAGAGGAGGGAGAGGCTTGTAGATGGGCGAGACCACTCGCTGCCTCTCTGTGCTTCTTTTTTTATGATCTCTCAATCTCTGTGACTCTCCCCTGCCTCTGCCTTCCCCCTCCCCTCTCTGTCCCATCCCCTTCCCTCTCCCTCCTCCCTCGCTCCCTCTCTCCTCCTCTCCATCTCCCTAGTGTTTGCAGCATGTGTGCCTATGGAAGAAAGCAGAAGCATTTTCGGAGCAGCAATCCCAGTTTTCACCTCTTGTGTTAGCACATTACTCCCAACATTTTGGCACACAATTATTTCTGTGATTAGTCTTGCAGGGGAGAGGAAGGGCCTGGATTTGGATCAGACACACCTGGGTTTTGATCCTGGTTTAGGCTCTTACCAGCTGTGTGGCCCTGGGTAAATAATCTCCTAGAGCTCCAGTGTGCTCCTCTGAAGAATGCAGGTGACCCCCGTGGGCCCCTGAAAGCAGGGCCTGAGACAAGGACATGGGTACAGGCGTTCACTGGAGAGGCAATCCCAGGAGGGGCACAGGAGAGCAAAACACGGAGGAGGGAAAGCCAGAAAAGGGCATGTTTCCAGGTCCCTGTTGGAGGCCACAGGGCTCAGCTTTGCAAGAGACTCTAGGACAAGTCCAGGGTGCCTCCCAGAACTATCTACAGAAAGAACGTCAGGCATTTACCCACCAGTTTCCGATCCCCACTAGCTGAGTCCCCAGTGGTATTAACTCCCCCCTATTCAGGCCTGCCCTGCATGTGGACTGAGCATATAGCTACAGCTGAAGCAGGAGAAGGGCAACATGAGTAGGGGCTGCTGGAGTGGGGGGTTGTCATTGTGTGTTGGGACTGTCTGTACCTGTGGCTGAGTCCAAGGTGAGCCAAGGGGATGTGACACAGGGCACCAAAGTGACTGCTGTGGCCTTTAACAATTGCAGAATGACATTCTGCAGAATAATTGCAGAAGGCTAGGAGATGGGATCCCGTGGGCCTCTATCTTCACTCTCACCCTCCCCTGACTCTGAGCTCATAGGAGTTGCTCAGTAAATCTCTTTCCCATGGGTGTTATAAAGCTGCCAAAAAGCCTAAGGGGAACTTCGACCATTCATTTGTGCATTCTTTTCATTCCTTCAAAACATATGGTGGCACTCCTATCAGATGCCCCGTGCTGGTCTGGGATAATAAACTGGTGATGGGTTAACCTGCTAAAATATCGGGACTCATTTGTTATAGCAGCAAGCATAACTCATACTAGCACTCTCTGCCCATAAAGAGTTCCCTGTCTATTAAGAGAGAAGAGACATGTAACCAAGCATCCTAGCAGAGAGACCACTTACAGGAATTTCAGACCCTGGAGGACAGTCTCTCCTGGTGATGGCAGGTGGTTCCACCATGTTGCCAGACCGCTGGAAGCACCAGCCACGCCCTGGATTTGTGCCACCTGTCACTCTGGAATCAGGGTGGGATTTCCAGAGGAGGGGCATTGTTGCAGAGCCTCAAGAGGAGGAGTGGGATCCACACCCACAGACTAGGAAAAGGCACTGCAGCTGGAAGAAACCAAAGGAGCAAAGATATGGTGGATGGAAAATCAGAGGCCTTTGTGGAGTGGTGAGAGCCACCAGTGTTTGCTGAGCAGGCACTGTAGGCCAGACCTTGTGCTAAGGTCTTTACATCTGTTGGCTCACCTGATCCCCAACATCCTCATGAGGCAAGAACTACGATTATCTCATTTCAGAAATGAGAAGCTGAGGTACAGACATGTGCAGTCACTCACCCAAGTCATAGCAAGTGGCAGAGTCAAGGCGTGAGTTCAGAGAGCCTGCCTCCAGGGCCTGTCCTTGAAACTGCCCATGGACCCAGTCCACAAGCCCTGATGATGTTGTCATAGCACTTTACAGTTTGCAAAACTCTTTTGGAGTTTCTTATCTGTTTTTTTGTCATGGCAACAGCAGATGTTCCCATTTTGCAGATGAAGGAGCCGCACTAAAGACTAAAGGTCTTGTGACTCAGCAGGGTCATAAGCACAGAGGCCGAGACTCAAACCCAATCCTCTGCCCTAACTGAGGATATGCCAGCAAGGAGTCTGCAAAGCTGTCTCTCTCCTCCTTGCTCTGCATCCGAGGTGAGGTGTCTATATTTAGATCATTACAAGGAGCTGCTGAGAGAATGTCCTCCGGCTATGAATTCAGCCTTACACACACATTGACTGTGGATCCAGGAGAAGGCCAGGAATAAATGGGTGGGAGAAGGTCCTTGATTCCAAATAGAAATCGAGTTGATCAAACACAGCTCAAGCACAAACAGAGGTTACGGGAGGGAAACTAGCTTTATCTCAAACCCTGTGTACTCAGAAGCTTTTCCCGGAACCCAGGTCCCACTGTCAGGAAATTGCCATTTCATGCATTGGTTAATTTTTCCTGTGTACTTTGCAAGGCTCCATGTTTCACTGACTCCTTATCTCCTTGGTCCAATTCCACAGACTGTTGGGTTGGAAAAAGTTCAAATCCATTCAGACCATTAGGGGCTGACTTGCAACAGGGGCAGTGCTGTGGGCAGAGCAAAGCCACGATCTCACTGCCAGCTGCACTCGCTGAGGCCTCTCAAGAATGGAGTGTCTGCTGGGTCCGTATGGCAGGGACAGCCTGCTGTTCATCAAAATGCATGCTACACTTCTGTGGCTTACAGTGCTCCCTGTGGAGCCAAGCCCAGCCAGGAACTACATTTCCCAGTTACCCTTGCAGCTAAGTGAGGTCATGTGACCAATTATCACCAATCGAGGATGAGCAAAAGTGATTTGTGTAAGGCAGTTAGGAAACAGATGTCATTTTCCCACTGGACACAGATCCTAAAACGGTGGAGCCAAAAGGTAGAAGGAACCAGCATATCCATAAGGAGAAATCATTTATACTGGGTTGCTAAAATTATGAGGGTTATTTGTTATAGCAGCAGAAAATAAGCTGAACTCCCTTTTTGACACCTGGCACCTATGGCTGCCTGTGGAAGGGAGGTTGGAATTCCACTTGCTCCCTGAGGAGATGTGTAATCTTCAATTGCTCCCTGTTGTGTGATGACCTGACCATTACAACTGAGTTCCTGCCTCAGTTTCCCTGAACAGAACAATAGATTCCCCTCAAGACGAAGCTGGCTACTCAGACTTGATCAACATCCTCCCACCCCAGCTCTGGACTGAGACATGTTCAAAATGAGACTATGGCCTCAAATGTCATAGGTGATGCCCCCCCCACCCCACAATTCATGTGACCGTTGCCCAGCAGCCCTGCTATTAAATTGTGCCCCTGGAATGGATCCCTTTGATATTGGTACTGCTTGGGTTTGAGCCCACAGTCTCTAGCCTTATTGCTGTCTTGATACCAGAACCTAGGGGAAGAATAGCATAAGAGAAAGAGTCCAGTATAGACTCTAAAGAACCTCAAACCAAACCGATAATTTCCAGGATAAAGTCTGTGCTCCTCTGTACTCCTCCTCTGTTAGTCCATGGAACTCACCTGCTCATCTCAGTCCTCCCCATCTGCTCCCTTCCAACCTGCCTCCTCCCATCAACCCAGTCCACCTCTGCTCCCCGAAATGTCTGGCACTACACAGAACCCTACAGCTGTGCACATGCTGCCCCTCCATCCCAAATGCCCTTCTGACTTAAATGGGATTTCAGAGCCCGGCAGGGGGTCACTGCTGCTTTTTGCCTATTCAGCATCCCTCCCTTTTCTAGAAATAAAAACCCACTGTGGGGAGCCTTACCATATCAATTACAGCCAACTCCACCACCTTCCCTACTAGAGGGATGAGCAAGAAATTATGCAGGGTTAGTCCAGAAAACTTCATGTTTAACACCAAGAGAGATCAGGCCTCTTTCCTTTATAAACTGCATGGAAGACAAACTTAGGGCCTTCAGTGATCATTTTGTCCCCACTCTATTTGAGAATGGAGCCAAGAAGCAGACCTCAGAGTGGGGTAAAGGAGGAGAGGCCGAGTCATTGTTGGTCAGAACCCCTCTACCAGACCAATGCATCCATCTTAAGTGTTGACTAAAATTGCTAACAGCTCAGAGCTGAATCTTTCTATACAACATTGCCCTTAGCCAAAGAGACTCATTTTGCCTAGAAATTCTGAGGAGGCTATGCTCTACATTCCAGAGGGAGCCCATTGCCAATGCCTGCCTTATATGGGAGTACAAAAGGCCAAGTGTCCTGCCTTAGAATGGGACTATTCTGTGATGTGATTCATACTCCAGGACTCTTCATGGGATCAGGCTGCAGCTAGACTCCAACTGAAACCAAGTTCTTCATTGGCTTGTGTCTTGCCTACAGATTCCCTCCCCTGCCGCTCCTCCTGAGAGTGCTCCCTTAATAAGTCACGTGCACAAGAATCCCCACTGCAAGCTCTGCTTCTAGGGAATCCAACCCGAGACTCCTCTAGATCAAGCCATGCCTGAAGCCAGACCATGGACTTTGGAATTGAGTTTCTGCGGTTGTATTTGACCTTGGAGACCTTTTAACATTGTGAAAAACAAACATTCATATAGCAATCTTTACTCTCAATCTCACCTTCATCTCAACCCAGAGTGAGGTGAGCTTAAAGCCTTCTGGCTCCCTGGAGGCCCATGTGCCTCGCCCATGCAGGCAGACACCCCCACACCCTGCAAACCCGTGCTACAAACAAACTGTCACACTTCCCCACACATCTTGGGAACTTTATTCAGTGTGTGATTCTAAAAAGGGCTGCCAGATCAGGCCAGATTTCAACTGCAATAAAAAGGACCAACTGCTTGCTCTCTCTTTGGTCTGTGCTGAATACAAATAATGCTTGTATTTGTAATAAATGTTTAGAGAAAAACTGCTTCAGTTCTCAGCTTTAGAGTTGCATGCCTTTCAAGGATTCTTGCATCCGATTGTTACAATGCAGAGACTGCTGGCTATTAGGATCTGTCCCGAAATCCTCCAAGATGTTGGCACAATATAGCATTAGAAAATTATGGTGTTTTGCTGTGTCGCCACAAAAAGAAAGATTAAACACAAAGCTGAGCTTAATAAATAAAGTTGAAGGTTGTTGAGCAGAATGAGGAAGCCCACTCTTCATTTCTATGGCCAATGCCTTGAAAAGTCTGGAATGAATTACATACACCCCCAACTCCAAGCTTACCCATCCCCAACACTTTCAGCCCTGTGTCTTCAAGATGGGCTGTTACAAGTGTGACAAGGTTTTAATATGTGCAGTGGGTTTCAGTTGATATTAGGTACAAACCTCAGACTTCCCATTCGGCGCATGTGCGTGAAAGTGACAGTTTATTGAGACTACCCCACCAAATTCCTATAAAGTGGTTAAATCATGATCACCATCCCTATTTTACAAAGGAGAAATCTCAAGCACAGAGAGTGTGGACAACCTGCTCCAGGCCACACTGTCAGTAAGTGGCAGAGGTGAGATTTTAACAGAGGCCTCTCTGAATCCAATGTTCGTGAAACTATACTGCCTTGTGTGTCAAAGAATACAGGGGTGCCTGGGTGGCTCAGTCAGTTAAGCATCCGACTTCGGCTCAGGTCATGATCTCATGGTTTGTGGGTTCGAGCCCAGTGCTGGGCTCTGTGCTGACAGCTAGCTCAGAGCCTGGAGCCTGCTTCAGATTCTGTGTCTCCCTCTCTCTCTGACCCTCCTCTGCTCACACTGTCTCTCTCTCAAAAACAAAAAAACATTTAAAAAGTTCTTTAAAAAATATAATGTGGATTTAGTCTTTATTTTCCTTAAATGTTTGATGGGGAGCCCAGGTGGCTCAGTCAGTTGAGTGTCCGACTTTGGCTCAGGTCATGATCTCAAAGTTCATGAATTTGAGCCCCACATCAAGCTCTATGCTGACAGCTCAGAGCCTAGAGTATCCTTCAGATGCTGTACCTCCCTCTCTCTCTCTGCCCCTCCCCTGCTCACACTCTGTCTCTCTCTTTCTTTCTCTCTCTGAAAAATAAGCATTAAAGAAACTTTTTTAAGTTTGATAACATTGTAGTGGGCACTGTGAATAAGGCTGACTCAGACTGAAGATTTCCTTCTGAGATGACCCTTTTGAAGTCCTGATGGTCACAAGTCTCCACAGCCGAAAGCCACTTCACTCTGTGGTTCCCAGGCAGGATACAGACCCAAGGAGACCCTACATGGAGTCTCCTGGAGACCTGCTTGGAGACCTGGGGGTCAGAGCCGAGCTACCTCATGACCACAGATGGGTATGTGAGGCCCACAGTTCCTGCCACCTGTGTGACATGGCTCTCTAAGCTCCCATTTCCTCATTTGTAAATGGGGGCCATAATGCCTCCTCGGGGTCTGTTTTGAAAGCTAAACAACGTCATGGAAGTGTGAGATCTTAGCACAGGGTCTGGTATATAAAAGCTGCTCAGTCATGTTTGTTTCTGAACTTGAATGGATCCAACACACCCATTTGACAGATGAGAATGCTGAGGCCCAGAGAGGGGCAGAGATTTACCAAGAGCACACAGTGAGTCTCGCTAGAAGCTCTGCTATTTCCAAGCCCAAGGCCTTCCTTCCATACCTTCCATTCTGAATCTGGGGTAGAGTGGTTCTGTCTCCCCTGGGCCTCACTAGAGGGGAGGTCAGTACCTCCCTGGGGAGGTGCCACATGCACAGACCTTCTGCAGCTGAGGAAGATGGGCCAACACAGTGTGGCCAAGGAACTCCCTTAGCAGACATCTCCTTGACTTCTTTCTTCCAGGGTATAGGCTCCAGCTGCCTCCTGCCATGTAACCAGTCTTACGTGCCCCCTTCAACCTCAGCTGACGGCAGGCACCTGGGTAAGGCAGGGGAGACAAAGCAGGGACATTAAGCAACAGAGGAGAAGGCGGCAGGGGCCAGGAAACAAAAACTAAATAGGCCAGGTCACCCTGAAGCCTCAGATGTCGCATGAGACACACAGCCCTGGGCTCCTCTTATACATCATTTTTTCCCCCAGACTAGCTTGTCCATGACTTTGAACCCCAGGGGGAAGTCCCGACCCTCAGCCCTGGCTGCCCAAGCGACATTCACCAAAGGCACGCCTTCCTGCTGTAGCTGCGCCCGCCACTCTTGCCTCCGCCCTCCCTGCTCAGACCTAATCTTATTCCTGATTAAACTTTCTCTCCCTTCCATTTGTAATGGTGTGTGAGGATGTGAATTTTGAAGCCCCGTATAAATATGTGCTTTAGAATTAAACTGGTTCAGCAATTCTTGACAATGATTTCTCAGAAATTAAGCCCGGACAATTTGTTTGGCTGGAGCAGAACATCTGAAACATGCATGATGGAAATGCGGGGAGTGTGCTCAGAGCCAAGCAGCTTCCTAAACAGCAGCTCCGCGGAGCTCGAGCTCGGGCTGCACGGGAACATGCTGCCCCCTGGCAGCGCTCGCGGCTAGTGTCAGCCCAGCCCCGAGCCCCGAATTCCACACACCCTCCGGTGCAACCTCACGACTCCTGGGCGCCTCCGGTGCGCCGGCCCTAGCCCAGGGTCACTTCCCTTCACTCTGAAGGGAGCCTGGAGCTCCAACTGGTGGAAGTAAATTTGGGAAAGCGGGAAGAGAATAAGACTGATTTCCATCAGTGTGTCCAGTGTAAAGGGCCCTGAAATACTGCCTCCCGCTACAACATGGATGAGCCTCGAAAACATTGTGCTGAATGAGAGAAGCCAGACACAAAAGCCATATATGTAGGATTCCATTGATATGAAATGTCCAGAAGAGGCAAAGCCCTAGAGACAGAGAGCAGATTAGTGGTTGCCAGGGGCTCGGGACGGGAGGGGGAAGTGCCTGCTAATGAGGACTCCACTGGCGATGATGAAAATGTTTTTGGAACTAGATAGTGGTATAGTTGTACAACACCGTGTGTGTACTTAATGCCACCGATTCGTGCATTTTAAAATGATCAATTTTATATGTATTTTACTACAATGTTTAAAAACCCAGAGCTCAGTAAGATCAAGTCTCACATCTTGCTCGGACTCCCTGGCCACGCCCCTGCAGAGCCCCGCCCACCTTTCTGAGCATCCCTGGAGGCTGTTCTTGGCTGTCCTTCCACTTCTACCAACCCCCTCTTCTGGTGCCAGACTGGCTGCAGCCGGGCCACCTGCACCCTCCAAGAGCTTCTATGGCTTCACCTGGCTCCGTGGGGCATCTGATGTGGGGAAGGGGCTGGCATCAGCTTGAGGGGATCATCCTTTCCTTGCAGACGTTGGCATGAAAGCTTATAGGATTTCCCGGTGGTCTTAGTACAGCAACCTTTCCAGAAAGCTTTGGAATGGACCAAGGACCTACTTAGTGATAGTAACTGTGCTGGGCTCAGAAGCTCCCCTCTAGTTTGGTCCACCACTCCCAAGCCAAACATGTGGATCTAGAAGACATCTCCCCAGGGGCTCCTAGGGCCCTCGTATTGATAGAACTCGGGCAGGCCTGTCTCCCTACCTCCTACCCCACTTTCTAGACACAAACATCTTGGTGCTCACTTGCTCATCTCCAGTACATGGTTTAGCCCCCAGGCATATATGAAGCACAGATCATTATTTCCATTTCATTGCTGGTGAAACTGAGGCTCCACAGGAAGTCAGTGCCTGGCCTGGCCCCCTTGTCCCTGAACCCTGCTGCCCCGAGGGGCTGGGCTCCCATCACATAGCAGGGGGCAGAGTTAGAGCTCTGGGTCATCAGGTGCCTCTTCCATCTGCCCAGGAGCTCTGAAAGGGAGGAGTGGCTGAGTTCCCACCTGGGTGCCCAAGGCCCAGCACAGAGTCACTAAGTTGGGAACAGCAGTGAGCCTTGAACTGGAAGCAGGCCCATGGAAGCTGAGACATCAAGAACTGGTTTGGAAAATGATTGCTGACCTGAATCTTAGCTCAGAACTTAAGATAAATGAGGACTGAAACTGATTGGGGGTTGGGCATCTTACCTGACCTGCTTCAACTCTCTCTCTCTCTCTCTCTCTCTCTCTCTTCATTTTTCGGCTTTGGTTCTGTATCACATGCATACTCAAATCCAGCTCCTCACAGAATTGTTACTGAACAAGACATTTACCTCAATGGTCCCCTATGTGCTCCCCACCCACCCCAACCTTGAGCAATCAAACTGTTCTAAAAGGGGATGAAGAGTTGCTCAAGATCAGCCTTGAGCTGCTAGGATTAATTTTCTCCCACACGCATTGAATGACAGAATCAGGTTTTAGGAAGCTTTTACCAGGTTGGGATGGTGGGCCAAATCTAACCATGGAATGCACAAAGTAAAAATACCTATCCCACACTGGGTTCAAACAAGATGTGACATTAAAGTGGATCCACAGCGTGACCGGGGTGCCCTAAGTGTCTGATTTCATGTCAGGCCACATAAACACAAGCACAGTGCTAAGGCAAGGCAGGTGAGAGGGCCCATCTTCCACAAAGTGTTCACAGTGTGCTGAGGTCTGTTCTGTACGCCCCTCCAGGAGGAGTAAACTGGAGTCTTCCCAGAGGGGTTAGCCCCTCCCTCTATCCTGCAAATGAGCCTGTGTCTCCTTTGATCACCTCCGGGTTTCTCACATCATCATGCCCTCAGACTCCTAAGAAAGATCCTGCTACACGTGGCATAACCAAGCTCTCTGTTGGTTCTGTCTCCTGAACACCTCCATTGCCCTCGCTGTCTTTCCAGTCCTTACTAGTAGGGCCCAGTAGCCTCCTACCTGGTCCTCAACTCCTCACTGCCCAGTACTTATATTGTGTTTAACTCCCTTGTCCCATCCTGCAAAGGTCACCTCTGCCCCCAGCTGTGCATGGGATAAATTCTTAACAGCCCAGCCTGGCACCCCCCCCCCACCTACCTTCTAGCTACTTGTCTCTCCCTCTCTACCTCACCATGTCCTAATCTCATGCCAGGCAATCCATTTTTATTTTTCAGCGTTGAAGGTGTCATCTCCTCAAACAGAAGCTGTTACCACTGACCTTCCGTTACCCAAACTATAAAACTTCTATTCACATCTCAAAGACAGGCTCAGCCATCCCTTCCTCTAGGAAGACACGGAGAGTGTGGTCCCTCTGTCTTCCAGGGTCCCAGAGCACCCTGACCTGTGACTATTCACAACTCCTCCCTTGACAGTGAGGTCTTTGAAGACAGGCTCTGAGTCCTATTCACCTCCTAACCCCTTGTGCCTAGAATTGAGCCTTGTGCACAGCACTCACTAGTAAGTGTGCTTAGAATGAAGAGACATGGGTGGGTGCAGGGGTGCATGGACAGAGGATTACTATGTCTGTGATCAGCGTCAGCAGGACTTCAGACCACCTCCATCAACCTCCCACTAAATGAGCATGGGCTCCAGAATGGGCATGAGTTAGGGGTGTGAATTTCCCATTCCTTTGGTTAGTTCAGTCCCCTTGAGCCTTTCAAGGTGTGGACATCTCTCCACATTCAAAGGGTCCCCAGGGTTTCAGGATAGATCTTTCTTCACACAAGGCCCTTGCACCAATGGCCTGTTCCAGCACTAGAGGAAGAGTGGATTTACCCAGAAGCATCATGTGAGTCTACACAGAGAGACCTTCCCAAGAAGCTATAAGCAGGTTGAGTCCCCAGGAAGCAGATTCCGAGAGCAACAAATGCTCCTGGGACCACTCCCTGTGGAAGGCAGCAGAAAAAAAGCTGTCCTGTTGACAACGCATCAGCTGACTCCATGGGACCATCCAAACAAAGCTGGCCCTTCAGAGCTGTCCCAAGTGGAGGAAGGGGGCTGGGCTTTCACATATGCATATCAGCACAGGCTGCCCCGGCAGGAAACACGACCTCCAGAGAAGTGGCTCCTTTCAGCCCAAGCAGTCGTGCAGAGGAGACTGAGGGCTGAGAGCTGCAGCACCTCCCCCCCAAAGGGAGACTTCAGTCTCACATAGGGATCTGGACAGCACATCTGAGCACCCCCCACAGCCCACATGGCCTCTCTCCTGCTTCCAGAAGCCCTGCTGCTAGCACATGTGCATGGTTCTCAGGGCTCGCGCCACAGCGCTGCATCCCGTGTGCCAGCAGCGCGCTCCCAGCCGGACAGCCTCTAGTACCCAGCTCTACAGCACCCTCCCCGGACCCAGCACACTAGTACTCGCTCCCACGTGTACCTAGGGCTCCCACAGGCAGAGACGACGAGGTCCTGCAACACCTTTGGGGTTTATCCCATTTCCTCCCTCACCAGGCCTGTTGAGACTTAACCCTGGTGTCACCTCTGGGCAAAAGGGAGAGAGGAGCAGATCCTTGGAGGGGCAGGAGGCCTTGAAGGACCGAGGCCCCTGAATTACTTTCAGACACAGGGGGCAGGACTGGAGGCCCCTTCTGCAGACTCAGGTGACTCAGGGAATCTGGGACTCACAATTAGAGGTGCAGCATATCAAATGTCCCTGTCACATGTGTCACGGTCCCATTCTTTCCCAACCAGGGCCCTCACCACAGCCTAGTGGATGGAACTAGGTTGGAAATATATCTTCTTTTACTCTCAAAATGAAGTCCAGGGCTGGGCCTCAGCTTTCTCTGCCCTCAGCCTTTAGAAGATGAGAGCTCCTTCCCTTGCTACCAACAAGGGCTTCTGGCTTTCACACTTGACTTTTAATTGCCCATTAATCACTCATAGTCTTCCCTTATCTTTTTCCAATGTGTCCACTGAGCTTAGCAATAGCTAATTTCTGAGTTTATAGAGACCTTATGCTCCCACTTCTCAAATTCCCAATACCTTGCATCATCACCTAGTGCTTTCCCAGCCTCAGAGCACCATCGCAGCTCACCACTGATGAGACTGTTCACGTTTTCACTCCTACCTATTCCTACCTATGTCTGGAACTATGCGTACTTCATCTCTCCACCAGGGATGCAATCCTCATTGCCAGCTGGGCAGCAAGTGATCCAGATTCAAAATCCCATGTTAACACTCGCATTGTCAGACCACTCCTCACACCAACTGCCCCAGGTCTGGTGCCTCAAGAAGCAGACTCAGATGCAGATGAGAGCAGAGGCTCTGATCCTACTGCTCTCCAATCTGCCTCCAGCCCCTGGATGTATTAGTGAAGATAATATTAGCTGCTGTAAAATATGTATACATAGTAACTCAGACCCAATATAAATTTATTTCTTTTCACATAAAGATTAAAGAGGTGTTTTGAACCAGCAGATAGCTCTCCTCCAAGGGATGATTCAGGGACCCAGGCTCCTTTTCTCTTGTGGAGAGGAGCCATCTTCATCATGTGGCTTCCAAGACCTCCACACTTCCCATATGGCCTAGATGGGGTGATTATGGAAGGCCCAGCTGTGAGGCTTGCAGGGGCCTGTCCTGGAAGTGACACCCATCACTCCATTCACATTCCACCAACTAGACTAAGTAGCAGGGCCACACCCGACTGCAAGAGAAGTTGGGAAGCGTGGCGGAACTGTGTGCCCAGAAAGATGAGGAAACGAGTGGACAACAGCCAGTCACTTTTGAAAACATCCAAGCTATGACTTTCCACTCAGGTATAAAACTAGAGAAATGTTAGAATCTCAGTCTGACCTCAACTCTGCCAATGATGATAAAGTCATGTGAAGTCATATGAAGTCATTCAAGAACTCTTGATTTCAAATCCCAACTTCCTTCTTTGCAATGTGGACCTTCTAGAATGCACAATATTCTCTTAAGCATCAAACTAAAGCCTCCCCTACTCTGCCCATCGCACGCCAGAGCAACATCAACTACAAATAGCTTATGTGAGATTTAGTACCAACGACAGAGAAGGAAGATGAAATTTTGGCTCAAGACCCAAGAAGCATCCTTATCTCCAGGAGAAAACCACAATAGCTTACTTTCTTTACTTCTTCAGTCTCCTACAGGAGCTATGACAGTTTCTTACAATTTTTTTAAAATATTCAAACACTCCAAGGATCAGCTGTGGACAAATTAATGAGAAATACAATTGCTGCTGCTGGAGGAAAAGAGCTGATCATGGTGACAGGTAGAGGAATTACTGCATTTATCTAGGGTTTGTCAGTTTAAGTACAGGAAGTTAATGTTGGGGAAACACACATGGTCTTTGAACCAAGTGAATAATGCAGCTGCTTCTTCTTGCCATTTTTTATAACTATTATTAAATTAAATACACATAAGTTCAAATGCCCCCAAGATAATGCATTCAGAATATCTTTGGGGAATAAGTCATACTTGCATTCTGAGATGCCAAGTTGAGCCTATATATTTATATCCCTTTCTTCCTTTCTACAAATAGAAATTAATAGACAAATCTAGAAATTTGATAAAAGGGAAGAATCTACCTCTGTGTCAGAAAACAAAGATGGGTGCTCACAACAAGCCAGAATCATGGTGGGAGGTCTATGGGATGTGGCGCAGATGGCACCGGATTGAGGCACATACTGGCCCACTCACAATTCAAAATAAGCAAGGAAACAGTCCATCCCAGAAAGTAGGCAGTATAGATCTCTGCTAGACCTGTTTTATCCTCCCACCAAAAAAAGTAAAAGCCCAGAGAGTCAGGGGCTGGAGAACAAGGTGAGATGTGAGACACATGGCAAGGGGCAAATCTTAGCTTGGTGTGAGGTGGGAGAACAGCAACAAGTCTAGAGAAAGCACAGAGCCCACCTGCTCTCAGACCCAGATTCATCTTGGCACTTACTTACTTCCCTGGACACCAGTCTGACTTCCAACCGCCAGCACCTGCGAGGTTTTGTCTGAAGACTCTTTCTGACCACAGAGCCAACTCTGTTTGAGGTGAGCCAGAAGTAGCAAGCCCCTGGAAGAAGGCTCTATAAAAGTACCCCAGCCCCCTCACCTCTCAGGTGGGACAAATCTGAGGCACATGGTCTCCACCAGTTCCCAGAGTTCCTTGGTGGGAATGAGCTGCAGGTGTCCCTGGAGGTAACCTGCCTGATTACGCACCTTGTCTTGGCTGCCTTTCCTTCCCTGACTCACTTCCTCACTCCCTCTGTCAGATGTGTCCTGAAATCACCTTTTCAGTAAACTAGTTGCACTTATATTCTTTTTTTTAACAGTTTTTAATGTTTTTTTTTTTTTAATTTTTAAGAGAGAGAGAGAGAGAGAGCATGTGCGTGAGTGAGGGAGGGACAAAGAGAGAGAGGGACAGAGGATCTGAAGTGGGCTCCATGTTGACACCAGAGAGCCCGATGCAGGGCTCGAACTCATGAACCATGAGATCATGACCTGAGTTGAAGTTGGATACTTAACCGACTGAGTCACCCAGGACCCAGTTGCACTTAAATTCCTAACTCAGGATCTGGGGAAACCCAAACTAAACAGAGAGTTAACCCAAACTTCCTGAACATGAGGGTGGTGGGTCAAACAGTGGGGCCATTGCCACAGTGGGGTACTAGAGTGGGCAATGGAACCCATTAGGGGTGAGTGCTGTTGTCTTCACTAACGTCCAACTAATATGAACATAGGGGAGGATCCACCTAGCTGGGAGGGCACCCCTTTAAATGCCCCCACCCCACCACATACACACACACACACACACACATAACTAGACTGCCTCTCTTTCTTTGGGAAATATTTGAGCAGAGACTCTTACAATATCTGACAGAATCCATCTCAGTCTTGGGCAAACATAAATCTCTCAAAGAATAAGAAAATAAAGAAATATCACCTACCATGAGAAAATATTTTGTGGCAAAAACAACAGCCCAATTCTGTAGAGTCTCTCCAAATGTTTTCCTGCAACTGCACTTGAGAAACCTTTAGGAAATCTCTCTTAAATATATGCAATAAGATCCAAAAACACATCGCAAGATGTTAACACTGGGGAAATCTGGGTGAAGGGTATGTGGGAACTCTCTGTAATATCTTTGCACCTTTACTGTAAATCTAAGACTGTTCCAAAATAAAACATAAAAACAAGACTAAACAAAACAAATGCTGCATCTATGAAGGAAATGCTCTGAAAGCAGAAAATACTTTCAGTAGGAAAAGTAAATACAGTCATCAAAATATCTAAATGTAGTGGAGGCCAAACAATGGATTGGATACTGCCCAACCCAAATTAGCCATTTGGAAGATCAGTGTGAGCGATAGCCCCCAAATTCAGATGAAAGGGACAAAAAGATAAATATGATGAAACAAGAGAAGAGAAATATAGAATCCTGGAGGTTCCATAAGCACCCATTTGGAATTCTAGAAAGAGTGAACAGGACAGATGGAGGAGAAGCAATAATGAAGGAAATAACAGAAGGAAAATTCCCTCAACTGTAAGCAATGGACCCGCTCCCAGGGATGGTAAGTAAGTGCTGGCGGGGAAACCTGCCGTGAATGGTGCTGTGGACCAGCGCCAAAGCTCGGCCCCCAAGCCACACCTGAGCCTCTTGGCATCTGCCCAGGTGGACATGGCAGAGAAGAAATTCAAAGAGCACTGACTTGTCTGAGTTGCAACACAACAGTCAAAGCTGTGGGAAAGCCCACAATTCCTGGCATCTCTCCGGGTGACCTAAGCATTTGCAAAGGCCCAGGATACCTGGGGGGAATACAATGGAATCCTATTGAGCATAACTGCACAGCTCTGGGAAATGGACAAAACTAGGGCATCCTTGGACGGGGTTTCTTTGGGGTGAAGCAGGCAGGTTAGGATTAGGTCCCAATGCCATGTTTCCTTACTCCCTTCCAGTTTCCCTGCCTTCTAATGCCTGCCCTCCAACCCCATCACTTTCCCTATCCAGGCTCCAAATCTTACTTGACTTTGGACTCATCCTGTTACCCCTCAGGTCTATTGGTTTCCAGATGATGACTTTTTATGATTGGAGACTTCCTCGTATCTACACTTTCCTTTCCATCCCCACAGCCTCAACCCAAGTCCAAGCCATTGGACATTAACAATATCTCATGGGGTCTTCATGCTTCCAGCCTCTGAAATTCAACAGTCTACTATTACCAATACTTGGGCCAAACCAGTAGTGAGTGGTGAGGACAAACTGGAGAGCAAGTACTCTGACTAAAGGAAACAGTCACTACTCACCTCATCCATGGGAACCTTGACCCAGAGTGGCCAGATCTTCCAGTTTTTAAAGAAAAAGAAATTCAGAATTTACTGGTAAAAGCTCCTGGTTCTTAAAAGTTGCCCCTAGAAACCGCCATTTTACTTTGTCTCTATGAATGTGATTTCTCTGGGTACCTCGTATGAGTGCAATGATACAATATTTGTCCTTTTGTATCTGGTTTATGCCACTTAGCATAATGTCTTCCAGGTTCATCCATGTTGTAGCCTGTGTCAGGATTTCCTCCCTTTTTAAGGCTGAATACTATTCCACTGCATGGGTATACCACATTTTATTTATCCAATCGTCCATCAATGGACAGTTCAGTTGTTTCCACATCTTGGCTATTATGAATAATGCTACTATGAAGATTTTCATACAAATATCTATTCAAGTCCCAACTTTCAGTAGTTCAGGATATATACTCAGAAAGTGGGAATTCTGGATCATATGTTAATTCTACATTTAATTTTTTGAGGAACTTCCATATTGTTTTCCTGAATCATACATTTTTAGAACAGTGAATTCTATGGTATGTGGAATACATCTCAATTTCTTTTTAAAAGTTTGAATAATACAGAGGAAACAATGTGAAATGTTTTATAAGGCAACTAGCCTGGGCTCTTCAAAATGTCAATGTCATGAAAACTCAAAAAATGCAGGGAAAAAGTTGTAGATTGAAAAACAATAAAGAGACCCAGAGACAACAACAAAAATAGATGAGGGGACGTGGTAGACACTGGAGGTTACATTATCCAATACCCAACCCTAACCCTTTCTTTCTTACCTTCCTTTTGTATAAAGCCTAGAAAGGAGTGGGTGAGGGTGAGTCAATTTCCGGGCCTCTCTTGCAGCTTCAGATGGATGTGTGACACAGTTCTGGCCAATGAAGTATAATTGGAACTTACTGAGAATTTCTGGTAAAGCTTTTGCTTTCATGTCACCCCCTTCTTTCTGCCTGAGCACTCACAGATGACAATAGAAATAGAATAGCCATCTTGCAACCATAGGTCACAAACTCAACAATCAAAGCACCAACACATTAAGAACCGGGGAAAGGAAATCCAGACCTGAGTCTGGATGGCACCTTTGGTCTGCCACACCAGCCCTGGACTCTCTATCTCTGGACTTCTTGTTATGTGAGATTAAAATCATCATCATCATCATCATCATCATCATCATTTAAGTAAGTGACAGATTTTCTGTTATTTGCAGCCAAGTGTATTCCCAAGCATCACAGGAAGACTTTTGGAAAGATGGCAAATTGCTTAACCTCCCTATACCTCAGTTTCCTCATCTATAAAATAAGAGTAATAGTGGGGATTTGATGAAGAAACATTATAGGGTTGATGTGAGGGTGAAAGGAAACTACTCGTAAAGCACTTAGACCAGAGGCAATAACCCAATACCTGTTAGCTGTTATTATGGTTACTATCATTATTACTGTTAGTGATGTTATTATTGCAGAATGAGAGAATTTTCATGAAACCCCACTCTCTGAAGCCCATTAAATTGATCAAAAGTAGTCCGAAAGAGAGATGGAGACTCCAGTGGCAAACCTAGGCAACATCTATGAACCCATACCACAGATGCTGGCTCGTGAGGTGTGGCCCAGACCAAAGGGAGACACTGGGAGGCAGTGGAGTTTTGTGGGTAAGAGCACAGACTCTGAAATCAACTTGACTGGACTTTATGCCTGGATCTACCATGTATTAGATTGAAAGGTCAGTTAAGTCCTATAACCTCTAGAAGCATCTATTTCCTCATCTGTAAAATGATGATAATAATGTCAGTCCCTAACTTAAAACATTGTTGTGAGGATCAGATGAAGTGCATAGTCCAGAGCCTGACCACCATATTATCCATCTCTGTGTGCATTAGCTGCTGCCATTGCTGTTATTACTATTACCTCCAGAATCTTCAGAAAGGTGTTCAATAAATACTTGTTGGAATCACTGTGGATAAATGGATGGATAGATGGATCAACAAATGGACAGATCGACGGTTCAATAGATGGATAGATGGACAGACTCTCTTGGAGATCAGGGAATCGATATTTGGAATCCCCTGTTGGTTGAGAAGGGTTAACGACCTCAGAACTTGCACAGCCCCATTAGTTACAGAACCCGTCTGGCCTCCCTTCTCTACCCCCACAGAGTAAAAAAGATATCTTTGATTCACAGCCTCAGTGTACATGGCACCCTCTTGGAAATCACTTCTTAACAAAACTCTGAAAGAAAAATACATCTTGCCACTACCATGAGAATTATAGGTTGTCAGCAGCCCAGCATTAGTGCATATCCCTAGACTTTATTTATTTTTAATAGTAAAGCTGCTGGGCCCTTCGATAATGGGGGCCATGCCATCTTTGAATCTCCTGACTGCTGTCTGACAGGAAAGGGGGCCACCCATATCACCCTACCTTAAGCAGGCAGACTAGCTTCAAGCAGACAGCACCATAAATCATAATTAGCTGCCACCTTCAAATGTGGGCATGGAGGGTGAGGGGCAGCGAAGCCCACACCAACCTCAGGCACAAAGACAAACCTTAGCTTGATTCACTGCAAGGTAATTACAGGGACTGTCAGAAGCTGGTGCCAGCTTTACTTTCTAGTCAAAGAAGCTGCAGGAACTTAAAAACTTCACATATTCAAAAATAATCACTGAATTCCTACAGTGAATTTGTGGGTCCATCACTCACTAAATAAAGACATGTGCAAAGTACTTGGTTTCTTTCAAATGGAACCAAAAAAAAAAAAAAAAGAGTTATTGCCTTTTCAGTGATCTTCAAAAGTGGGGAGGGGGGTGGAGAACCAGTGTTTATTAGGTATCTACTATGCACTATGCTAGCCATTTTACATGTATTTCTTCATTTCATTTCTACATACATTACATGTATTTCTTTCATTTTGGCCATCTTGTGGGACTGGCATTGTAGTTCCTCTCTTAGGAATACAGTAAGGAGACTGAGGTTTAGGAGTTAAATAATTTGTCCAGGGTGCAAAGGTGAGAATGGGATCCGTGCCCATATTTGTATGACTCCAAAGCTAGTGTGAGTTTCTAGAAGTCCTTGCTTGCCATCCTGTGGCTGACACTGTCCCCTGTCTGCCACAGATGGTGTCCATTCATGTAGACACTCTGCCCCAGCCAAACAGACAGATGCTTATGCTGAGCTAGCCTGGGCCTGCTCCCCACACACCCAAGTCAGTGCGACAGTAGTGAGAAACCTTCCAGATCACCTTTCTGCACACAGTGTCCCTGACTGGCCCCTTGAACCCTCTTCCACAGTTTCACCCCAGCATAACCATGGCCAGATACCTTTACCTAGTACAGACCCCCCCAAACCCTCAGGGCTACCTCAGCCCTCCCTGGGTCCCTGGCTCATGACCATATCATCTTTCTTCTCTTCTCCCTGAAACAGGTATTTACTGAGTACCTTCTCTGAACCATGCCCAATGCCAAGTTCTGAGAGTCCAACAGTAAACCAGACAGCCACAGCTATAACCCTCATGGAGCTGTCAGTCTAGCAAAGGAAGAAGACACTGTAAAATCAGAGACCAAACACCTCCGGAAATCCTCTACTCAACACATCAGTGTTCCTACTGAATCTGTTAACAGACCAGCCAGCACTGAGTGATCATCCCATGGATGATCTATCTCAGTCAACCCTCTACAAGGGTCTGTGAGTTAAGTATTAATATTATTCCCAGTTTATAGATGGGGAAACTGAGTCCCAAAGAGGCAAAGTAAACCCAAGAGCTCACAGTTCACAAGTGGAGGAGACAGGGTATGAGCCCAGGCTGTGTGATTCCTAGTATGATGGAACTCAGGTAGCCAATAACCTCATTTATTTAAAAACAAGTTTAAAAATTAATGCAGACGGAGGCTAGCATACTCATGCTGGCCAGACATCATCTTTTAAAACAGCTCATTTTTACCAATTGACAGGTGTCTGGGTGGCCCTAGGCACAAATCAGGACTCATTTCTTTGCCTGGAGAGTGGAGCAGAGGCTGAGGATAGAGGAAGAGCCCTCCCGACAGCCCATGTAGGCCCCATCCATCTGGCCGGCTGGTGTCCCTTACAAAAGGCCACAGAAGATGCCCCCTGTCCTTCCAAGCAGCAGGTGGGGCTGGCCACTCTGTGCAGACAGCAAGCAATTGATTTTGGATCTCTCCCCCTCTCATTCTCTCCCTTTCTCTGGATCCCAGGAAGCCATCAATTACCCGTGCACACACGGCCCATTCGAAGGATGGATATTACCTTCTGCACTCACAGCAGAGCTGCGTATCTCTATCCAAGCACAGATGGAAGACAAGGGCGTGGGGTTAATTGATCAAGCAGCACGGGCTCCTGTGCAAGGGTTGGCATGAAATGGCTCGTTTCGCAGATGCACAGGCCCCTTGCTCGCCAGTCTCCCGTGACTAAACCAGGTCACTAACACGCTTTTGAACAGACACACTCAAACGTACACATTCAGGTTCATCTTGTGTCCTCCAAAGTGGTCACCTTGGAATACCATGGGCTCACCTTCCTCGGTTCCGCCAACATGTTGAATACTAACCAGACACAAAGCAGGCTACCGCCTGGGAGGCTGAGGGTGGGTTATGTACAACTCAGTGCAACTTAGTTCATTTCAGTCAACATTTCTTGAGCACCTACTAGGTACAAGGCCCCATGCATGGTGGACAATTAGAATATAAAGGTGGGTCCTACCTTCAGGAGTGGGATAGACACATAAACAGAAGGGCGCTCTGAAGGTGGCAGGTGTGAGGAGGACAGGAAGCGGGGGGAGAGGAGAGCACAGGTTAAGGACGATACAAGAGAGATGGTGCTAAATCCTGAAAGAAGTGGTACTGGGTGTTAAGCCCAGAAAGGCAAGAATGTCACAATAATTTTATTTTCTCTAAACCTATCTCAGGTCTCAGCTTACAGAGCTGGCAGGAAATTCATACGTGGGGTTCCTTTCTATCCCCCAGGATCCAGTGAATGTTCCCAAGGATCTTCATAGAGTCGACTTTAAGGATGTCCAGTGGCTGTAGTCTACTGGTTGCCTTTGTTAGGGACATTGCCCAAGCCCTTGGGGTTACTTCAGTGCTGCCCCCCATGCCTAGCTGGGCTCAGTAAACTTCCAAGACTGGTACCCCCAATGCCAGGGACCTACCTCCTTAAAACTGCCTCATAGTCACCCTTTCTTGATCAACTACCTCCAGGAATTCCCTTCTGCTCACAGAATCCCAAACAACATGTCCTTCCTGGTCTTTGGGAATTTTCTCTCTCTTTCTCTCTCTCTCTCTTCCTTTCTGTTTGTCTGTCTCTCTCCTTACCATCCCACTCCCCTAGTTCTGTCCACTTGGTTATACTTTATCTCCACCAAAGGCCTCTCTCCCTCCCCACTTTGCAGAACCCCCCTGTACTCAGTGAGCCTAGGTTATCAAAAATAACAGAATCAGGAAGGAGACACTTCTTTGGGCAATGTCTCCTTTCATCCTATAATACAGGCTTCCCTTAGCAGGAAAGACAAAAGCCTCTCCACCTTAGAATAGGGAGTGCAAGAATACAACACAAATTAATATAGTATGTTATCCCATCTGTCAAAGGAAGACTCAGAATCAGAAGTATTTAAAAAAGAAAAGAAAAAAAAATGTTTTTCTTGCAAACAGTGCAAGAGTCAGGCTTCACAAGGACTGGCTCACCAAATACAAAACATAGCAATTACTTCAAGGAAAACAATTGCAAAATGCCCTAGCTCGCTGGGTTTGCATTAGCTCTTTTCACGACTTGAAAACAGCAACTTTCTCACACGATGATCAGACTCACAAAAGTATCTTCAGAGATCACAATAGCAAGAACCAAGGACAAAACTGTCTTTGTTAGAGAGTCCAGACTTAAGGGAAGTATTCGAGGATATATTATTTGGGAGACGCTAAAAGACTGGCTTTGACTCAGGGTTTATGAGTCTCTGTCGGTTCAGGGTCTTTTCCCCCCAGTGTATGTGACGTGCTTGATCGTATTGGAAGCAGGGCAAAGGGCTATTTTGGCTTCTGCCGACCATACAGTCTATAGGAAAAATGCAATGGAAATCCAAATGAGTTGATCAGAGGAGGTCATAAAAGAGTGGGCAGTTTGGGCAGCTGGATGTGGAGAGGGCATAGACAGAGGGACACGTTAAGAATGGTTGACGTTGGATGACAGGGGCTGTGAGGGGAGGCTGGAAGAGCTGGCTGAAGGTCAGACAGAGGACTGTGGGTGGGCTTCTTTGATACCTCAGCTGTCCAGAATGTGCCAAGGATGGCAGCTCCGTGCCAGGCCGTCAGAACCTAAAACATCGGCCAGACACTGGTGCCATTTAATCCAACATTTTCCAACACAGGTAGGAAACTGAGGCCAAAGAGCTTGGATGTGCCCTACCATACCTTCAGCAGTAGCACATCTGGCCTTCAGGTCAGGAGACTGAGAGGGGGAGGGGAGGCATGGGTTTTTGAAAAGTGTAAGAAAACATTTAGAGTCAGGTATGGTTCATAAGGCAAGGATTAAGGTGAGCAATGTCGCTTCCTGCTAACCGTTTTGTAAAAGTAATTTTAAAGGATAAAAACAAGAAAGAGAGCAAAATTCTTCCACTGTTAACAGCCACTAAAGGGTATTCCCAGGAGAGTCCAAGCACTGTGAACAGACTGATTGGAACATGGACATGGCCTCCCAAAAGGGTCAATCCTCATTCTGGCAGTTACACTCTGGGATCTTTTTTTTTCTTCCTATGTATTGCTCATTTTAATTAAAAATAATAATCCATGCTCACACTGAAACATGTAAACAATAAGGAAGGAAATGGAGCAAAAAGTGAGGGCCCCCTTTGGTAGCTATACCCAATCCCACCCTCCTCCCCCAAGACAAATGATCTTAGCAATTTAGCGTCTACTTTTCCAGATGTTTGCACTGATTCACCAATTTGTATGTGTACAAACTCATTTAATGAAGGGTTTTTCTATGCAGAGGGCATTACCCAGTATATTATTCAGTTCTGACTTTTTTCTTTCTACTCAACTTGGCATCACAAACATCTTCTCATGTCATATACTTGACCTCTTTCTTTCAAACAGCTGGAAATTATATTGTGTGTGGGTGCTCCATAACTGATGTAAATATTCCGCATTAATGCACACTTAGCTTATTTTCCAGTTTCTGGCTAACGTAAACAATGCCACCGTGCTTGTGTATGTTTTTGTACATCTACACATATACCCTATAGAGCAGATTCCCAGAAGTGAAATGCTGAATCGGTGAATGTGTATACTTTATACTCCTGGCTCCAGCACAGTATGAGAAAGAGGTTCATCTTGTTCCCACCCCCCCTCACTAAATAAGGTATTAATGATCTTTTAAGAATATTTGTCAGGGCGCCTGGGTGGCTCAGTCAGTTGAGCGTCTGACTTCGGCTCAGGTCATGATCTCATGGTTTGTGGGTTCGAGCCCCACATCGGGCTCTGTGGTGACAGCTCAGAGCCTAGAGCCTGCTTCGGATTCTGTGTCTCCCTCTCTCTCTGACCCTCCCCTGCTCACACTGTCTCTCTCTCTCTCTCAGAAATAAATAAAACATTTAAAAAAAAAAAAAAAGAATATTTGTCAGGGGTGCCTGACTGGCTTAGTCAGTAGAGCATGCAACTCTTGATCTCAGGGTTGTGAGTTTGAGATCTATACTGGGTATAGAGATTATTTAAAAGACATTAAAAAATATATTCACCAGTTTGATAATGTGGCAAACAATATCACATTGCAATTTGTGCTATTTATTTATTTGAATAAGAGAAAGGGAGAGAGAATGAGCGGGGGAGGGGCAGAGAAAGAGGGAGAGAGAGAATCTTAAGTAGGCTGCATGCCCAGCACGGAGCCCAATGTGGAGTTCAGTTCCATGACCCTGGGATCATGACTTGAGCTGAAATCAACAGTCAGACGCTTAACTAAGTCACCCAGGCACCCCGTGTGCTACTTTAATTATAAGCAAGGCTGGATGACATTTTTTTAAAAAATTCCAGTATAATTAGTGTCCTATTAGTTTCAGGTGTACAAGATAGTGTGATTCAATAATTCTTTACATTTGGTTCTATCATTGTTTGGGGTCCTCTGAGAAGCAGGTGCCAAGACAGGATTGAACAGCCTTACTGGGACAATGGGAAGTGTGGGGGGAGAGCCTTCAGACCCACATGCAGGTCTGACGCTTACCAAAGGAGAGGAGGAAGGAGGATTGTGCAGAGCAGATCAAAGCGCTGCTCTGAGAAAGCCTCAAGCAGACCAGTGGGGTGGTTTCCAAAGCAGAGAGGCTCTGTCACTGGCTGGGAACAGACTAGAGGAAGCACGACCCGGTGTGATCACCACAGTGGATCCAAGCTTGAGGTTAAGGCAATCAGCTGTTATTTCCTTACTGAGAGTCCTTCTGAAAAGAGATCTGACCAACTCACCTCTATAGCCACCACTGCAGTCCAGCTTTCTTCTTCTAGAAGTTACCTGGACACACTCTTGGCCTAAGCTTCTAAGGCATCTTTGTGTTTTTGTTACAGATCTGAAGAAATTCTTCATATATTTGGTAGAGTAGTTCTGGGTTGAATAGGCTGCAAATATTTCCTCCCACTCCACTTTCTTTTTACTTGGTGTTTTGTCTCACTGGATAGAAGTTTTTTTAAGTTTAAGAAACATTTTATAATAAAATCTGTTCATGGTTTCCATTAAAGTGTCTGTGTCTCACTTAAGAATGCTATCTTCTAGGGGGCACCTGGGTGGCTCAGTTGGTTGAGTCTCCAACTCTTGATTTCAGCTCAGGTCAGGATCCTAGGGTCATTGGATTAAGCCCCACGTCGAGCTCTGCACTGAGCATGGAGCCTGCTTAGGATTCCCTCTCTCTTTCCTTTTGTTCCTCCTCCTGCTCATATTCTCTCTCTCAAACAAAAAAAAAATTTAAAAAAGAAGAATTCTGTCTTCTTTTAGTAGAAAGAAAAATGAGAGGAAGTTCCCTTACTTTATCATGTAATTTCTCTGGCTCTGCAATACTTAATGAACATACATTTAGTATAAATGACTATACTATGCACTGACCAGAGCTTGATTAAATTTGATTTTTTACCATCTAATTATTATAAAATACGTTTCCCTATTTTGTTGCCGTATTATAAAATATGTTTTGAAATCAATGGTGGGGCTCTGTTTGTTCACATTAAAGCCCATTTCTGAAAAAAAAAAAATCTCTGCAACTGAAGGCATGGGAAAAATTCAGCATTTGTGAGAAGGTGATGTTGCTTCCATGGTTGCCTGGGCCTGATGATATGTGTCACCCCAGGTAGTATCAATGTGTGGGAAGAAACAAGAGGAGCCCGTGCTCAGAGTGCCCTGCTTTTACCCTCAGAGAGCTGGTGAGCCAGTTCTAAGGATGAGGCTCCAGCCCACACATGCCTGGATCATTCCATCACAGCCTCCTTCTTGTCTTCTCCCTAGCAGCTCTCATAAGCTCTATTTGTTACATTTATGTCTTGGAAGCAGGGGTTTCCTGGCCCCTTCATGACACCCTGGGAGTCAGGTGGTTGTGGGGTATCTGGGGACCACTAGCCCACTTGGAGAGGGATTTGGGGAGAAAGGGTCCGCCTTTCAGGACCAGAGGAAGCAGGACCATCCACTGCCCACCTTTACCTTTTCTATCTTTTCTTCCAGTGTCATTGTCCTCCTTCCAGGGACCTCGCAGGGGACAGTTCAGCATGTCCCAGGATGCCCTCTACCACACCCACCCTCCCTTGGCTCATCCCAAGCCCCTCCCCTACCCCTGCACCGAGACCACAGCAATTAGCCCCAGACAATTATCAGTGATCCGAGACTGTCTTGATCTTACATTTTTATGTCAGGATGAATTTGGATTCTGAAGTTGATCTTATTGTGAGGGTTTTATGAGGGAAAGATTAAATCGTCCTCTGATGTGTGCTTCATTAGGCCCCAAATCCTTGAAGAGTCATTAAAGCACCTTCTCATTGAAATGTTCTCAATCTCAGCCTGATGGATAGCCACAGGAATAATCTCTCCATTATTTGGGAACTAAACTGGCTGAGAAGCTCTGCCAGATGTGATTTTGCAGCAGTCCTTTGAGTCTGGCTCTTTTGTGGCTTGTGATCCCTCAAATCCATAAGTGAAACAATACCAGAGCCTGAGCCTGTTCTGTTTTTCCCAGGAAAAACCATTCCTGCCCCTTCCTCTAAAGGGACAGCTTTTCCCTGAGTGGGCTACACTCTCACCATGAGCCCCTAGCTGTAGGTCTAGTCTGTGAGCTGGGTAGGGGTTAGCCCATGGTCAGAGCACAGCCTGCGAATAGGATCAGGGCTCAGTCTAGCAGTAGAGTCAGGCTCAGTCTGGGACCAGGATCAAGGTTCAGTCTGTGGCCAGGGTTAGGGCTCAGTCTTAGATAAGGATCAGTGCTCAGTCTATTACCAGAATCAAGGCTAAATCTGGAAGCAGGGTCAGAGCTGTGTCTGGGTCCAGGGTCAGGATGCAATCTACAGCCAAGATCAGGGTTCAGTCTGTGGCCAGAGTCAGGGCCTAATCTATGACTTGGTTAACAGTCCAGTCTGTGGCCAAGGGCTCACTGACTGACCCTGGCCTGGCATCACCCCATCTCAGCTCAGCCTGCAAGGACTTCCCACCTTATCTGAATATTCCTACTCTCAAATATTAGCCAGACCTATGCCCAGCCAGGTTGTGCCAATAGCCACTGAGAAACTCAAACTATTTCAGGTGAGAGACAGTAGACAAGAGTGTCTGCAGGTGAGGATCTGTATTAGAGGTGGCATGGGAAAAAGCTGAGGCAGAACTGTAAGGGGTCTGGAATGGTGACAGAAAAAGCTAACATGACACCAGGGCCTCAGCCTCAGAAGTCCAAGGCAAAGGCAAAGAGACCCTGCATTATTTCCAACCCTTTTCCAGAAAGACTTACCACTTGTTCATCTTTCTGATTTCAGCAGCAGAAAGAGCCAGAATCTATGGGGAAGGATCCTTGCTCAAGCCTCGTTTCCTTCCAGTCATGGCTAAGAGGAGAGTTGTTCTGCTTTAGTCTGAAGCACAACAGACTCGCTGGGAGACCTTCACAAATGGCTCTTTCTCTCCGGGCTTCAGGACACTGAATGAAGAGCCCTGAAAGGTTTTAACCAAGAGAGTGAGCACCATCGGGTTTGCATGTTTGAGCAATTGTTCTGATTGCTGTGTGCAGGATGGATCAGATGATAAACAGCGGAGACAGCAAGGAGACTCTTAAGTGGTCCAGACAAGAGATGCTGGAGGCCCAGGCTAGGGAGGGGGCAGAGGAAGTGGTGGTGGAAGGACACCTCTGAGAGCACTCAGTGGGCAGTATCCACAGGACTTGACGGCCAGCAGATATGGGGGCAAAGGAGGGCTCAAGGGGAACAGGTGAATTACAAGGCTCTGGCTTGTGCCACAGGTGGGTAGCAGTAAAACCCACTGACATGGGAAGATTAGGAGAGCTGAGTTGGTGGAGGAAGATGTTGGTAAATTCCAGTCTAGAACTGTTGAATTCAAGATGCCCATGGGACTTCCAAGTGGAGGCATCCAAAAATGAAATGAGAATATAGGCCAGAAGATCAGGTGAGCAAATTGAGCTGAAGATAGGAATTTGGGAGACTTGAACCCTTACCCAGGGATTGTGTATAGGGAGAGAAGAAAAGGAGACCCAGGATGGAACCTTGGGACACTCCAACATCTAAGGAACCACCAGAGAGAGAGAAGTCAGCAAAGAAGCCTGAGGAGGAGTGAGGAGAGGTGGGGGAAACAAACTTGAAAAGGTGGTGTACATGTTGGGAGCTAGAGAGAATGATACTGAATATGGCCAGGAGACAGGATGTGAGAACTCAAAGGGTACAGTGACCATGACCTTGGAGGTCATTGGTGACTTCAGAGAAAGCAGATTCTGGAATCCTTCTAGAGGCAGAAGCCAGACTGATGGAGCTGAAGGATGAACTAAGGAAGTAGACGTGGAGATTGGAAGTGTAGACAACTCCAGAAAGGTTTTCTCTGGAGGGGATGAGGTAGGATCACAGCTGGAGGAAAGCCTGGAGTTCAAGGCAGAGGCATGTTCTAAGCACAAACAGCCTTCATGTGAGTAAATGCTGGTGGGAGGGATCTATTAGAGGAAGAAATTAAAGGTACAGGAAAGAGAGCCGTTGGGGGAAAGAATGGGTCATTGAATGTCTGTCACTTATCGTCATACAAGTCACCACTTACCATCATACAAGTCACTTTCCATACACTTTTAGTATTTAATTCTGTCAACCTGCCTGTGGTGTCACATAACCATGCTCGCTTCCCTCCCAGCACTTATCACAGTCAGCAAATTATTTTAATTATTCTTTGGCTTGTTTACTGACTCTTTCCCACAGATCTCAGCTCCAGGGATTTTCTAGTCTCCATCACTCCTATTTTACTTTGCTTGATTTTTCAACATGGCTCTTAACACTGCCTGATATTATATTACTTACGTGTCACCTGCTTTTGGTCTGTCTTCCCCACCAAAAATGTAAACTCCAGGCGACATGGGACTAAGCCTGTCTTGTCTCCATTATACTCCAGCACCTAGCACTGGCCCAGATCATAGTAGGCACACAATCAACATGTGGAATGAATGAACGATCTAAGAAAGGCTGCTGAGAACTACAAAGTCCTGCTCAAAGTGAAAGACAAGGAAAAAAGCCTGACATTGATCAAACCTCTACCATCTTCCATATATATGGTTTCATCCAAATGTCACAGCAACTTTTTGAGGTAGGAATGATTGGTGCCTTTTCAGAAATGAAGTAATTGGGCTCCAAAGAGATTTTAAATGCTGTCAGAAATCACACAGCTAATATGTGCTGGTACTAGCATTGAAGGCCAGAATGTTTGGTTTGGTTTATTTGTTTTTCTCAAAATCTTGAACTCATTTCTTGCCCCCTCACCTCCCCACATCCTCCGTCCCATGGCCTCTGGGGGTGATCACAAATCTTCCTTCCACCTGTCCTCAGGACTGCAGGCCCGGGAGCAGGAGCTGACACAGTCCAGTGTGTGCTCTAGAACCAGACCCCTGGCTGCAGCCATGCGGAGGGAGGGAGCCCTCCACAGGGTGGTGGTGGCTGGGGTTGAGTGGAAGGACAGTCAGGAGAGAGATGTGGGAGAGAACCTGGGCAGGACCTGATAGGTGAAGGGATGTGGCGGCAAGAAAGAATGAGACGCCCACCATGGATTCCCAGGTTTCAGGCTCAGGGGGTGGGTGGCCAGTGTTGGTAAGGGCTGAGATGCAGAGAAGAGAAGCAAGTGTGGGAAGGAAGCAGACAGGCCTGTGGACAACCAGGCGGTCATGTCCAGGGTACTGCTCAGGGGAGCAGTCTGAGGTGGGAGTGGTCAATAGAGCCATCATGGTGGATGCTCTTGTAGAGGCAGTGTGGTGAGAGGGAGGGCGGGGTGGGGGGGTGGCAGAGGAGGGTCTGTGGGCATGCTCAGAGGAGCAAGCAGTCAGTAACACGGGATGAGAGCATCCCTTCTGAACTATGTAGCTGTGGAGACAAAAGACAAGACAAATGAGTTTTTCTGTGTGTTCGCTCGACAGAATATTTTATAGCCTCCCTGGATAAACAAGCTGTCATCTACCACCAACCCTCTATCAACTGAAGCAGCTTGGGGAAAAGATAATGCTGCAGGTTTGAATACTCTTAGCTGCTGTGCCTAATTAGTACACAAGCAAACAAACCCAGAGAGTTCTAGGAAAAGAGGGGCTTGGCCACTGCCTAGGGAAGAAAGACATTTCCCAGCAACCAGGGTAGGGATGGAAGACAAGTACAGACATGTATTGAGCACCTACTGTGTGCCAGACATCTGGCACATCTCATCTTATTTAATACTGTATAAGAGGCATCATCCCCATTTTGCAGATGAGAAAACAGAGGCTCAGAGAGGCCTGGGTGAAGGGATGTGGCAGCAAGAAAGAATGAGCTGCCTACCATGGACTCCGAGGCTTCAGGCTCAAGGGGTGGGTGCATCCAAGTTAGAGGATTCACCCGAGGGTCTTGCCAATGCACTTCACAGCCTCCCTGGGGAAGGTCCAGGTTTGTTCCCTTCCCTCTTTCTCCAATCCTGCAGAGTCAAGTCCAAATGCCATGCTCCTGATTTTGCAGCTCTGTTTACTATTCTTTTCATCAGATGTCTGTTTGCGAGAAATAAAACTGTTGGGTTCAGCAGCAGAGCAATAACTATAAAGAAAACTGCCATGGAGAGCATGGACTCCAGCTCCCAGTGTTACTGTATATTCAAAGCAGATTTCCAAAACATCATTTGACACAGGTGGTAATTCCAAGGGAACCTGTTTGCCTCTTTCCCCCTGCCCTGCCCCAGGCACATCCATCCAAGGTCAAACCAGGAAGAGGAAAAGGAGGCGAAGGGGGCTTAAGGACAACTAGACTGACCCTCAAGGAGATGCCAGCAGTCTTCTCTCTCGGGAGACAGACCAGCTCTCCTTCCTCACCCTGCAGATGGGGTCAGGAGCAGTGAAGAGAGTGCAACAGAATTAGATCCCAATTCTCTTGCCTCCTGGCCCCCTGCAATCTTCCCAAGACAAACTGCAGCTTCATAAGAAGCCAAGAAATCCATTTATAAAGAAAATTTATATCTGTATTACTAGTAAGATTTAAATTAATTATTTTACTTTCAAAAAGAATCCCGATACGTAGCTTCTAATGCAAATGTGCAAAGACCACATTTCTATAAAAAAGAGAATGAATATCCAAAGAGCAACCACAACGTTCCTAGCGCTGTCTCTCATCATGAATTTGCATGACTGTACACCACACTCCAACCATACTGGCCTTTTTTTTTCCAGTCCCCAAAGGCCCCCAACTTTGTTCCTGTCTCAAAGCCTTTTTATTTGCTTTTCTCTCTGCCTGGAACACATATCTCTAGACTTACACAACTAAACTCATAGCACTGAGATCTCAATTCAAATGTTACCTCCTCTAAGAAGCCTTCTCAGACTACCCTACCTCAAGTAACCACGCTGTCACTCTCTATACCAGTGGGTCTCAGACTTGAACGTGTATGGAGGGCTTGAAATACAGATTGCTGGGTCCCATTCCCCAGAATTTCTAATTCAATATGTCTGAGCAGGTCCTGATAATGTACATTTCTCACAGGTTTTCAGGTTATGTTATGCTATTAGTCTAGGAGCAAAACTTTGACAGCCACTGTTCTATAACATCACTGTTTTATTGTATTCATAGTGTGTATCACAGTCTGAAAATTATCTTGGTAACCTATTCAGGTACTTTACTATGGTCTGATTTTCATACTGATTGGATGCTCCTGGGAATAGGGTATCTATCTGTGTCATTTATTATAGTATCCCCAGTACCCAGAACAGAGCCAAGTACATGTAGATGCTCAATGAGTATTTGTTGAAATAATGAATTAGTGAATGGGTGGTTGGGTGGATGGATGGATAGATGGATGGACGGGTGATGGGTGATGTGCAGATGATGGATGATAGATGGATGGGTGGGTGACGGATGATTATGGATGGATAGCTGATGGATGGAGGGAGGGGTGATGAATGATAGATGATGGACAGATGGATGGATAGATGATGGATGATGACAGATGGGTAGACAGATGGATGGATGGATAGAAGGATGAATAAATGAATGGATGCTCACCTCAGCCTCTGGATCCCTTTTCCGTACATGCCATCTTTGTTTTACACCAAGTTGATCCACAGGTAAAAAAAAAAAAAATCCAATCTTCAATTGCCAAAATCCCACTGATAAAAGCAAGAATACAAAACATTTTGCCAAAGATGTTGGAAGGCCATGGCCAGAAGACACATATTACAAAACAGCAAGTGACCAAAACTGCATTTAGGCACAGCTGCTTTGAAAGGCAACTGCAGTATCCTACCACCTTAAATGGTCCCCAGCCAAAAGCCATCTTGAAGGCTTCCCTCTCGATGCCTCCTCCTCTTTGTCATCCTCCTCACTCTTTTCCTCCTCAAAGATCTAAAAAATAATCTTTCTCATTTTCCCATGTAGAGCAGCTTAATAGTAATTTTTTCATTGCTTGAAGACCCCAAGCAGACCAGTATGCCTCCTCTGTCTTTAAAAATTTCTGTAGGGGTGCTTGGGTGGCTCAGTCGGTTAAGCAACTGACTTCGGCTCAGGTCATGATCTCATGGTCCGTGGGTTTGAGCCCCGCATCAGGCTCTGTGCTGACAGCTCAGAGCCTGGAGCCTGCTTTGGATTCTATGTCTCCTTCTCTTTCTGCCCCTCCCCTGCTCACTCTCAAAATAAAGCTGTCTCTCAAAATAAAGACAGAAAAAACATAAAAAGAGTCGGCTTTAAAAAAAAATAAGTTAATTAAATTAAATTAATAAAATTTTAAAAAATTAAAATTCCTGTATCTTTGGAGCACCTACGTGGCTCAGTTAGTTGAGTGTCCAACTTTAGCTTATATCATGATCTCGCATTTCATGAGTTCAAACCCTGCATCTAGTTTGCTGCTTTCAGTGCATAGCCTGCTTCAGATCTTCTGTCCCCCAACGCCCACCCCGTCCCTCGCCCACTCATGCTCTCTCTCTCAAAAATAAATAAAACATTTAAAAAAATCCCTGCATCATGGAAGCTCCTTCCTCTTCTTTAATATTCAAATAATCTCTCCTATCACTTTACCATGCATGTCTGTCTCCTTGACTTAAGAGGCAAGAGATTTAGACAGAGGATCCAAGTTCAAATTTCGTCTCTTTTCTGACAAGCTGTGTGAACTATGACCTTGGTCAAGTTGCTTGACCTCTCTGAGCCTCAGTTTCCTGATGCACTCGGGAAAAATGCTAACTATTGAATACTACTTATAATCAGTGGCATTACAATATGTACCAAAAGAGCCTTGCAAACTACATAGCACCCTATGAACATTACCTATTATCACTACCCCTAGTTTATAATTCCTTTGAGAGTGAGGCTCATACCTTAGTTGTGTTTTCATCCACCACCCTCCCATGCCTCATGCATTGAAAATACTTCATAAATGCCTTAAGAGATAAATAAGCCTTTAGATAGCACACTAATGAACACTTAAAGAGGGAGTAAAACCTTCTCCTTCTCCCTCCCATGGCAATCTTTGCTCTGATTTGATTTTTCTCAGTTCTGAAAGCTCCGCCCTGGCCTGTAGGCAGAAACTAGTCTGTTTTCAGAGACGTGACTGCCTCCTGATGGCATGGCCCAAATGACCAAACAAGGAAGTGTTAGAAGGCCCTGGTGAAACATTAGGATCTCAAGACTGTTTTTGATGCATTCAACAAGCTAATCCAGTGCCTCTTTGTTCAGAGAGTCTGGTTTTTGCCACTCGTCTGAAATTATTGTCCCTAGTCACTTGGAGACCCCAGAAATGGGGCTTTCTCTCAGAATAAGCAGGTTGTCCACATCCCTGCAAATGCCTCCTTTCCCATGATGGGCAGGGGCCATCACGTCCCTGACCACTGGCACATCTAGGCCCAAATTTTGCCTTGGGACTATTTCATTTTTTTATTTTTATTATTATTTTTAGGGATTACTGAATTATAAGAGACACGGAGGTACCTGGCCATGGAGACACCACAATCTGTAACCAAAAAGGCCACACATGATGAGCTGTTTGCTTGTTGGAGGAGGAAGAAGCAAATAGGACTATAGTCAATTCTCACCCAGGAATAGACCTCAGGCAGCACCGAGCCCTGGACCTGCTGAGTGATGCTATATCTAGAAAATTCACCTCTGAATCTCCTAGGTTCACAGCCATTGTTCAGAAGGGCACTGTAGCTGCACTTTACTGTTTTGCTGGCCGAGCATCCAGAATAATCAGACGGTTGGGGAGCACACCTGGAGACTATAACGAATCTCATGACAATGGCAAAGGCTACCTTTTCTCATCTAGCAGTAGCATCAGCAAAAACTGAGCATCTCCTTAGAAAATTTTGGGGGGCCCTATAAGACTAAATGTCTCTGGGAGTGCTCTGTGCTATCTCATGCTTTCTACAGCTGGAATTCAAATCTTGAAAAGAGGTACTAAGTAACTATTAAAAACATAGGGGTCTATCCCATCTCCCAGTGACTCTGCTTCCCACCCTCAGGAGCTGCCTTGATTCCCATACCTGCTCTCCCAGCCCCCATGTATGGGCTCTGAGAGTCTTCATTTTATGAGAGTGAGCCTTACTTGGTTTCTGAATCTTGTAATATGATCCTTGGGAAAGCAGGATCATATTCTCTGAAATCTCCTCTCGGCTTCCCTACATATAGGTAATGTAAACATTCAGCAAAGAGATTGGACAATTTGCGTCATATGAGGGACTGGACCACTTCCCCTTTCCTTCTGAACTGGATACACACCAAGAGAATATACACTCTCTGTCCCAGATCTCCCAGGGCAAGAAAGAAGTTGATGGTAGAGCTTCAAACTCAGCGGTCTTTGCCTGCCTTGTGAAATTCAGTGCCGCTGTTAACTGTTCACACAGTGAGCAAGAAAAGTGGCTCTCAGAAGTAGAACCATTTGCCACAAGTAACTTGTATTATTTTGCTACCCAAGAAGGAGTAAAATAGACCCCATGTCTTTGGGATATATCATACTGAGAATCCCTGGATGATGAGAAATGCAATTCTCACCAACAATTTAGGGCAAGTATTGCTGCCTGAAGTTCTTTCTGTCCTCCTCGAAGAACATCACAAAATCCATTTAACTGGGTTTAATTTAACATATGTGGAAGCACATCTGCCCAACTCCCCAGCTCCATACTTCTCTTTCCTGGTAGAGAGCCTACAGCTTCCTTAATGAACTCCTAAAAAGGCCAAGGAGTTCCCAAAGCATTCTTCCCAACACTTCTCCTTAGGGCGCTGTGTCAATCAGACCACGGAACTGATGTAAGAAACAATCCCAGTTTCACTGATATCAGGATATAAAACAGGTCAGTTAGAACTGTGGAAATTTCTCCTCTGGGCAGTCATTCGGGGACCCGGGTTCTTTTCCTCTTGTGGCTTCACCCCCCTCTCAGTGCTTGGAGTTCTCTCCATTTATCCAGTGGGTGGTGAAAAAGAGACAATATTGAGAACTGCATAGGAAATTTTACAAACCATGCTGGGAATTGGTCTATATTGCTTCTGTCCACATTCTACTGGTCAGAACTCAATCACATGATCTCGCCTAATTTCAAGGGAGTCTGGGAAATGTAGTCAAGCTCCATGCCCAGGAGGTAAAAGAATGCCACTGACCCTAAACATTTGTGTTGTCATCGAGTAGGGTCAGCCCATCTCAAAAGCAGGATCTATATTTGCCCTCTGACTCATACCTCCAGGCTCTTGTAAGCATTTGATTTGCAGTCTTGATCTTGTTGTGTTTTCAAGTCTTCAATCACTTATTACCTCAGTCATTGAATCAGTCAGTCAGCAGTTGTTTGCTGATGGGTTGTTCCAGCCAGGACAGTGGGGATGAAAAGAAGAGATGGCTCTGTCCTCACACAGCTCATAGCCTGTAGCAAAAAACAGATAAATACAGAAACAATTGCAAATATAGGATGTGCTACAGACCCCAGATTTTTAAGTTTACACAGACACCATCAGCGTTTACCCACATCTCCTCGGCACTCACCGTTCCTGTGCAAGGTGATGGCTTCTTACTGCAGTACCTGCACCTCTCCCTTGAGTATCCCTGTGTGCAGGCTAGGAGTGCTAGAGAATAAATGTCCCCAGGAACAGCCTTCAACCAACCAAAGTTAGGGCATAAACACCCCAGTTCCCTCACTCCTCAGGAGACATTACCATGCTGTATGTTCTAAACTGCCCACCAGAAGTTCCCAGTGGCCAATGGCAGTAACCTGCTCAAAAAGACAGCCTATGCATTCCCTTCCCTGTCCACTCGCTTCCTGGTTGCCTCCTCAGGACCCCTCCCAGAAAAACTACTTGCATGCACATCCTTGTCTGCTTCTGGGGGAACCCAATCTAGAACATGCACTAATAAATAAATAGGGTACATAGCCCTTTTACAGGCCTTCAGAGTCTGTTAACCTCAAATGGAAATTTACTGTTGACTAGCCTGTAATGGACCAGGGGATATGTCCAAACAATTCACTAGCTTTACTTTAAAACAATCATAAAAATAAAGCTCAAAGTAATGAAATATAGTAATATATTAAACATATTAATATAAAACAATAAGCATAATCATGAAAATGCTGCTTGAGCAAGCACAGAGGGCATATGTTTCAGCAAGAAGGGCAGCCGGTGTTGGCTCTCTGGTCTCCCCACACATCATATCAGCTCGTTTAGTCCCTCACAGAGAGGCGGGGCCCCACAACTGCAGTGACCTTCCCTTCAACTAACTCTTTGGCCATCTCTTCTTGGAAGAAGGAAGGCCTATGAAAATGATGCAGTAGATCAGGACTCTAGAATCTTCTACACGGTATTTCATCTGTTCTTCCAAACTGACGTTTGAGGAAGGCAGTATCATCTTCCTCTCCTGTGGGACAACAGGGGTTTAAGAGAATCGGGTAGCCTGTCCCAGATCACAGGATCCACATCCACATGTCTTGAGACCCACATTACTGCCTTCTCTCTTAGAGTGTGTGTGTGTGTTTGTGTGTATGTGTGTGTGTGTGTGTGTGTATGTGTGTATTTGTATTTCCTGCTTCCAGAGATTGGGATGAGAGTGTTAATACCCAACCTCGGGCCTTGGAGGAGCCACAGTAGGAATGGACATTCAGCCTTCAGGTTGATGCTTCCCTTTGGTCTGGAAGCTTCACAGAGAAGAGTCAAGGCAGAGTGGGCAGTGGGATAGCAGGACAAGAATTTGGAGCAAAAGAAACAAAGAGAAATATATATATATATATATATATTTAAATCATTAGCAAGGGCTCAAGAGACTGGAAGTATCCAGGGACAATTTAAAGGAGGTGTTTTTAAAGAATCTGATAGAAGCTTTGCACTAATAGTTTACACAGAGAAAACAAGATCTCTTTGTGTAATCTCATCATGTGGTCACAGGTAGGAGAGGACAAAAATATAGGGCTCCTATCTTTTTGGACAACAAAAGGACTAAGTGGTAACATACATAAAGGGCTAGCATGGGGTCTGGCTGGCTCTCAGGAAGTGACTCAAAAAATGTTTGTCACTCCTCATGTCTTTCCCAGTTCTAGCTAATTAGAAGGTCCCCAGCCTGATTTTTCATTGCTAATGTTTGCCTTCCAGGATCCCATACTGCTTGCTTCTATCAAGAAGCTAAACCAATATTTCCAACCCATCAACACTTAAACACGAGGCCAATTTGTCCAATACACTGTCTATTTATTTTCCAGGCTGCAATCTTTATGATGCATATTCCTGAGGCAGTTAATTTGTTCTTGAATACATCTCTTTGTGTACTGGTTACCCATTTCATTAGCTGCGATATTGAGACTGGCTGGGACATGTGGGGGATTTTTCACTGAGTGAAAGAAGGTTTTTAATAAGCCCCATCATCGCTGGCTTTATGGTGCCATTTGATGAGCAACAAATGTATTCATTTGGCAGCTGCATTCCTTAATCAGGTATTCACTGGGTAACAGCATATATAAATATGGAGAAACACAGAATTTAGGGAGCTGAGTGCAATCATGTTCCACAGGGATTGGAGCATTGTCTGTATTCACCATCAGTTTTTAGGCAAGAGCCTCTCCTTGCGGTGCATGGAATTCTGTGTTTAAGCACACCGTGCCCAGATCTAACTCACTGCCATCTATCAAGAGCACTCTGGGGTGCCTGGGTGGCTTAGTCGGTTAAGCGTCCGACTTTCGCTTAGGTCATGATCTCGTGGTTCGTGGGTTCGAGCCCCGCGTCGGGCTCTGTGCTGACTGCCAGCTCAGAGCCTGGAGCCTATTTCAGTGTCTGTGTCTCCCTCTCTCTCTGACCCTCCCCTGCTCACGCTGTCTCTCTCTCTCTCCTAGAAATAAAAATATTAAAAATAAAACAAAATAAAATGGTATTTCTGAGTCTTTAGGTATATCTATTTTTTCTCTTCTATTCCCCTGTGGGAATGACAATACAGTTATCAAATACATCACTGATACACAAAGTTAAAACAAAATNGGTTCGAGCCCCGCGTCGGGCTCTGTGCTGACTGCCAGCTCAGAGCCTGGAGCCTGTTTCAGAGTCTGTATCTCCCTCTCTCTCTGACCCTCCCCTGTCACGCTGTCTCTCTCTCTCTCTCTCCTAGAAATAAATTAAAAAAAAAAAAAAGAGCACTCTTTTTCCGAGGCACCAGATCCTCCAGGGGACACGGGTCCCCTCTCCCACATCAAATAAGCCCCCAGCATTTTGGCTTCTCTGCCCAGTGATACCAAACCTTCCCTGTGGCTCTATCATTTGATTTGTTCTCAAAATGTCCCCAGATTTAAAAATTACTGAAGCGTATTAGCTCTTTTTTTTTAAAACAGGTTTACTGAAGTATAAGTGACAGATTAAAATCGCTTATATTTAAGGTGTACAACTTGATGTTTTGATATACGGATACCTTGTGAAATAACCACCACAATTGAGCTGATTCAAGTGTCCATCACTTCACAGAGTTACCGTTTTCTTGGTGTGCAGTGAGACCACTTAAGGTCCACTTAACAAACTTCAAGTACACAATATAGTGAGTCCGACTGCTATACATTAGATCTCCAGAACTCACTCATCCTGCATGATTGAAACTTTGTGCCCCTTGACCAACATCTCCCTGTTTCCCCTTCCCCCCACCCTCAGCAACCTCCATTCTGCTTCTTACTTCTATGAGTTTGGCTGTTTTATACTCCAGATAGAAATGAGATCATACAATATTTGTCTTTCTCTGTCTTGCTTATTTCACTTAACATAATAGCTTCCAGGTTCATCCATGATGTCAAAAATGGCAGGATTTCCTTCTTTTTTAAGGCTCAATAATATTGGTATATATTACACCTTCATTGATTCTGTCATTCTTTGATGACATTAGGTTGTTTCCATATCTTGGCTATTGTGAATAATAAAGCAATGAACCTGGGAGTGCAGAGATCTCTTCAAGGTTCTGATTTCAGTTCCTTTGGATATATACTCAGAAGTGGGATTGTTAGGTCTTATGCAATTTAAAAATAAATGAAGTACCTCCATACTGTTTTCCACAGTGGCTGCACCAATTTACATTCCCACCAACAGTACACAGAGGTTCCCTTTTTTCCAAATCCTTGTCAGCACTTGTTATTTCTTATCTTTTTGATAATAGCCATGCTGACAGGTGTGAGATATGTTTCTAGGAATTTCTTTTGTTTTCCTTGGGCCTGGGACAGAGGCCATTTCCCTGAAGACAGTAAGACTGGGTCACTAAGGAGGTTCAAGATCAGTGTGTGTGTGTGTGTGTGTGTGTGTGTGTGTGCGTAAGAGTGCATGTGTGTATACACACATGTGCATGTTAGGTGCTCCCACTGATGAGGAACATGAAACATACCCAGCTAGTCTGTCAGGTTAGGGACCCTGCCTGATCATTGCTGTGTCCATGACACCGACAGCAGTGCCTGGCACATCTGCATTCTCAGCGTAACTTAAGGAAAGGATTCATCAGTGAAGGACCTTTTCTCTGTCCAGTTACTTCTAGACTACAAGTGAAAACTCCCAGATCTGCCAACAGAAGATGGCTTAGCAACTAGCAGACTTCCTTCCCCCTACTCAGGACAACAGTGGCCTTTCTGAGGCAATGCCTCCGCTCTTTGAACCCCGAGGGAAGAAGAGGGGCAAAGAAAGCAGAATGGCAAAGGAAAAATGAGCAGATGGAAGAAACCTTTCGAAGCTGCTGGCAGCCATGAACAAAGAAAATTAATCTCAGTTTGGAAAGGGGAATGTTTACAAGGACTTGTCCAGGATTATAATAAAAGGGGGAATTGCAGTCAATGTTGTAGAAATAACACAAAATTTTTTCTTGTATCTTGAACTTCCTGAGCTTCTCTTTATAGATGCAGTATAAAAACAGGCTCTGAATCATGGACAGGCATGCTAGGCTCTCTAACACGTAGGGAGTGGGAGGCCCAAGGCCATGACCAAAGGGATATGGTGGCTCAGGTGTGGATAGTCTTGTTCAGAAGGCAGGGCACCTGGACTAGAGTGCAGGCAAGAGTGACGTCACAGCAGTCCTGGGATTCTAGTGTATGGTCCTTGCTTAAAGAAGCAAAAAGGTAGGAATCAGGAGGTATTTACACAGAGTGATACACTAATAGCCCATCTCTTTCAAGGAGACTTCCCTGACTTCCTCTTCATGAGCAAGTGCCCCCATCAGCCTCCATAGTCTACAGTTAGCTCTACTTACAACACACCACCTTTACAAAGGACAGCTTTCCCGGCCACCTCAGCCATTGAGACCTCCTTATTGGCAAGAACCACATCTCACAAGACGTGCAAAATAAAATGGAAAGGGAAGAGCCATTCAGGCTGTCTGTTTGGGGAGGAAGAAATATCACTTGGGAACCAAAAGACAGACTAAAGTTTTGCTACTCAAAGTTGTGCTTCCGAACCCATCAGCACGGGCATTGCCTGGAGCTGTTACAAAGACAGCATCTCAGGCTCCATTCGGAGTCTGCATATTAACGTGATCCCCAGGTGACTTATACGTTCTTTATAATTTGAGAAGCAATGGGCCAAAGAGTTGAAGTTGGATTTTTGGGACTTTAAATCATTACCTCTCCAAATGCTTACATTTCTATGTTGCTTTGAAAGTCATGCTGATATATGATATATTTTCTCTGATATCACTTCTCATTGTGCTCCTGCTGAGTTGACTTGAACAGGAAGGAAGAGAATACTATGAACAAAAAGGGAAGTCATTAATAGAGTGCCTACTCTAAGCCAATCACAATGCTGGCAGCTGTCACATGCTTTCTCTTAGTAAGTCACCAAAGCAAGCACTAAAGTCATAAGAATAATGGGTACCATTTTCCTGATGGAGTGAACTTGAAAATGGTTGAGTTAACTTTACCAAGTTCACACAATTTGCTGCAAGAAGCAGAGACCTCATGCTAACTCAAGGAAAGAGGGGTTATTATAAAGAAAGTAGATTACCCAACATTTTAGGATAGGAAACACAATAAAACCAAATCTTACAGAAAACAGTATCTGTCTTTTTTACTTGGGATCCATCTGGCCCCTGAGATGGTGGTTCTTGTGCAAATGGCTTTCAGGAGAAAGAGAGAGAGGGAAGTAGAACAAGGAAGTGGGGAAAAAGAAAGCTAAGCAAGGATGTCACCTTAGGTGAAAACCAGCTCCAGCCTGATCTCACAGGGAGCTCAAGAGCATGAATGGAAACACAAAGTGGGCTCCCTCTTGAATAAAGGAAGCTGGCTGTTTGTACCCCACATGTGAGTCACTCACTGGCAGCTGGTGGCTGAGGGTGGGGAATTAACCAGTGTGGCTGGGAAGTCATTAAGTCAAGGGTTTCTCTGGAGAAGGAACAATTATAAGGCATTAGCAGCCAACTCACAGGATCTTGAGGGATTGAGGGATGGGGTACCTGCCCAACGAAGGGGAGAAGTACCAACCGTGTGTGTGTGTGTGTGTGTGTGTGTGTGTGTGTGTGTGTCTTGGGGACAATCTCTACTCTAGCACAAGGCATCTCTGTATCTCTCTGTGCCCTGTTCCATTCTCTCCATCTCTGAGAGCAGTCCTCCATTTGCCCACACCTGTCCTCCATAGCCTTCTAACCCTGGAGTGTGCAGGACTCAAAAAACCTCTTGACCAAAGGTTTCAGCTCCCATCACCACTGCTCAAGTGCCTTAGCCAAATGTCTGAGAGTGAAATCTGATTCACCATCCAAGTCATGGGTCTCAGCCAACAGATGGGGTGCCCTTAAGTCACGTGTCCACCCCAGTCCAATCAGCTGAGCCTGGAATAACATAAGGGAAAGTGATCAAGAGAAGTGCAGGGTGAGCCCGTTCTTCTCAGAAAAGGTTTAGTGATGGAAATTCTACTGCCCCTTAGCTGGAATCCAAGTTCACAGTTCTCTGATTCTGAAGTTTATAGTCCTGTCACTTGACTTTCTTCACATAGTGTAGCTCTTCAAAACAAACTCCACCTGGGTTCAAATTCAGGCTCTACGACCTGCTAATCATGAAATCTCAGGCAAGTTATATAAATTCCCTGTGCCTCCATTTCCTCATCTAGGAGGTAATAATAGTACCTGTCTCTTAAGGTTGTTAGGAGGATTAAATGAGTTAATATTTGTAATGTGCTTAGAATAATGTCTGGCACATTGTGAGCATAATAGAAATGGTTGCTAAATACATGAATATCATAAATGAATTTTTCAACCTCTTAGAAGGAGGGAGGAGCTGAACAGGAATGGCCCTAGAAGGCATAAGCTGGCCATTACCCTGGAGACTGTTGGCGCATGGACCTGTCCGTGATAGAGCCCTGGGAGACAGACAGGAATGTCACCATCGTGGCTGTGGCAAGAAAGACTTTGCTGCCCCCTTTCCAGGAAATCAGTGCCATGGCAACTGGAGATGGCCTGGGGCAGAATGACATGTCAAAGCTCACAAAGGTCCTGGGGATAATAATAACTGAGATTTCTAGTGTTCTGCTCTAGACCCTAGAGGTGCTTGTTCTAGGTTGAATTTGCCCTCCCTCCAAAAGTCATAGGTTGAAGTCCTAACCTCCCCCCACCTTCGAATGTGACCTTATTTGGAGACAGGATCTTAACAGAAGTAATCCAGTTAAGATGAAGTCTTTCTGGTGGGTCTCAACCCCATAGAATTGGTGTTTTTCTAAGAGGGGGATGTCTGGACACAGGCAGGCACAGAGGGAAGACAATATGAAGAGCCACAGGGAGAAGGCAGCCATCTACATGCCATGAGACCCAGAACAGGTGCTTCCTCACAGCCTCAGACAGAACTGCCCTGTCAACACCTTGATCTCAGACTTCCAGCCTCCAGAGCTGTGCAGCATGCTGTTGGTTAAGCCATCCATCTGTGGTAGCCCCAGCAAACTAATCGAGTGTCTCTGTCTGCACTAGACACACACTAGGCACTTCCCAGGCCTTGGCTCAGTTAATCCTCTTCTCCATCCTGTGAGGCAGGGGTTGCACTGTCCCGCTGTACTGGTGAGGAGGCTGAAGCACAGAGCAGGGGAGTTCTCTGCAACCACGCAGTTAGAGCCGCACCTTAAACCCCTGTCAGGACGATGCCTGGCACACAGGAGGCCCTCACCTGGTGTTTGTGGGGTCTTGAGACACCGTCATTAGACCAAAGGCCAAGCTGACAACTAATCCTACAAAGCTCTGATGAGTCAGAACTGTCCCCACTCTGGGGAAGATCAGGTAAGAAGCCAGACCCCAGGGCGAAGCAGGTCTTGCCGAAACCCCTCATGTCTCGGGCTCCAGGAGGTCCAGGAGAACTGTGAGGCACAACCTCTTCAGCACTTCCTACTTCCTGCTTCCTGCACCATCCTCCAGAGCCATCCTTTACTGAACAATCCCTTTGTTTCTCATCTCTGTGCAAGAGCTCCCACTTCCTTCCTGAGAACCAGAGAACTGCTCTTAATTATCCCCCTGAAGGAGAAGGCCATGTTTGAGGCTGGCTGTTTTCCTGGCAGAAAAGTGCCTGCATCACACTAAAATAAACTCACTGACAGCCCACTCTGGGCTTTCCTATCGGAGGCATAGAATAGACAATGTCATCCCTTTGCATGAGAAATGAGAAATCCAGTGAAAAAAGAGGCCCAGCAGAAGGAAATCAGAGAAGAAAGGAGACGTGGCTACAGACACACAACACACATCGCTTTCTCTCCTAAATTACTTCTTTTAATGTATCTATGCGGAGTGTTTCTGATTATGGGGGGGAGAAAGTTAATCAGTAGGAAATTGGGAGAATGCAATAAAAGCACAAAGAAGAACATTTAAATCACCTACAATGCCAGCTCTCAAAGATAACCACCGTTAATGTAGGGGGGAAAACGAATTATTTGTATGGGTACACACAGACATGTAAAATTGATCCTGTTTTATTTCCCACTTTTCTTATTTAATATGCTGTAAAATTGTTTTCTGTGCTAAGTCAAAGAGTGCTATTTGTTCTTCAACATTCACTCTCCATTCTTCCCCTACTAACAGAACCCTCCAAATTTTTTAATGATTAGCAGTAATTTTTTTTAAACTACATTTCCCAGATTCCCTTGCAGCTAGGGGTAGCCATGTGACCCAGTTCTAACCAGTGGAAGTGATGTGTATGCTATTCCCAAATGTTGCACTAAAAGAGACACGCCCTCCGTTGCTCTCTTTTGTCACTTTCAGCTACTTCTCAGGGAGTGAGGATGAAGTGTGGGCTGCCCTGGACCACGCTCCACAGATGGCACAGCAGCAAGATAGGAGGAGGCTGGGTCCCTTAGTCACCTCATGGAGCAGAGCCGCTGAGAGCCCGGGACTGACCATCTCCAAGCCACTGCATGAGGGAGAAGGAAACATCCATCTTATTTAATTCATTGTTAATTCGGGTCTGAATCTATATCCTAGTTCCTGTCTCTGGATCTTCCTCCATGGTATAGTGTGAAAGGCTACATGTTTTTCTACCATATGAATGTTTAGCATCAAATTTTATTGAATTTTAAAAAAAGTTATCAAATAGAACCAATTATAAATTACTGGTCATGTGTGTTGTTTTCAAAGTTTTCTCTATATTAAATACCACTGCAATAAATATCCTTGTACAAAATATCCTTTGGGTATATCCTAATTATTTCTTAGGACATAATTATAGAGGTAGGACTCCTAGGTGAAATAATACAAACTTTAAAAATATTTTTATTTTCTTGGAGCACCTGGGTGGCTCTGTTGGTTAAGCATCCAACTTTGGCTTAAATCATGATCCTGCTGTTCGTGGCTTCAAGCCCCTTTGGGCTCTGTGCTAACAGCTCGGAGCCTGGGGCCTGCTTCGGATTCTGTGTCTCCCTTTCCCTCTGCCCATTCCCCATCACACCTGCATTCTGTCTATCTCTCTCTCAAAAATAAATAAACCTTTTTCTTTCAGGATTATTATGTGTTTGTTGTAGGAAGTTATCTTGATTGATTGAACATCCACCAGAACTTTCTCCTGTGCAAATCTTTATTTATAAGGATTTGCAAGATTCACTCCATGACTACTTTTGTTTTTATTACCCTCTCCCTCCTGTATATATAGGGAGGAGTAAAATTGGTCAAACAAGCTCTGGAGTCAGATTTCCTGGATTCATGTGCATATAACCTTGGGGGAATTACTTAACCTCTCTATATTCAGCTTCCTCATTTATCAAATTAGAGTTTGTAAAAGTGCCCACCTCATGAAGATATGAGAATTAAATCAATTAATATGGGCAGAGCATTTAGTGCCTACTGTATAAGAAGTGGTCACTAACCATTAGCTATTATTATTTTTATTCTTTCAAGAGTTCTTTATGACATTTGCTTTTCATTCAAAGATCTATTTAGATTGATGCTAGGTTTAAATTATTTCAATTCTTACTGCCTGCCATTGATATCCTGAATTTTCCATTTTTAAAAAAAAATATGTATTTATTTTAAGAGAGACAGTGACAGCACAAGTGGGGGAGGGGCAGAGAGAGAGGGAGGGAGAAAATCCCAAGCAGGCTCTGCCCAGAGCCCAATGTGAGACTCAGACTCATAAACCCTGAGATCATGACCTGAGCTGAAACTGAGTCAGACACTTAATCGACTGAGCCACCCAGGCGCCCCCTGAATTTTCCAATCTTCAAGTGTTTGCTTCCGACCTTAATACTTTGAAATGCATTTTCCAGCCTTATTTTTTTTTTCCAGAAAAAAAAATATACAAGTGATAAAATCTCTGTCTCTGCATACCTAACGATGTTTTTAAGTTGTCATCCAATATATATGACCTCTTGCCTGGGCACAGAATTTTGGGATAAGTTTTCCTTCAAAGTTTTGCCTCTGATTCTTTTCTTCTGTATTTAATGTTTGTGAAGAAATCTGCGGTCAAATCAGTCTGATTTTTCTCCCTTTGTTTCTTTTGAAAATGTTTACCTTCAAGTACACTTGTAAGATTGTTTCTTATCCTTGAAATTTAAAATCTCTCCTGGCAGTGACTATGGGATGGCTTCTTTTTCTTATTTATATAGGAAGGCTTTCCAGTTGTAGATTGAAATCTTTCTTTAGCTCAGTGGAGTTTTCTGTACCTGAAGCTTTAGATATGCTTCTATTGTTGTGCATTGCTGAAAAATAACAATGTTCCATGTTTCAAATCTCTCTCTTGCATACCTTCCATATCCTTCATAGGCCCTGTGATCACTTTCAGCTCCTTGTGTTCTGAGATACTCCCAGCCTCAAGGTTCATTGATTCCCCCTTCCAAATGTTTCTTAAATCTGCCTACCTCTCTCCATCCCAAAGACTCCCACACTATCAGATCTTCCCGCTTCTAGTCCTGTACCTCTAAGATTCATTCTCTACTGAGCAGGGGGGTGGGGAAAACACACCAGCATCTCTTTTAAAATGTAAATTAAGTCATTCTTCTCTCAGGTTGTTAACATCCTTCAGTGGTTCCCAGTTGTACTTAGAATAAAATCCAGCCACCTCGAGGCTTCCATACTGTGTTGTTTGGCCCTGTGGAACCTAAGAATTGTCCACCAGCCTACCCAACCCTGTCCTGTTGGGGTTGACAGCATTCCAGGATAGAGCTTGGAGTGCTGGCAGATGCTAAGAAGGTAGAGCTTCTCTTATGGAATATGCCCAAAGTACGGCTATTAGGATGAGGATAAACAGAGGTGAAGATGCAGGAGGTGAGGACACAGTATGGAGGAATAAGTGGTCACAGTTTTAAAGGGCCAGTAGATTCTAGGTTCTGAAAATGTGTTAGAACCAGGAAGATAGTAAAGAGCATGTTTATTGAGCACCTGCTATGGGCAAATGCTGTTCTAGATATAGCCCACTTAATCTTAGCATCTTTATTAATTATTCCTTGTTTTGATAAAGAAATAGAAGCTCTGAGAAGATAAATAACTTGCCCAAGACCCCATGGTTAATAAAACATGAGACAAAGATAAAATTCAGGTCTGCATGATTTCACAGTTTCTGATCTTTCCCTCTATCTTGTGGCCTCCCTAAAAGGTGAGTTCCAACAAAGCATCTGGGGATGGAACCAGGTGGTGGAAGTGAAGGCTTTAATAGGTCCCCAAGATGGGTAATCATCTCCTCGCTCTGCTCCAGAGACTTATAGTCTTTATACTAGACAAGGCTAAGTTTGGCTGAAGTAATAAATAGACCTCAAAATGTAGCAATCCTAGCAGATATTTCTGGCTGGAGGATAGCTTTTTCCCTTGGTCCCTCCTATAGATCCACCATACTTGTCAGCCTGTCACCACCTTGCAGAAGGAGGCCCTATGTCACCAGTTCTTCAGGATCCTTGGAGATGGTAGAGCCAAGAGATGAAAGGAGCCTGGATTCCTGAGTCAATCTATGGGAACCCACCTATCAAGTGCCCAATTGCTCCGTGTCACAAGCAAAAAAAAAAAAAACAAAAAACCCAAAACCTTTATTGTTGAAAAGCCACTGAGATTTTGGAGTTCTTTGTTACAGCAACCAGCATTAATTACACTAACTAGTACAAGTAACATCCCAAGTTTAAAAACTGAAGCTCCAAGAGCCATGGTTTATACTCAAGTCTGCGTCATATCCAGCTCAGGGCTCCTGCCTGCATGGCACCCTGCCCCTGGGGACCTGGAGCTTGTCCCAGCTCAGGTTCTCACTCTTTGTGGAACTCGGAGAAAGTTGCTTCTCCTCTCTGGGCCTCATTTGCCCATCTGCAGAAAGAAAGCTCTGTCCTGGATGGTGGCACGGGGCACTTGGAAGACAAGTCTTACAGTTGCCCACAGCCCAAAGGCATCATTCCATAGTGATTCTATGTAGAGTCACCACCCACAGTCCTGAGGTTCATTGCAAGAGGAGGGTCAAAAAGTTTTTTTCCCCCAAAAGAGTTATTCCAGCTGATTATGCAATCATCTACATTTAGAATGCCTTTATAGTAACCATGGCAACCATGGCATATGTGTGTGTTTCAAACTTTGTTCCAAAGCTGCTGATGAAGATTTAAAAAAAAAAAAAAAAAAAAAGGCTCTTTGTGTAGACCTTACAGGACTGAGCTGCTTCTCCTCCCTCCTCTGTGGGTTTTAGCCTGGCTGCCGGCCATGAGGAGCCACGTCCAGGAAGGGAAGGGCTTTCCTCATAGAGGTGACCAATATCTGAGCTGAACTTGGCCAGATGAGCTGAGGGTTTGCAAGCACAGAAGAGAAACAGGGAAGTGTGGTTGGAAGGTAGAGTGTGTGCAAAGGCCTGGAGGCATGAAGGGCCCTGATGTGTCCAGCAAAACAAGCAGATGGATGTTTCTCAGGTAAAAATATGAGGAGGGGACTGTGGCAGAGGCTAGGGAGTTAGACCACCAAGAAGTCTGTTACACCAAGCTCAGGAATTTAGACTCGATTCCCAACTCCCCCAACCCTCCCTCAACATCATCTCCAGACCTTCTGAGTCAGCATCTCCCAGGGTGGACCCAGGCATCCATATTTTTAAGGCCTTTCCAACAGGATGATGGTCCCTCAAAAGATTAAAAACAGAGCTATCCATGCTGGATCCCAGCAGTGCTACTCACAGCAGCCAAGAAGTAGAAGCCACCTAAGTGTCCACCGGTGGATGAAAGGATAGACAATATGGTCTACACACAACTGAAACATTATTCAGCCTTCAGAGGAAGAGGATTCTGCCATGTACCACAATGGGGATGAGCACCTCCATCCTGAGGACAGCACATTGAGTGAAATAAGCCAGTCACAGAAACATAAATATTCTGTTTGCACTTGCACGAGGTACCTCAAGTCATCAAATGCACAGGCGGCTGCTAGAGGCCAGAGGAGGGGAATGGGAGCTGTTTCATGGGTACAGTTTGAGTTTCACAAGATGAAGAGGTGTTCAGTTGCACAAGAATGTAACTTTAATTAACATTCATCAACTGTACAATTAAAAATGGTTATGATAGGGGTGCCTGGGTGGCTCAGTTGGTTAAGCGTCCAACCTCGGCTCAGGTTATGATCTCACAATTCGTGGGTTTGAGCTCCGCGTCGGGCTCTATGCTGACAGCTCAGAGCCTGGAGCCTGCTTCTGATTCTGTGTCTCCCTCTCTCTCTGACCCTCCCCTGCTCATGCTGTCTCTCTCTCTCTCTCAGAAATAAATAAAACATTAAAAAAATGGTTATGATAGTACTTTTTAAAGTTAATTTTAATTTTTTTTAATGTTTATTTATTTTTGAGAGAGAGAGAACAGAGACAGAGCACAAGCAGGGGAGGGGCAGAGAGAGAGGGAGACACAGAATCTGAAGCAGGCTCCAGGCTGAGCTGTCAGCACAGAGCGCAACACAGGGCTTGAACCCACAAACTGTAAGATCATGACCTAAGCCAAAGTCGGACACTTAACCAACTGAGATGGTTAAATTTTATGCTATGCGCTTTTACTGCAATTTTAAAAAATAAAAACTTTCCAGGTGTACCTGGGGTCCCACTGCCAAGAAGCCTGGGCAGCCATGGAGGGATTACTATTACGGGCGTTATGAGATCAAATCTACAATTCAGAAGGAGCAGCTTGGCTGAAAAATGGAGGAGGGGTCATGTGAGATCAAAACTGAAGGGGGGAGACTAAGTTGTCAGCCAAGAGAGATGGGGTTTCTGAAGTCCGGAACTGGGTCTGGAGCCAGGAGAAGAGCTGAGAGATGCCTCGTTTAAGTGGGTTTTACTGTCCCCATTTTACATGTGAGAAAATGAAGCTCCAAGTAGTGTCTACCTTGTAGCAGGCCCAGAATAGAGAGAGGATTCATTTCAAGGTAAGTCTGGTTCTAGGGGCTCAACCACACACAGCTTACTGCGCCCTTAGGAAGCACATCAAAAGATGTGTGTAGACTTCAGGAAAGGGAGACTCTCTTGCTGGAGGAAAAGACTGAAAGGCCTTAGGTCATGCCACAGGGGCTTAGGCCAGGCCCCAGATAGGGTATACAGCTCTGAAAGTCAAAGATGCTTGTGTCCAAAGGTCTCTGGCTTCTGGAAAGCTGTTGGAAGCTTCAGGGACTGAAGTTGCCCCTGATCTTGGCCAGAAGAGGCAACGAATGCCAGCAGGAACTCAGCCTCCTCCCAGGCCTCAAGGACATTTCATTCTCCCCTCCCACCTCAGGGCCTTTGGACTTGCTCTTCCTCTGCAGGGAAATTCCTTTTATCTCCCACTTTTTCACCTGCTTAACCTTTATACCTCTTCCAAATAGCAGTTTTAATTGCAAAGAAGCATTCCTTCACACGCACACACACACACACACACACACACACACACACACACACACACATCAGATCAAGCCAGTTCTCCTCATGGTCCCTTCTCATAGTCCCCTGTATTTCTACCAAGCTAGTTGGTCCCCCAGAAGAAACATATGGCACAGCCAGGCTGAGTAACCCAAGGTTTAAAGGAGACCATTACAAAGACAGGTCAAGGTGAAGGGAAACACAGAGCAGCTCATGCTTGTCCTGGTGGGAAGGAAGCTGTACCAGAACCTGAGAGCTGAGAGGAGAGCTGTACTATTCAGTAAGGACACAGCCAAGTCCCAGTGAGCTGGGGGAATAAATACCCCCTTTCCCTCCCTCCCTCTGGTCTCTGGCCAAGCCCCCATTGGCCCACACTCCAACCTAAAAGCAGAGGACAGAAGAGCCATTGATGCAGTCCACAGTGACAGCCTCCAGGGCACAGAGAAGGGTGGAGGGAGGAAAGTGGAGTGTGGATCTGGAGAGGCAAACAGAAAGCATCTAACACGCCTGGCTCCACCCTATAATTAAGAGGATATGCAAGTCTGTTTGATTATTTAAAGCCTGACTGTCCCATTCAGACTTGAACTCTGTGAGGGACTAGTCACAACTTTATTCCTAGCAGCTAACATAGCACATGTACATAGAAGATACCCACTAAACAGAGTGAATGAATGAAAAGTCAAAGTTGAATGATCGAGCGAACTCAGTATGAAGAGTAGACACTCAAGGAAGGACAGCCTCGGTATCGCTCAGCATCAGCCGTTCCCCTTTAGATCCTGAAAACTGAGGAATGGTCATCACTGAGCAGCAGACGTGACCTTCAGCGCCTTGTCACCCAGCCTGGGCTCAGCCCCATCCAGGAGAAGGGCCTGGAGTGGATCCGCTGTGCCAACATACTACATCCTCCTCCGCGGACTCGCAGCTGGACCCCGCTGTCCCAGACTCAGTGTGGGATCCCAGGGGACCACAGTCCTACTGCCCCTTGGCAGGTCCTGTTCACCCTTCTGCCACATCGGGCCCCTGCATATGAACACCAGCCTGACTCCTAAAGTCACCATGCCGCCTCCAGTAGTGCAGCTAGGACCACAGACTGCCCGTGACTGCTACTGCCCACCCACCACCCAGTCCTGCGGCCAGATTACACCCCACCCTACCACACCTCACCTAGTTCAGGCCCCTTGTCTTCCCTTGTGGCCACTGCTAACAATTTCTGCATAACACTTAACCAATTAAGGTGGCTAGGGGGAGGAAGGCATCTGTAGGCTTTGTTCCCAAGACAAGCTTCAAGCCAGTAAGGTCTGCTTCTCCCTTCCTGTCATTTCCCTCCACGTGGAGAAGAATTTCAAGTTGGCTCTGTATGGATGTAAAAGCTGTTCACTGCACAAAGGTGCCTAGCTGGATGAGACAGTGAGGGTTGAAATCCAGCCCATGCTCCACTGGCCAAGCTATGCACCTGGCATGAGAAGGCGTGCCTTTCTCTTATTTGGACAAAGATACCTATGGGCCAGCGGGCCACCCTGAAACAGATCCTGTACAAAATCTGGGCAAAAGAGCTTGTACCCAACACATCTGGGGCCTGGAATATTCTCTATATATCTCTGAATTTCAGGAAGTCAGATGGCTTCAAGGCCAGTCCTTCCTGTGGAAATTCATTACATTAAAAAAAGACCTTCTGGAGTAACAAAAGATATCATTGCAATTACATTTATCAAAAAAAAAAAAAAGCATGGCAATCAATGTCTCATGCACAGACTGTGTTTCAAATGCCCTTAATCAATGGCTGTGCTAATTACACATTTATTGCAATTAATTTCATTTCAATTATGCCTTAATTACTAACCTTGAGTGAGATCGGGCAGCTCAGAGAATTTGTGTCACCACAGAGCTAGGACCCAGAGATAACTTGCCATCGTCCTTCGATTGAAAGATCTGCTCAGTTAAAAGTTAGTTTATTGGATCAAGGCCTTCTTTGGGAGAGGAGGAGGCTGGTTTCTCCAGGGAGGCAATTCATAATGTGAGTCTGAAATTGAATGCAGAAAAGCAAGCAGCTGTGCTTACTAATTAACTGGAGCTGGTGTTTAATTTGCTTCTTATTGATGCCGATTCCTCACTGGTCCATTGGCTGTGGTCAGAGGATAAATGCCTTCAGAGTTCATGCTTTTGTGGTGTCCCTAGCCTCTGGCTTAGTGCCACCTGCTCCTTCCCTTCCCTCCAACGGAGGGCTCTTTCTTACATACTCCTCATGTCTGCAAGACTCAGCTCTGCATTCCTGGGGCAAGCTCCAGGGAAGGTAGCCTTGACATCGATGGCCTGCCCATTAACTCCCAAGAATAACCATTTCAACAACCCAGACAGGGGTGTTGGGAAAGAACTTGCCCTGTGGCTAAGCAAAAGCATCTTGTATGACAGACAGAACTCGGGCTCTGGAATCCCCAAGTCCTGGGTTCAAGTGTCAGTTCTGATCATTCCTAGCCCTGTGGTCTTCAACAAGCCATGTAATCTCATGAGTCAGGTAAATGAGAAACAAAAGTGCCCAACACTTTGTCAGAGCTCCAAGTGTCAACTGCCTTCCACAATAAACTCCTTTCCAGGGCTTACAGCAAACCTGCCTCTGGGACATTTCTTTGTTTCTAAGACAGCAGATATTTCCACAAAACATCTTTTTGAACCAGCTCAGGAAGAGGAAACTGTAGAAATATCCTAGTCCAGACCTTCATCTTAAAGATGGGGAAACTGAGGGCAAGCAAGGAAAAGCCAGAGCCACAATGTGAGTTGATGCCAGAATTAGCCTAGAAATAGGTCACCTGATTCCCAATTCTAGAACTACTCTGCCACATGACAAGACAGCCTCTTTAGAAAGCCATTTGTCAGTATCTGGTAAAGACTGAAGACATACAAATACCCCATATGTGTGCTCAAGGAGAAAGGTATAAAGATGTTTCCATGCAGTAGTTTGTCATCAGAAACAAAAGTATGGACGACCTAAATATCCCTCAATAGAGAAACACAGAAGCAAATTGTGACAGATTCACTGGCCAGAATACTCCACAGCAGTTAAAATGTATGTGCTTGATCTATGTGATCAGCATGGATGAAATTCTAAAATATAATGTTTGGAGGTGCCTTGGTGGCTCAGTCGGTTAAGCGTCCATCTTTGGCTCAGGTCATGATCTCGTGATTTATGAGTTCAAGCCCTGCATCAGGCTCTGTGCTGACAGCTCAGAGCCTGGAGCCTGCTTCAGAGACTGTGTCTCCCTCTCTCACTCTCTCTCCCTCACTCATGCTCTCTCTCTTTCTTAAGAATAATCATTAAAAAAAATTTTTTAACTTAATGTTTGAATTTTTAAAATCAAGTTTCAAAATATTTACAGCACGAGATCCCTTATTTTAATTTCTTTTTTTTTTTTTTTTTGAGAGAGAGAGAGAGAGCACATGTGAGAGCAGGGGAGGGACAGAGAGAGAGGGAGAGAGAGAGATTCTCACTCTCTCCACGAGTCAGATGCTTAACCAACTGAACCACCCAGGTGCCCCACTTATGTTAATGTTTTAAATTCACAAAAGCAAAGAGAGAGATTATAAATTACATCCATATGTAATGTAGGTATTAAAACATGAGCAGGAAGAATATGTCAACTGAGGACAGGGGCTACTGGAGAGTTGGAGAATAGGATTGAGGAGGGGCACGAAGGGCACTTAGACACTAAGCATAGCATTTTCCTTAACCTTTTAAGAAATATTTAAAGCAAATATGATTAAATGTTCACATGTGCTAGTTTGGGATGGTAGTTTCTTGGTCTTTCTTACTTTCCAAATTTCTCATTCTGTTTGCAACACTCCATCACTACACTGAAGAAGTAAAATGATTAAGCGTTGGTAACCATCATCGACTAAGAACAGAGACATTTAACTTTGGGACAATTGCAGGTTAACACTCAGTGCCACCAGAGATAGTGTGACCACACATCCCAACTTGAGAGGCCCCAAACAGAGCTTGCAGGACATGAAAGGTACCCAAAAAATATTATACGAATGGATTAATTAAAGGGATTAATTAAAGAATTAAACCTCAGTAGCTACTCAACAATGCATTTTCTCTCCTTTGCTTATAAAGGTTCATAGGAAAATCACCAAAATGGACAGAGTGAGACATAGAGATCAGTGATGAGTTCATTGCAGTTACTTCAATCCTAGACTCTTGGAGAGGGATGATGGTAGCAGGGATTAGGGAGAGGATAGTGGAAATGGAGTGAAGTAGACAGATTTCAAAGATAATTAGGTGATGAAATTAGTAGAATGCGCTGATGGAATATTCATGGGGTTGAGTCCCATCTTGGACACAATACATTTAAGGAGCCACCCAACCTGCAAAGGGTAACATGTACCTTCAGTTCCCCCCCACACACCCCCCGCCCCACCGCTGATAATATCTCTTGGTGGGGCTCTGTGTGCTGGGCTCACCCCTACACAAGGGATGTGCATATTGCCCTAATGCCCCCAGAGGGCTCCCTGCTTCCATCCTGGGTTTACAGGAAGCCTCTGGTGACTCAAATGTTAGTTCTCAGGCTGACAGGTGGGCTTTGAAGCAGCAGGTTGGCCTCAGCATAGAAAGGAAGGTCTCTCCCTCTCACCTCTGCATTGTCAAACTTCTGACATTCAAGTGGCCTGGATAATAATGTTCCCCAACCTCACCACTAGGCTTCCATCCTGACTGGATCCCCAGGGCAATCCATGCCTAGAGCCTGTCTGTCACCTGTGGGACAGAGGCTGGTGCCAATTACATAAAAATATGAAAGGGTTCCTGGCCCCCAAGTTCCTAAGGAAATGCTCTGCTCTGACAGCTTTGGCATACATCCGACAGCCAACGTCTGCCTTCACATCCCTTAAAAAGGAACATAGAGGAAAACCCTTCTGTGAGTGGAAGGTTTGATGGTGCCAGTGAAAATTATGCAAAAAATGATTAACATAATCAAAATCTTTGTGGGTCACGCTGGAAATGCCTTTTCTTAAAACATGAGTCTTGCTCTTGGGTCTCATCCATTCTTTTTATGTCTTGAAAAGTGTGGAAATTTTGGCTTTATCCAGATGGACTCACTGACTCTGGGTGGCTGCAAATGGATTTCCCAAAGGCTGTGCACAGTTGGTTTTCTTTCAGCTTTTCTTAATTTTCATTTATTTTTCTCCTACCCTCACCTGGCATTGGGCCAGTGCTTTTGGGTTGAATAAATTTAAATGTCATTACTGATAATAGGAAAATCATGCCCACCTGTGAACCATGCCACACACTATAACTTTCCAGAAGAGGGGATTATAGGCCATCAACAGACTCCCTCCTACCTATCCATAAATCCATTAGCCACCAGTATACCAAGTCCCAGTTTAAGTTCCGTGCAACTACAGGGTGCCTCCAATTATCTCAATGACTCTTGCAAAATTCTCAAAAATTTCTCAAAACAAATTGAATTTTCATTCAGTATCCAGTTAAAAATAAGTTCATCTCATGCAAGTCTTTGAAGCAGAGTTTTTCTGCCTGGGTTGTATAGGTCTATGGAAAGAATTCAATGATCTTTGAACTTAGGCAGGAAAAAAATTACTTTTTTTCACACTGAAACTTAGTATTTTCTTCCATTATGAATATAGGCAATAAACCACAATAGTATTAGAAGGACTACAGGTGCCTGGGTGGTTCAGTTGGTTAAACATCCAACTTCAGCTCAGGTCATGCATGATCTTACAGCTCATGCACTGGGCTCTGTGCTGACAGTGTGGAGCCTGGAGCCTGCTTCAGGTTCTGTGTCTCCCTCTCTGCCCCTCCACTGCTCACCCTCTGTCTCTCTGTCTCTCTCAAAAAATGAATAAACATTAACCAAAAAAAAAAAAAAAAAGGAGAGAGAGGGAGAGAGAGAGGAAAAAGAACTTGAACTTTCACCATTTAAACCCATAGATTTTTTCATATCACCTAACAGTGGCTATATATGTCAGATATTTTGAAATATTTACATTCAACACTACTTTGAACTCTCCACTGAGAGTTGATAGTTAAATCATTAATAAAGAAGCACACTTACCACAATATCACAAAATTGTTTTCTTAACATTTGGATAACTATCTTTCAATATCATTGGTTTTCTTTGGAGTCCTGATTATTTGTTATGCATTTAAAACCTTTATACTGAGCAGGGGTCCATAGGCCTCACCTGACTGTTGGTGCAGAGGGATCCAAAGAGAAGAACAAGTCTAGGAACTTTCCTTTGGAGGGGGATAAAAAGGGGTAAGAGGGTACAAATTTTTAATTTAACAAGCATGGACTGAGAAGCTGTTAATATGGCATCTTGTTCTGGGCCTCAAAGGAAAAGATGTCCAAGGATAAAAGCAACAAGATTCCACCTCTTTTCCACCCCTCTTCCTAAACAATACTTCTCAGACTTTGATCTCATGTGGTAAAGAACTGGGGCACCTGGGTGGCTCAGATGGTTAAGTGTCCAAATTTGGCTCAGGTCATGATCTCATGGTTTGTGAGTTCAAGTCCCCCATTGGGCTCTGTGCTAATGGTGTGGAGCATGGAACCTGCTTCAGATTCTGTTTCTCTCTCTCTCTCTGCTCTTTCCCAACTCATGCTCTCTCTCTCTCTCTCTCTCTCACTCAAAAAAATAAATAAGCATTAAAAAAATGAAAAAATAAAGTCATGGGGTAAAGAATTAAGCTTTGCCCAAGAAGAGATCCTGACCTTTGTTCCTGGCTCCTAGGAGGTACCTGCCAAATCCATAAAATTTCCTGGGAGATAGAAGTGAGAATTTGGGAGTGGTTTGTTATGCAGCTATAGCTGACTGATATACCTCTAACACTAGTGCATATCCCACTTGACTGAACTTCCTGGATCCCTGTCTTCTTTAAGTCAGTCCCCCAAGAATCTATCCCATGTTAGAAGCAAACCTTGTGCCAGTTCCCAGCCCTCCCCCTCCACTTTCTCTGTGTCCATTTTGATTCTCATTAACTGTGTGATCTTGGGAAAAAATATTTAACTCCACTAAGCTACACTTGTATAGGATTGTTGGGAATGTTGGGAACACAAACACGTCTTCATGTTTATAAACTCTCTAGGACAATTCTCAGCATGCAGAAGATGTACAACAAATGGTAATGTATCAGCCATTCCAGATAGATTCCTGAGAACTAGTATGAGCATCACTCCACTGAGGCACTACAGAATAAGCCAAAATCTAAGATGGATGGATGGATGACAGATACACAGGGATCTGGTTGGATAACTGGATGGATGGATGGAAAGACAGATAGAGGGAGGGATAGAGGGATGGAGGGATGGAGGGAGGGATAAATGAAGAGGTGTGTATCTTTGCAAGGACATATAAAAGGATGGTTGAATTATTTATGGGTGGAGAATAGAGCCCCTCATCCCTGCAGACACCCAACTACCTCACATTTGCTTCTTTTCCTCTTCCTTCTAGCTCCCACTCATTCTTCTTCACAATCAACTCCTGGGTTTATTTTAAGTGTCCTATTGAACAAATCACAAAACCTAAATTGGCTGGTTGAGGGTTTCTAGCATTCTAATTGTGAAGCATGCTTCTGAATGACTTAGGAGCTGAGGGGAGCTTGAAAAAAGCCCAAGATGCTGAGAGAAAATGAGAAACATGACATTTTGAAAAGGAAGCCAATTTTCTTTAACTAAAACTGTTGCCTCTGTAAACCATATTATAAATCCAATAAATTCACATAATGCTATGGTAAGTCCTTCACAAAAGAGAGAGGGGAAGGGAAAGGAAAGAAAGAGAAAAAAAGGATAAGAAAAATGTTACAGAGCTTTCCAAAGCCCTCCTCCTTTTAAAAACAATTGCTTTGAACCTTATCATAGTTATTAAGAGTTAAACTACCGGATTCAAATACAGGCTCCATCAATTCCAAGTGGCATAACCTTGGGTAAATCACTTACCCTCTCCATTCCTCATTTCCTTTGTTAATAAAACGCAGATGATAATACCTGCTTCACTGGGTAGCTGTGAGAATTACTGAGACAATATAGGGTAAAGTCCTTAGAAATGTTCCAGGTATACGGAAAGTTCATGGTAAATGTGATCAAATATTATTACTATTACTCCCAAATGAAGTCACTAGGTGAAGAACATAGCAGCAGGCAGGACTTGGGTGACCTACATACCCTAGGGAATATAAATAAATTTGTCACTGCTCTCAAGACTTTTATCATTCCCTACAGCTTCACATATTGATATTCTCTGCCCTGATTATCACCCTCAACCATGATCCTGACATCATGTAACCCAAGTATGGATGTGGTTTATGTGGTCCAGTCTCCACACAATGTTCTATTGAAAGAAACAAGCCAGCAACCAAAAAGTAATTCAAAGTATTCAAATATTTACTCAGCCTCTCCAAGAATTTCAAAGGGAGACATGTATCCTTAAAACATAATAAACATCTTTAAAACCTCCTCTTACTGCTGCTTTCAATCTCTCACATAGCATCTCCCCAAAATTCACTCACTCTCCTCACTCTCAACCTCCAGGCCATGAGGCTTTTCTATTTCTTACCCCCTCCATGTGTTCCCATATTAGCTCTTCACCACGTAAACCACCTTAACCATCTGACAGCTTTAGTGCCTTCTGTCCATTTCCTACTTTACCTGGATTCTGAACAACAAAGGTGAGCTCAGGAGGTGACCAAGAAGGCCAGGATTCTTACTGTAGAATCAGGGAAAGTTAAAAATACTCATTTGCAACTGTTGTCTCTGCTACACTAAGTTCTCTGATATCTCCTGCTTTTGCGCAAGCTATTTCCTCTGCCTAGAAGGCACTTCAATTCTCTTGAGACACTTTTTTGCTGGACCTGCATCTGTGTTGTAAGAGCTGGAAGTGAGGCTAGGATGGAGAACAAGGGAGGTATGAGGCCCAGTTTGGGCAGTCTGACTAATCTCCAGTCTGGTTTGGGAATGCAGAATGTGGGGCGCCTGGGTGGCTCAGTTGGTTAAGGGACCAACTCGGGCTTAGGCATGATCTCGCAGTCCATGAGTTCAAGCCCCACGTCAGGCTCTGTGCTGACAGCTCAGAGTCTGGAGCCTGCTTCTGATTCTGTGTCTCCCTCTTTCTCTGCCCCTCCCCCACTTGCACCCTGTCTCTCTCTCTCAAAAATAGATAAAACATTTTTTAAAAGGTTAAAAAAAGAATGTAAAAAAAGGAAATGCAGAATGTGCTTCCACATAGATTGGGTGACCCCTGGCTGAGCATGTGGCCCATAGGACACAATGGCTAGTAAAGAGTTGAACTAATTGACCCAAAAAAAACCATAGGTCCTACGGCATTTAGGACAAAAGAGCCCCATGATGGGGACACATGGGAGGACTGGAAAATAGGGAAATGTTCACCCCAAATGTTCATAGCCACCAAATGCCACCCACTAGTCTCTGTGAGTCAAGAGCCTCAGACTCGGAGGGTAGCACAAGATTCTCCAGACCAGCAGGTCCATGGTAGCATCTCTGTATCTTTACTTCCACCACCCTCCCCCAATGTGGGGCATGGGACCCCTGGACCAGACCTTTGGAAAAAACACCTTAGAAATCTCATCTTTCACACTATAGTTTTACAGTTTTCAGTGTACTTTTGCCTTTATCCACATGACCCACCCAGACCACCAGGAGTGGAATCCCAGCTCTGACTATAGCTCCATTGACTTTGAGCATGTCACTACCCCTCTCTGGGGCTCAGTTTTCTTACCTGAAAAAAGGGAGTGTATTAGTCAGAACAAACTAAGCTAGGCTGCATAACAAATAAGGCTAAAAAAATGGATGCCTTTATACCACAACCTATTTTTGTTCATAATATCTAAGGTGAGCCTGTGAAGAATTCTGCTCAACACAATCACACAGACTGAGAGTCTCTACCTTCCTGTAGCTGAGCCATCTGAAACACAGGCATCTATATTCATATGGCAGGAGAAGAACTAAATTAGAGCAGGCTTTTAGCTACCTCAGAAGTGACATGCATGATTCCCACTTATATTATATTGGCCAGAACTAGTCACCTGGATCTGCCTTATTCCAAAAAATATAAGAAAACAAATGGATCCTTAGTAAGCAATACTGTCTCACCACAAGGTACAATAATAATACCTCCCTCTGGGGATGAGCATTGGGTGTTATATGTGAACCAACTTGACAATAAACTATTTGTAAAATAATAATAATAATAATAATACCTCCCTCACAAGGTAACTCAAAGGATTAGATGAACAATTATATTTCAAAAAAATTTTTAATATATAAACCTCAGTAGAATATTTACTGTGCAGCTTCTGTCTGCTAGGCCTGATGCTCAGTGCCAAGAATAACCTCAAGAAGCTTACAGTCTAGTGCATGAGGCAGACAAGAATCAGATAATCACACCAATGAGAGTATAAGGAAGCTCTGAGACAGGTGCACTGAGAGAGAGATGCATGGTGGTGTAACAGATAGCCCAGACCATCTGGGGGCCCAGGAAGTATTCTCTGAGGTCATTCTTGAGTGAAGATCTGAAGGATCAGCAGCCATTAAGTACACAAGCAGTTAAAGGGAAGGCCCCAAGAGCACTGATAGCAGAAGAAATAGTATAGACAAAGGCTCAATGGCAGGAAAACTCCAGCATGCTTGGAGGACTGAGAAAAAGCCCAAGAGACTTGAGTCCTGAGACCAAAGGGCAGCATGGCATGACAGAGAATCACAGAGTTCAGCAGGGGCCATACCCTGCAGGCCAGTACAAGGATTTATCAAACTGTGATAAGAGTTATTATGGTCATCATTGCCACTTTGCAGAAGTAGAAACTGATCCCCCGAGAGGCCAGGAGACCCAGTTAGAGTCACAAAGCCATCAGAGGAGGAGCTAGAAACCTGATGCAAGTCCTAACTACAGTGTGGCCTCCCCCAAAAGCCTCAGGGCAATTCAGGACTAACACCCTTCTCCCCCATCAGAAACAATCTTAGTTCCTTCCTGGGGTGCATTCAGCCTCCCAGCCGGTGACAATATACGTGTGGCCTGGCCTGGGCCAGCCCCATGGACGGCAGCTGAGATGGCTGAAGCCAAGAGCTGGGAAGAGACCTCAGAGACCTCAGGCACTTCCCTTCCACCTCAGCTGCACTGCTGTTGCACCACAGGGCTTTAGGCAAGCAATTTCCCCTTTCCAGCCCTCAGTCCTCCAATCTCTGAAATGAAAACATTGAACCAGATGGTCTTTGAGGTCCCTTCCAGCACCAGGAGGCTTAGGTGTGTTTTCCAGCTGAGTAATAAAGGGGGAAAGTGAATAGGCTCCGAACCCAGTCCTTATCTGGAGAACCGCAATTTGCCAAACAAGAAAATCAAAGGGAAATTGCAAAGATGATGAGGGATGAACCTTTTTTAGGAACAACAACCTAATCACAAGTCACTGCTAGAGAAGAAATGTCACAAAAACCTTGATTTGCAGCTTTAGGGAGCAGCATGCCATGGAAGACAGGCAATTAACAACGTGAGAAGCTTCTCAGAGGCATAGATGAATCATGAAAAGCAGTGCCTATAGGATGGAAACAATGCCAGACAGCACGTGATCAAAATCTTAGTCCAATTCATAAAGTCCTTGTGGAGGCTGCTCCACCAAGAAGCCAGTCTAACCTTCCTGGAGCCCCCTTGTAGTAGGAAGCTTCATACCCATTCCCCTTTGGACAGTGGCCAGCATAGTGCAATACACATAGCAAGAGCTCAATACATAATTTTGAATGAATGGATGGATGGATGAATGAGTGAATGAATAGCTCTGGTGCTGCTCCAATAACTCTCTTGATATTTTCTCCCAGGAGTCCTGGTGCTACTCTCTGCAGCCCGCTTGGTGCCATACCTGCCTATCTTAGGAAGGGATCCCCCAAAGTGGACCCTGATTCTGGAGCTGCTTTTAGGAACCTCTAGCTGGAGAGTAGGAAACTAAGAGAGGGAAAGGAAGGATGCTAATATGGAGACATCAATAAACAGGTTTTGTTTAAACCTTCCAGGGAACATCTGGAAGATGATAGGGAACCGTGCTAGCCAAGACGGAAGCCACTAGCCACGTGCAGCTATTGAGGACTTGAAATGTGACTAGTTCAAATTGAGATATAGAGTAACTGTAAAATACATACCAGATTTTGAAGACCTAGTATTTAAAAAAAGTAAAATACCTCACTAATGATTTTTATACCGCTTATGTATTAGGTGACAATATTTTGGATAGATTGGGTTAAAATAAAGTATTAAAATTGATCTTACGTGGTTTTTTTGCTTTAAAAGAACATAGGAGGCTCACAATTATGGCTCCCAGGATATTCCTATTGTTTGATGCAGACATAGAACGTACCTTAGAGTTATTCCTCCCAAGGAGTGAGAGAGCTGAACTTCTACCCACCAGTTTCTATGCATCATTGGTTGAGTGCTGCTCCCAGGGGTTAATTTCCCCAACATTTCAACATGGCCCCTGTACCAACAAGCTTCCGCAACCAGAGAAAACCCTCAGGCGGAGTTGCAGGAACTGGCCTTAGGAAGCCATCAGCATGCTCCAGAGTCTCGCGTGTAGAGGATGTGGGCAGAGCACCAGTAGCACCTGCTGTGCTGTGCCTTTCATCATAACTAATACACACCCCTAGGGAGCAGCGAGCCAAATTCCCTATTACACAGTTATTACTCCCTCTTGCTCATTCAGTCATTCATTCATCTAGACAAAAAGCATCTGTACTATGGGAATGCTGGCACACCAAGGCAGCCACCGGCGGTCTTATTTTATCAGTGCCTCTGAGGAGAAAGGAGGAGGGCCCGTGGATTGTTAGCAGAGCTCAAGGGGTGCCGGGCATTGTGCCCTAGATCAAGGGAAAGAAAAGAGAATGACCTCAGAGGTGAAAGCATGAAGACTTGACCCTAAATGGTGCCCTCTGACCTGGCCCAAAGGTAACTTGGTCTGAGCAGTTTAATTGAATTAAATCAAGACAAGTTCCAATCTTCAGAGAGCCTAACATGACAGCTGTTAGGCATGGCTGGGGACAGAGTATACTTCAACCACCCCATTGGTGGGAGAAATATTCCTGCCCTAGGGTTATGGGGATGGATGGCTAAATATACCACACTCGACATAGGACAGATACACTTGACAGCAATGTGTTGATCACATATACTCATAGCCCAGATGAGAAGGACACTGTGTGCCTGTCACACAAGGCCACATGGGAAGTGTATGCCAGGACAGAGTGAACCACCCTGCCTGGGTGGCAGGGCTGTATTATCAAGAGAGTGAGGTGACCCTTGGTTACAGTGAGAGGATGTGGTTGGCTTCCTTGAATAACCTCATGACCTGGCAGAGAACTGAAACCCTGCTATTAAGAGATGAGCAGGGACCGCACACGGTCCCCTTGATAAGGAGGGTTGCTCAGCAAGGGTACCTTAACTGTGGAAGCAGAGTGGAAAGGGGAACTTGCAGTCAGGCTAGGCAAAGCCTCCCAGTTTCACCAAATGTAAAGAAAGCATACCACATTGTGCATTAATTTTAGACCTTACACCCCAGAATGCGCCCCAGGGATGATGACAAGGGAGCCATAAAACTCATCTGGGTTAGCAGTGTCAGTTCTCCACATGCAGAGTCTCACCCCACCCCCTCCATTCATTAATACTCAGTGCTGCTCAAAGTGGGCTCGGTGCTGTGCTTTGCCTGAGAGGCGAGAGATGGAGACACTCTGTAATGGGCACATTGCTGACTCCCCTGCCTCCTCCTAAATCTCCCAGCCCCAGCTAGGTCAAACATCCCCACCCCCAGCTATCTGAATCCCTTGCTTTCTTCCCTATCTCTTGGATTTGACACAAACAGACATTAATACATCTGCCCTTTGCTCCTATAAGAAAACAGGCTCCGTAACCAAGACAATTAGTTTTGCCCTGCAGCGCTGAACATGGAAAGAAGCTGGCTGTCAGTAATAAGGGTCCAACCTGGGACCCTCGCTTCTAGACCCCCACCTCCCATCCTTCCATCTGGTCTGCTCCCGGTGACTTAGCTCAGCCAATCAGATGGCTGGGTTTGCTTTCTGCACTGGCCTTTCTCAACTTCTATGATGAATGCCTGGCTTGAGACACCATCTAGACTGAAGCCAGAGAGATGAACTTTGTTCTGTTCTTCACGTAGCTCAGGCATCCAGCTAATAATGAGCTTCAGAACACTGCCCCTCAGAGAGATGATCCCCCTGAGGGCGCATGCAGGACCCTATGCGGCTACTACTCTGCTTGGGTGGGAACTCCAAGCTGCCCAGCACTTGAAACCCACCCCGCATACCTCCTTCCAGATGCATTCTGGAGGTTGGGCCCCACCCAGACCCACCATCCAGTGCTGATGGGGAGTGATGTCTAGGAACCAGCATCTCACCCCCGGGGCCCCAAGCATCTGGAAGCATTCCTAGAGTCTGGCCAAATCTGTGTTGTTTACCAGAATGCCCCTGCTGGTAGCCTTATTAAATCCAATTTCCATCAGAATCTAGCAATTAAGTCAGACCTGCCACTTTGGGCACCCGGAGACAATAACCCCACAGTCCAGAGGGGGGTTGAGAGACTCTACAAACAAGACACTAAAATTGGGCTTCAGATTCCTGGAGAAGCAAATGTACTGCCAAAGCTTTGCCGTGACTTATCCAATGAGCAGCCTGCTAGGAACTTAAACTATGCTTTGTGTCTGGGGTCAGGGTTTTCTCTGCTTCAGTCAGAAATCACTTTCCCTTGGGGCACCTGGGTGGCTCAGCCAGTTAAGCATCTGACTTCGGCTCAGGTCATGATCTCACAGTTCACAAGTTCAAGCCCCATGTTGTGCTCTGTGCTGACAGCTCAGAGCCTGGAGCCTGCTTCGGATTCTGTGTGTTCCTCTCTCTCTCTCTGCCCCTCCCCTGCTCACTCTGTGTGTGTGTGTGTGTGTGTGTGTGTGTGTGAAAAATAAATAAACATTAAAGAAAAAAAGAAGAAGAAATCATCTTCTCTTTCCTGGGCTGGTGGGAGGTGGGGGTGGTGCAGAGTGACCCCTTTGAGAAGGAGGAGAAGACAGCTTGGGAGGTTCTGATAACTAGCTTGCTAGCGCTGGCACAGACAGGGTGGCCCAAACAGCAGAAAGTGATTTCCTCCCAGTATGGAGACTAGGAGTCCAAGATCAAGGTGTCAGCAAGGTTGATTTCTGCTGAGGCCTCTCTCCTTGGCTTGCAGATGGCCTCCTTCTCCCTGTGTCTTCACATGGTCCTTCCTTCATGTGTGTGCATACCTACATCCTAACCTCTTCTTTTTTAATGTTTATTTATTTTTGAGAAGGAGACAGAGTATGAGCAGGGAAGGGGCAGAGAGAGAGGGAGACACAGAATCCAAAGCAGACTCCAGGCTCTGAGCGGTCAAAACAGAGCCCAATGTGGGGCTCAAACCCATGAACCATGAGATCGTGACCTGAGCCAAAGTGGGACGCTTAACCTACTGAGCCACCCAGGTGCCCCCACTATGTCTTAATCTCTTAAAGACCAGTCCTAGAGGATTAAGGCCCACCCATATGACCTCATTTTACCTTAATTACCATTTAAACATCCCATCTCCAAATATAGTCACATACTGAGGTCCTGGGGGTTAGAACTTGAACATATAAATTGGGGGCAGGAGGCACAATTCAGCCCCTCCCTGATCCTTTCTCTCTCAGAGTCAGCAAGCTCAAGGTGCCTCATATAGGGCAGGGTTTTATTTTACTAGGAGACCAACAAGCCCCACCATGGAGTAAAGAATCAGAAAAAGGGCCTCTGTGTAAAATGGCCTAAAGAAGAGGGTGCAGCACCCCAAGAAGGAGCCGAGTAGAGGGGAAGAGAAGGGCATCGGGATGGGGGTGCAAAAGATCCGGTCGCCAGGTCTTAACATGGATGTGAGTACATTTCCCTGGCAATGTGCCCAGGAAGGATGGTCAGCCCGTGAAGAAGTTTGCAAGATAATAAGGGGCATTTAGCTCTCAGAAGAAGGGGACAGGATCCCTGTCGTCACCTCTCAGCAGATGGGTAACCAGTGCATCCCAGAGGAAACACTGGACCTGTGGGTATAAACCAAAGAGAGGTATCTTTTAGGTGCAGGAAAGTAAAAACATTCTAGGCACTGAAATGTTCAGCCTTGGAGTAATCTGCTGCCACCAATAGCGACCTCCCTTCATTCAAAGTATTTCATTCGGGCTGGAAGACATCGGGGCACTTAGGGAAGTTTTCCTGCAACTCTCAAATCCCTGTGATGTATCAGATAAGAGACTGAGACTACATAATTTAGTTCGCAGACTGCGCTTGTGACCCTGCAGGCTTCTGTAACACCAGCCTCTCTCTTTCCACACTGGATGAATTTAGAGTAGCTAATGATACATAATTCTGGCATGGAATCCATGACATCCATCCAAAATGTCCAAGCTACCTACTATATCATAGTAGCTACTACTGTAAATCAACAGATCTTTATACACACACACACACACACACACACACACACACACACACACAATAGCAAGAGTTTGTCTAAGAAGTGTAAAAGAACTTCTGAGCCCTATCAAGAAATTAAGCCTTTCGAAAGAATCTGGCTGTGTGTCTATTGGGTCAGTAGTACAACATCACTGGGGATGCCTGGGTGGCTCAGTCGTTTAAACATCTGCCTCTTGATTTTGGTTCAGGTCATGATCTCGGGGTCATGAGACTGAGCCACGACATTCGGCGGGAAGTCTGTTTGAGGCTCTGTCTCTCTCTCTGCCCCTCCCCTGCTTATTCACTCTCTCTCTTTCTAAAAACAATGCCAAGAAAAAAAAAAAAGAAACACAATATCACTCTAGAAGTCCCCCTAAATTATGTCTACACCCTAATCCCAGTGAATATCTTTTTTTATTGAGGTAAAATTCACAGAACATAAAATAAACTATTTTAAAGTGTACCATCCAGTAGTATTTGGTCTTGCATTCCCCCCCCACCCCATCCAGCTGCAAAGCCGTTCCATCAGCCCAACTGCAAACCCCTTTCCCGTTAAGTCACCCCTTGCTCCTCACAGCCCCCACCCCCAGGTAACCACTGACCTACTTTCTGTCTCTATGGATTCATCTCTTCTGGATATTTCATATGAATGAAATCATACAATATGTGACCCTTTGTGTCTAGCCTTTTTTTTTCACTCAGTATAATGCTTTTGAGGTCCGTCCATGCAGTGACACGCATCGGTATTTCATTCCTTTATATGGCTGAATGATATTCCATTGTCCTTAAACTTTGAATCAGATGCTTCTCTTTTTCACTTTGAAGTGGGCTCAGAAATTATGAAGCTGGTCTCAGCTGGCTCTCACGGGGGTGTGGGAGCCGGTCACACTCAGAGGGACTGCCAACCGACCTCCCCTCCACGCACCTTCTGCCATGCAGACAAAATGGTCTTCCTCAGGGAAGCCTGACCGTGTCCCTCCCTGTGTAAGATGCCCCTGTGACTGCCTCTCATCTGCCCCCAGCCTGTCTGTGTCCCCGCCCCATGGCGGGCCCCAGCTCTCTGAAGGGCCAGACTCTGGTGACTCTCCACATGTCATCCAGGCTCCCTCTCAGCCAGGAGGGCCCTCCCTCCCCTGCCCCCACCTCCCCTCTCAAATTGATTCTAAGGTCCTCGTGCTCAAAAAGAAGGCAAAAGTGGTGGAAGGGCCATCAGATCAGTGGTGACAAAGCTGCAATTTGCCTCAAGGCTGACCTTCCAAGAAGACAGGCGGAGAGATTGATAAGTCCATTTAAGCTTTCACACTGACACTTTTGAGGATCATACTGCTTACTTACGAGGAACTTATGTAACCAACGAGATATAAATAAGCACATTAAAGTATTCCTGCCCCAGTCCAGCTTAATGGCCAAGAAACTAATTGTCAGAAATTGGAAAGGGTCTGAAATAAATACGGCACTTCATGTCACATAGGGAACCCGGCCAAAGACGTCAGCTTAAACACAGGGATGCTGAGAGCATGCTTCCAGACATCCACAGAGCAGTTTTTTCATTTTGGTCATTAGGGTCTCCACTTTCTCACATCAACCAACATAGAACAGGAACCAGCAACAGCTTGATTCTACTTCCTTCCAAGATCCCGGAGGGTGAGTAGGAAACCATGCGTCCAGAGCTCACCCATCTTGCTTGTCCTCTCAGCGGCTGATTCTCTATGGTTGGGGTGTCTGACACCAGAACCTCAACCGTGAACAGGGGTGTCACAGGTCAGCCTTTGTAGGCTGGGTCCCCAGCAGGCAAAGCTGACACCTACCACCTCGGCCCTCCCTTGCTCCTCACCAGGCTCTGGGTCACCACCTCCTAGGTCTCACTCCTCGGGGGCAGTCGTCTCCTGTCTTTAGTCCCTCCTCCTCCAGATTCCTTCATGCCATCCTTCAGATGGGCTCATCCCCTCATCCAGACAGAAGCCTCCTGCCCTGGCTCCACCTGTCCCCAAGCCGCCACATCCTCTCCCCCACCACCGGCCATGCACACCTGCTGCCCAGCCTTCTTACCCTCCTCCAGAGCCTCCAGCCTCCAGCCTCTACTCATGCATCCCTCCTCCACACAGAGACCTTTCTGAAGCGTAACAACCCAACACCCTCCACCTAAACCTTCCAGTAGTAGCCTTTCATCCCCAAGAGGAGGCCACACCTCAAGTTGGGCATTCTAGGACCATCATGGTCGGGTCCCCTCCCCCTCATCTCTCCCGCGGCAAACACCCTGCAGCACCCCCCCCGCCCCACGTCTCAGCCCCCTCACCTGCTCATCCTCCCCAAACCATATCTCTCTCCCATTCATGCACCACTCCCCTAACTCCTGCCTTCCAACCCCTGAGAGCCTCAGTTTCCCCATCTGTAAATGGGTAGGTTTGGACCAGCTAATCCCCAAGGTTCCTCCCTCTTGGTTCTAAAAGAAAAATGCAGCTTACCCTCATTCTAAGCAACTAAGTGCTTTCCATGGAAAACTCAGGAATAGCCGGCAACGATCCCAGCAGAAGCAGCGGGTGTTTTCTCTCTCACACTTTTTCCCTCTCACTACTTTCAGTGTATTTCACTGTCTCATGAACAAAAATAACCTGGTTTGATTCCCTAAGGAAAAAAGAGGAAACTGAGAGTCAAATTAGTGTCCACTCAGAAAATCAAAAGGAAAAGTAGAGAGAAAACAAAACAAAACACAAGAGACATCAGACCTATAGATTGACCAGATAACTTACCTACGAGCAGCTGGGGATCCAAATGGGGCCAGAGTGACGGGGGAAGTTGAGGCAGGAAGAAAGCTTTCTTGCTCACAGGTATCATGAAACATTGACACCTGTCAGTTCAGTTCGGACATACAATCATTCCCTTCTTACTTGGCGTATCAGTCAAGGGCAAGAATTCATCTCCCAGTGGGTGGGCTAATCCTCAAGATGTAAAGTATATAACTCTGTATTTGGGGAAGTGGCAGCTTATCTTTGTCTCTTGCTTGATCCCCAAAGCAGATGTATGTCAGGGCTTCTGGGGAGGAAGAAGGATGGGCTGGTGTGTCTTGAGATCATGGAGGGCAGGGACCCAGCTGTTACCTGTGGGTAGTACACCAGAGTTGAGTAATAAAGACAGGGACTTTTATTCCTATTCTTTTGTCATATGGTAATTATTTGATTTTCTTTCAATCAACATATGCAGTTGTTGGCTTGGGTGTTTTGTTTTGTTTTGTTTTTGAACGTGCCCATAGATGACAGAAGTTTTATTCCCTGGGTTGTTCGAGAAAACATACTCATCCTGGAAGGCCAAATTACCTGTTGGTCATCTCTAGTGTGTTAAACTATCATCTACAGCATGGTCTGCAAACTATGTCACGCAAGCCAAATCCAGCCTCCCGTGTGTTTTTGTAAGTCCCACCAGCTTAGATGATTTTTTTATATCTTTTAATGATTTTCCTTTCTAGTCCAAAGAAGACTAGCGATATGTGAAAATTACAGAAAATTCAAATCTCAGTGTTCACAAATAAAGTTATATTGGAACATATCTGTGCACATTCATTTGCACAATGCCTGTGGCTGCTTCTGCACTCCAACAGCAGCCTATGTCGCCCTCAAAGCCAAAAACGCTTGTTCTATGGCACTTCACAGAGTTTGTCAACCCCAGCTCTGTATTTCCATATCCTGTTATTTCAAGTATTAAAGAGTTAAGAATATATTAAAGAATGAAATTTTAATGAAACATCTGTGGAGCCTTGAGTATATTCTCAAGGAACACTATTTGAAAACATACTTAAGGATTTTGTTTAGTAATGTGGGTTTTTTAAAAAAATCTTTCCTCTTTAATTTTTTTGCTACAGAAAATTACAAACATGTTCAGCAGTACACAGAAAATATAATGAGCCCCCATATACCCACCACCCAGCTTCAACAATGATCAATTTATGGTTGATCTGGTTTTAACTGTATCCCACCCACCTCCCCCTCCTGCATTATTTTGAAGCAAATCCCAAACAGTATATAATTTCATCTGTAAATATTATGTAGCATATGCGGTTTTAAAATAAAGTTTTACAACTGGGGAGACTGTGACAAGCTGCATATAATAAGGCGATTGCTGCTAAAGAGTCATAAGCCTGTGGGGGAAGGAGGTAGGAGACACACTTTCTAATTGATTGAGAAATGCATGTCACTACCTGATTTTCCAACCAAACTCTGGGCTGGGTGACAGTCACCAGCCATTAGGATAGGGCAGCCCCTCCCTCTCCCATCTATCGTGATCAAGGAAAATAAATTAGACGGAGCTAAGGGCAAGAAAACGGGGCTGGTTAATATAATTCAAGACTGTGAAGGAGACAGACACACTTTCAGCCTAATGAGTTTTGGAAAGCCATGTGAGTACTGGCATAGGATGTGCCCTGGCAGTGGGTGATGTCTGGCTTTTCTTTCTCTTTAATAACCAGGGTCAACAGGAAGAAAGGAGAAGCAAACTGCCTTTATGCAACCAGACCCTTTCTCTCATCTTTCTTCCCCTCTGCCACCTCAAGAACCCAAAAGACACCCCCCAAATTCCCCTACCCTTGGGGGGAATAAGAAAAACAAGAGCCATGCAGAGGGTCAGGAATGGAGGGGAGAGGCAGAGGGTGTGAGCAAGAAGCTTCCCCAGAGGTGAGACCCAGCTGGTCGGTGCAGCCTGCAATGCAGGGGTCAGTTAGCTGGATGAGGGATGTCGTGCCCTGGCAGCCCCTTTAATATGTCAACTTGGCTTGGCTGCAGCACCCAGTTTATTCAGTCAACCACTAATCTAGATGTTGCTGTGGAGGTGTTCTGTAGATGTGGTTAACATCTACTCTCAGGCAGAATCCTTTACCTTAAGTAAAGGAGATCATCCTCCATGATGTGAGTGGGCCCGCCTCGTCTAATCAGTTCAAAGGCCTTCAGAGCAAAACTGCTGTTTCTCCAGGGAGAAGACATTCTGCCTCAAGACTGTGGCATGGGCTCCTGCCTGAGTCCCTGGCCTGCTGGCCTGGCCCTGCCCCCAGGTGTCAGACGTGCCAGCCTCTGCAATCACTTGAGCCAATTCCTGGAAATAAATTTCTGTCTATAAATCTACATCTGAATATAAGGACTAAATGTTAACTCACTTTCTCATCACAATTTTACAGCCTGTAAAACTGTTCCCAGTTTACAGATGAAGAAACTGAAGCACAGAGAGGTTGGGATCACTGTGAGCCTGCGGCAAAGGGCTGATGGAGCGATGGAGTGTGGGAGCAAAGTGAGAGAGACATTGGTGCCTTCCTTGCAGGCTTACCAGAGCAGGTCCGGCTCACTCCAGGCGTGAAGACACCTACCCGGCAGGGGGTGGACAGGAAGAAAACACTGAAAGACAAAGCAGATTGCATCTTCTGACCCCACTGTAGCAGCATCAACAAAGCCCAGAGCAATCCCCATGAGTTATCCCATCACATTTCCGCGTTACCACAATGAGCATCTAATTCGGTAAATCTTTCCGTGTTCTCACTTACACTGTCCCTCCAATTTTATCTTAACGCCGTGCTTCAGGAGTTACTAATTCAATCAAAGATACCTTGATCGAGCGCTCTTGCTGGGGGAGAGGGAGACCGTGCAGAAGACATCCATAGAAGGAGGCAGCCGGTCCATGATGCCCAAGGAATCTTTGCTAGAGGAACCACATCCAGGGGCCCTGAGACGGGTGGTCTCTCACAGGCATGTCTTCTGGGCTGCTTCTCTGCTCCAGCTCCAACCTGGAGACACAGCCATGCCTGTGGATGTGTCCCCCTCCTCACCCTTGGAAACAGGATCCAAATGCAAACAGCCTGACTAGGTGCCAAAGTGGCCTGAAAGGCACAAACTCAGAGGAAGGGTTCCTTTGGCAAGGCCAGCCCACCGGGAGAGGTCCCGGGCAGTGGGGGGCTCACTCAATAACAGGGCCTGCCTGCTGGACGGCCTTTGGAATAAACCCTAGCTTCCCAGAAACTGGAAGAGCTGGATGCCTTGGAAGAGCAGGAACTTGTTTTCTCAAGTGGAAGATCATCACCCACACATGATCTTTCAGCCCATGAGAAAAACCCAGTCTGGGGATGCCAGGGGAGCCCCAACACAACACAGGCTGTGGTGAATAATGGAAATGCAACCCAATAAGCCAAGGGCTCTGCTGTTCCCAAGCTCACACATTGGGGGTGAGTTTGGTGAGCATTCCTCATGTGTCCCTCAAGTCAGCAGGACCTCGGGAACCGGGAAAAAATGTCTCCTCAGTGGCCTTCTCTCCAGCGCCAACATGGCCCCTCAGCTCTCCCCACCATCCATTTCAACCACACCCTCTCTTCTGTCCCACCAGCATCCTCCTTTCTTAGACTCAAGCAGCCCCCTGGGTGGACCCACCACTGTTGCATCAGACTGCATCACACACTAGTCTGTTAGCAGGAGGGCGTCCCCATGGAACCACGAGCTCCCTGGGCTCCCAACCCAGGCAAGCTGTGCCTGATGTCCTCCCTCCCCATCCCCTTCTTCTTCACCCTTCACCTTCCCCTGACAGTCACGGGGTTGTTCTACGCCAGGCCCTGCTCTGGGTGCTGGAGAAACAGGAGTGACCAAGACAGACCTGGCCCCTGTCCTTCCGGAGATTCTGTGCAATTCATTTGTGCAGCCAACAAATATTGATAGAACACCCACCACTACGTACCGGGCACAGTTCCAGGTGCTGGGGACACAGAAGTCGACAAACAGAACCAAAATCCCTGCCCCCGTGGAGTCTACATTCTAGATAAGACACTCAATAAATCATTACACAAATTATTAATTACAAATGTGTAACTGCTACAGGGGCAGAGTTCAGGACGTGAAGAAAGCATACCGCCAAAAATCTAACCTGGTGACCCCTTAGGAACTACATTAACAGAGGCTTCAAGGAGGAAGGGGAATCAGCTGGAAGGGTGAGGGTGGAACCTGAAATGAGGTAGTGGTGGTCTCCTGAGGCTGTAAAGAAGGGTCTGTCCCAGACCTCTCTCCTTGGCCTGTGTATGGCCGTCCTAAATTCGCACGACCTGTCTCCATAAAGACATAAGGCATACTGGATTAGGATTCACCCTGAAGACCTCATTTTCACTGTGTTAAAAAACAAAATTCAGGGGTGCCTGAGTGGCTCGGTCAGTTAAGTGTCTGACTCTTGATTTCGGCTCAGGTCATGATCTCACAGTTTGTGAGTTCTAGTCCTGAGTTTGTCTCTGCGCTGACAGAGCAGAGCCTGCTTTGGATTCTCTGCTCTCCCTCTCACTCTGCTTCTCTCTCGCTCGCTCTCAAAATAAATAAATAAACTTTTAAAAATAAATAATAATTTTTTTAATCAAACAAGTCCATTTGAAGATCTAATTGGCTTATGAAGCGGTTCATGAGGCAGGCAGCATCCCACCTAGCAAACAGAAGGGAAGTTCTTCAAAGGAAGGAGGGTGGGGCAAGGAGGTTACTAGCAAAATAAAAGAAAGAATCAGACCAGGACTCCATCTATTCCCACAAAAGGTAGCCAGGGATATTGTCTTGCAAATGACCTTACTGGTGCCAATCAGGAAGTTTCAGATGGACCCCTAGAAGATCACATTCCTAGGATCTGTTGACACTGTAATAATTAAGTCTCCATTTGCTGTCACTGGCGGGGGGTGGGGGGGTGGCAAATGACTCCGTTTTGGGGCTTGTTTTTTCGGTTTTCAACAACCAAATTACTTCTCTCAAGACCCTATCCCAAATAAGGTCACATTCTGAGGTACCAGGGGACAGGACTTCAACATGAATTTGGGGAATGATTCAACCCATAACACAGACTATGAAAAGCTTGGTGGGCAGTGAGAAGTTTTCACAGCTTTTTGTGTTTTTAGAGAGACTCAGGTCAAGGCAACCCCTCTGTACCCCTTTTAACCTGACTAGATGGCCTGACTGTTTGTCCATCTGGGGCCATGCTTTACAGAGAGGACCACTCATTCTGAGACTCTCAGTTCCCAGGGATGAAAATCCTACCCCACAGATATTCCTGCCGGGCACTTCAGCCAAGGACAGAACTAAAGGTTTGTTACCCAAAACTAAGTCTGCCTTTTGGTGGGTGTCAAGCCAAAAGACACAACCGGGCCACAGAACAGGAAAAGGAAGGGTTTTACTTGGAACAGGTAAAGGAGAACACCAGGGATATTTCCCAAAGCAGTGTCTCCTTGAACAACAAAACTGGGGAAGTTTTAAAGTAAGGAGGCATACGTGTTCATTAAGCAGCTCGCCCAGTGGGGAATCTAGCCTGGAACTGGTGCCAAAGTCATCTTCAGGGGACAGAGTCCAGGTCAAAGTCATGAGGGCCAGCAACGGTCAATATCGTCAGTTCTCTGGCTTTAGCTGGTCGGTATCTGGATGTTCAAAGGGGCTTAGATCCTACAAAAATAGAATGTGCTTCAGGTCAATCTTTACTTCTGACCCAGAGTTAGAGGCTTTACCTCTGATTTATTGCCCCTGATATGATTAGGCTCTCTATAGTGGCTCTTAGATTCTTTTATTCCCCTAAAATCATTATCTACTGAGTTCTATTTTTATGCAATTTCAATATATCCCAGGAATTTCTGCAAGAAATGTGCTTTGGGCGCAGATCACAAGATGAGCAGGGGTCTAAAATGACTTTTTGCATGTCTTGAAAGCCTTGTCTTTTCTTTATTTTCCCAGGGACCCCTAACTCCTTCTGCTGACAGGCTGGGCTAGCTACAAAGCATGAGCCAGTGAAATCTAAGTAGGGCCGTGGGGAAGGCAGAGAAGGAAGCACAGTAGATTGTCCATTTTCCTGTTGGATCCCAAAAATGTCTGGAACTTTATCTACAGTAAGACTGTCTCCTGTCAGAGGTCCCCCAATCTGAACCACAGTCACCTTGGGAACTTGTTAAAATACAGATTCCAGGGCCCTACTCTGGCAAGACCCCAGATATGGATTTGGAAGCTGGGGCCATACAAGCCCTTTCTTCCACTGGGCCTGAACATAAACATGTACTCAGGGTTCTGTGGAACCCAGCAGGTTTGATCTGTGGGGAACTGGCACAATTCCTAGCCCTTCATTATCCCACTAAATTGTCTCAAGTCAGATTCTGATTTCCATTTCTATTCCTGCCTCTCAGCTCTGATTACTTCAGCAAATGCTTTTCAATTGCCCCTTCTTTTCTTTCCTAAAGAACAGCCTCTAACTGCAATTTTTTTAAAAATATATATCAGCCATTTCCTACATTCTGGAAGCTTTGTGCTTTCCACCTCGGGGAAGGGTTTAGGAAAAGATTTTATTTCTCCTACTTTTGATTCCTTTAAGTCAACAGAGAGAGCCTCACATAACATTGATAAGACCTTTTTAATGTGGTTAGTTAGAGACGGCCACTGGAGAGTTGCTCCACTGACAATCTGGATGGGCCCATGGCTGATGCTGGCAGTTACCTGCCCGTGGACCTCCACACAGCACGGTCTGCTTAGGGCTAGTCCTACAACTCACCTCCCGGGGCTGTGGGTACAGGCAAGTCAAACAAACCAGAGTCCTAAGGCACTCACATCCCCAGAAGCAACCCTCAACCAACTGGCAGACCTGGGATTGGTAAATAAATGCTCCAGCTTTACTTTTTCTCCACTGAGAGAACTCCAAGTCATGTTCTACACTGGATCCCAGAGGTCCCCAGCTGAGCTCTGGCTGCTCACAGTGGCAACCTGCTTGACGACACAGCCCTTACTGACTTCCTTCCCTTCCCTGTCTCACTTTCTTCATGCCTTACCAGGTGCTTCCTGGGGTCACCTCCCAAGGAAATGACTTGTACTCAAATCTTTGTCTCAGTCTCTCACCAAAAGGAACTCAAAGTAAGATAGGCACTGTCCCAAACTGTTCTTCCTGTGTTAGAAGACAGTTCTTCCTCAAGAACTCAAATCCAAGACTGCACCATATTTTGAATCTGATTACAGGATATTTAAGGTGCAACAGCATAGGCCACAGCAGGTCTTTCCTGGCCATGATAAATTCAATCCTGTAATTCAATCTGAATGCTCCTCTGAGACTTTGGACTAAATCAGGCTTGAAGCTCAATAAATTGTCAGCATCTGCAGACCGACCCATTTCAACCATCAAAGGCCAAAATAGAGCTTCTGGAGATGGGATTGTAAAGCAGTGCACCTGCTTTGGAAAATGGTCTAGCAGTTCCCCCAAATGTTAAAGTTATCAGCTGCCCCAGCAGCTCATCCCCGTGTCTATACTAAGAGAACTGAAAATATGGGTCCTTATAAAACTTTCACAGGAATGGTCATCACAGCGATATTCATAACAGCCAGAAAGTAGAAAGAACCCAGGGGCACCTGTGTGGCTTAGTTGGTTAAGCGTCTGTCCATCTGTCCCACTCTTAATTTCAGCTCAGGTCATGGTCTCATGGGGGTCATGATCTCATGATTCACAGGTTCAGGCCCTGCGTCAAGCTCCGTGCTACGTTCTGTGCCGGCAGAGCTGGCTTGAGATTCTCTTACCTTCTGCTCCTTCCTCATTCACTCTCTCTCAAAGTAAATAAATAAATAAACTTAAAATCTTAAAAAAAAAAAAAAGTATAAACAACCCAAACATCCATCAGCTCTGGTGATGAATCGACAGCATGGGATGTAGCCATCAATGGAACGTCATTCAGCCAAAAAGGAATGAAATACTAATAGCCACTACACCATGGATGAACCTTGCAAACATGATACTAAGTGAAAGCAGCCAATTACAAAAGGCCACATATCAGATGATTCCATTTATATGAAGTGTCCAGAATAGGCAGACTCACAGAGACAGAAAGTAAATGAGTGGTTACCAAGAATGTATGAGAAGTGACTGCTAACAGGTGTGGGGTTTCTTTGGGAGGTGATAAAAATGTTCTAAAATTAGACAGTGATGATAGTCGCACAACAACTCTGTGAAAATGCTAAAAAAAAAAAAAAAAAAAAAAACACTGAATTGTATTCTTTTACCAGGCAAATTTTTATTTCATATGACTTATAATTAGTAAAGTAGTTATCTATTTAAGATAGCAAGTGTGTGTTTCTGAGGGCCCCTGTGAAACTGTACCTTTAAATTTTTTTACAACTTTCTCATTTTCCCGAAATATCTTTTCAAAGGCATGTCACAACCTCAGGAGAAAATGAAACGAAAAGTCTGACTGTGAGCCTTGGTGTTGACGAAGCTAAATTCCAAGCAGAGGCTGGGCCTGTGAGCGCCAGCAGGCACAGCAGAAAGAACACAGTTGGGTTTGGCTCTGCATCCTGGGGCAGCCACCTGCTGCTTCTGTGACCTCGGCAGGTGGTGCCTGGACACATGGCCTTAAAAACATTAAATAAAATACATCCAGATGAAATGTCTCAGCTAGGCAGAGATGAGTCTTCTTAAAGCAACATTTTTGGGGCACTTGGGTGGCTCAGTTGGCTAAGCGTCCAACTTCAGCTCAGGTCATGATTTCACGGTCCATGGGTTCGAGCCCCTCATCGGGCTCTGTGCTGACGGCTCAGAACCAGGAGCCTGCTTTGGATTTTGCATCTCCTCTCCCTGCCCCTCCTCCACTTGCACTCAGTCTCTCTCTCAAAAGTAAATAAACATTTAAAAAAAAATGAAGCAACATTTGTGGGAGAAACATTGTTCACCCATTTGCTCATTCCAAGCATCTGAATCTTGACCAGCTGACTCAGATGTCCCTCTGTAATAAAGCCAAAGGGACTCTTTAACCAGGGAGTCTTAAGGTCACAGAAGAATTCATTCAGAAAGGCCGAGGTCATTCCCTGGGGTGACGGGTACAATACAGTTCAGCGTGCAATTTCAACATGATGATGTTTAACCAACTATAAAAGTCCTAAAGTCTATAAAATCATCCTCATTTCACAGAAGAGAAATAGTCTTAGGGAGATCAGATGAGTGACTCCCGGTTACTCAACTAGAAACTGGCACTGCTGGGGCTTGAACCCACATCTTCAGCCACACACCATATACACAGGCAGAAGTCAGACAGGGCTAGGGCTTGGGTGGGATCACGCTAAGAAATTCAAGGGAAAGAGGATGGTGAGAAAGTCAGGGTCACATCCAAAGCTGCTTCCTCCACCAGAGAGGCCATGAGCATGGTCATCTGAGACAACCATTGGAGGGAAGCCTAGAATGACCAACCATTCAGACTGGGACCACAGAGCCAGACAGTTTCCTAGAGAATGCACACAACAGCCCTGTTCTGTGAGAACAGGTAAGTGCGTGCACATGAGGAATGACCTGACTCCCCCCAGCATACAGTTCACACCGTGGGGAGGCAGAACTCAAACAGCAGGCCTATACGACTCCAAGACCTATGCTCTTGGCTCCTTGGTAGGGGCAAAGGTTTACCTATTCGGCAAGCCACTTAAAACAAAAAATTTTGTTGAACATAGATAGGGGTGGAAGGACTGGAACATGGCCCCGAAAGTAGCAGTTGCTTTTCAATATGCAAATTATTTGTTCTTAGCTATAAAACGGAAATAAAACCTATGCTATGAGGAGTAATGAGCTGACTGATATAAAGCATCTAGCAAGTGCTTGGCACATAGTAGGTAGCCTAAATGGTGACTCCTTTTCCTCAATAGGACGGTTGGTGGTCTGAGGTCAACAGGCTGCCTCCTCAGTATAAATAAAAAGACAGAGAGACACACAGGGTCTGCAGGACCTTGAGGAACATCCAGACTATCCAGTAGATGGCAGCTTAGGAAACTGAGACTCAGGGCACCTGGGTGGCCCAATTGGTTAAACGTCTGACTCTTGGTTTCTGCTCAGGTCATCTCCCTGTTTGTGGGTTCAAGCCCTGTGTCCTCCCTCTCTCTCTGCCCCTCCCCTGCGCTCTCTCTCTCTCTCTCTCAAAATAAATATGAAAGAAAGAAAGAAAGAAAGAAAGAAAGAAAGAAAGAAAGAAAGAAAGAAAGAAAGAACAAAACAAAGAAAAGAAACAGACTCAGAGAGAGGAGACAACTTGCCTGTGGTCACCCACCAAAACAGCTTGGTCATCCCAAGTTTTTTTCCATCAACCATGAGCATCAAAAATAACTTATCTTCCCATAATCCTTGGCAATACTTAGTAAGAACACTTCTTTGGCATAAATGCTAAAATTGCCTAAATATGGCTAACTCTTGGATAATGCTGGTTAATCCTGGCTAATGTTTGATTCTCTAAAGCATCTTTTCCCATCAATAAACTTTTTTGTGGGAAACTCTCATTTGCCTTATGTTTCTTATGGAAATGTGATTTGTACATACATCCTTTCTGCATAAATATTTAGCTCATCATTGTGCAGCACAAATTCCCTGCAAATTAGGTGGAAATCAGCCTCAGCTGACAGAAGCATCTATACTCATCCAGGGGAAAATCATTATTATTTAGAACTTATTAAGCCCCGACAGTAAGTACTGGATGGGCCTAGGAACTTCAATAAATATTGAATGCAAATGTGAACCAAATGCTCAAGCTAAGGTTGTTCTTGTGATTTCTACCTATCAGGCACCAGCTAAGGTTGGGCAAAGAAAATGGGTTGCAGCTTGGCTCTGCTAATAGCAAGCTTTTTCAACCAAAGCAAATCACTAAGTATCTCCTCATCTACAAAATGGGTCTAACTATCCCTATCTCATAGGGTTTTTTATTATAAAGATTAAATGAGATCATATGTATCAAGTACCCTGCATGAGGCCTGGCACATAGCAGATGTTCAATAAATGCTCATATCTAACAAACTAATGAGCCCAGAGAGGATAAGATGTGGAACTGGTAGCTCACAAGTTGGTTACAGTTGTATCCCACTCCCTGCTGCAAACATCATTGCTGTGATCTCAACTACTTGAAGGTTGCAGTTAATTTTCCCAATAGGATATAAAACTAAGCAGAGGACCAATTTCTAGACAGCTTGGAATAAGAATTACATATTTAGGGGCAGCTGGGTGGCTCAGTCATTTAAGTGTTCAATTTAGGCTCAAGTCATGATACTGCAGTTCGTGGGTTTGAGCCCTACATCAGGCTCTGTGCTAACAGCTTAGAGCCTGGACCCTGCTTCAGATTCTATGTCTCCCTCTCTCTCTGCCCCTCTGCTCCTCTCTCTCTCTCTCTCTCAAAAATAAAAAATTTAAAAAAAGAATCTATGTATTCATACAAATTGCGTTATTAGACTTTGTAGCCAATGCTGTCCATGTCCTATCCATTCTGCTTGGAGGTTTCATTGTGCTCCAGTGACTTGCACCTGTCAGTATCTGCATCTCTGTGCCTGAGGGCTCTGGATCCAGGAACTGTGGGAAGCTGCCCGCCAGCGCGTGGCAGGCCAGATGTGCCAGGGAATGGACATTCCCAGGAGCTGCCCTGACCCAATAACCAGAGGATTTGTACAAATACCCCAGGTCCCTCACCTCTTATGTGGGGATCACTGTGAGGCACGCATTTCTCTGCATCAACCATCACAGTTGCTGGCTCAGTAACACACTTTGTTGACACCTTTCCTTCTGTTTCACTTCCCCGCTTGCATGATCTCTCACTTCCCAAGGCAAATTTCTTCAGTGGAACCTTGTCTCACAGTCTGGAAGAGCTCTGAAGAAGTTTAGGACATGCCACCCCAACAGACGCTGCTCTGGCGTATGGATTACTTGGCACTGAAGGCACTTGAGAACCAGCAGGTGTGGGAAGCACTGTATGATCTCCCCTCCTATTTGAAACCAGGCCATCAAACTTCCCATGAGAGAGGGGCCTCCCTGTGCCACAACAAGTAGACCATCTGTGTCACCAGAGATTAGGAATCGATGCTAAAATCGATCTGCACAAACAAACATATTAAAGTAACCCTTATCGGGGTGCCTGGGTGACTCAGTAGCTTATGCATCTAATTTTGGCTCAGGTCATGATCTCGCAGTTTGTGGATTTGAGCTCCGCGTCGGGCTCTGTGCTGATAGCTCAGAGCCTGGAGCCTGCTCAGGATTCTGTGTCTCCCTTTCTTTCTGCCCCTCCCTGCTCATGCTCTGTCTCTGTCTCTCTCTCTTTCAAAAACAAATAAACACTAAGAATGTTCTTAATTAAAAAAATAATAAAATAAACCTTATCTTCCACTAGTTTCCCCCATGTATGTCCTGGTCATTTCCCCCCACTTTGCTGCCCCCTAGCCCAAATCCCTTCGTCTGGCCATTTCTTCACAAATTTATTGTTTTTGTCTAAAAGGTGGGGGAGCTCCCTGCTCTAATCACTTTGTCAGGCCTTCATTCTCCTACGAAGGCTCCCATGCACAGGTAAACATAATAAAACGTGTAAACCTTTCTCCTGTTAATCCTTCTTAGGCCTGGCCAGAGGCACTAAGAGAGTAGTAGAGTATTTTTCCTCCCCTACAACTCGGCCTAAGTCATGTATTCTCAGTGCTGTGCCTGAAGCTCAGATCAGACCAAGCACAATGTGGAAATGAAAATTGTTTCCATTCCCTGAAGGTTGGCCCTCCAGAGCTCCAATCCCTTATCCCCCACAGCATGCTAGACATCCCCACCTGCTCCTTAATTCAATCTGAAAAAGTGATCTCCCCATCTGCCCCCAGCCACGCACAGACCTACTCCTGAACTTGGAAAGAGCCCCGTCATCCACTTATTCTCTGAAACTGGAAACCTAGACGTTATCCTCACTTTTCCTCTCTCCCTCCCCGCCTCAACCACTTCCAGCCATTCACCAAGTCCTGCCAATTTGACCTCCTAAATCTCCCCTGGACTCAGTCGCTTCTCTCCATCCCCATAACACTGAGCCAAGCAAGAGGACCGCCATCTCTGGCCGGGACTGTTGTCCCATACTCACCGGGGACCCCACACACTTCCTCTTTCCATACCACAGCTGCAGGAATTGCTCTTTTGAAATGCAAACAATAATAGTAACAATTAACATTGTGCTAGGTATTGTTCTGATCTATGACTCCCCAGCCTAAAACCTTGCACTTCCTGCGGGACCTAGAATAAAGCCCCCAACCCCTTGCTTGAACCTTTCAGGGCCCTCTATGCCCCGGCTCCCCTCTTCTCCACTGCTCCTTCTCTCGCAACTTCCCCCAATGGATCAAATCCCAAAAGGTCTCTTCCTGACCAATAATTTTTTTAACAATTGTGGAGATTAGTGTTCTGCTTATATTTTTCAGTGGAGAACTGGTAAAGACAAACACAGCCAGCAATTTATTAAAGCAGTGAAAACAGATTTTATTTAGTACCCACTGACAGAAGGGGAAAGTGCTGAGCTCTATTCTGATTGTGCAGAGGTGACTGGGCATCATAAAGGGAAAATGGGGAAAGAGAGAGGGGATACCCATGGAAAATTACAAAAAGTGGAAAAGGGATGTTGGTCCACATGAAACCCACCTGGATATACTAACTGGTGCCTACCAAAGTCAGGCCCCTACCCTCCCACGCAAGCTGGGAGTTGGGATCCCTATCTTCAAGTGTTGGCTGGAACAAACAGCAAATTCATTTGGCAACCCTCATTTTTCTCAGGCAGGGACTTTAGTGGGTCTGAGGTCATCCTAGAGCTGTAGACTCTAGCCATTAGAAATTATGTTAATGTTTCTTCAAATCTTTACAGGTCCAGGTAGAGGCTTAGTTAAGAAGACTCAGAAGAGGTTGGCTGGAGCTTGGTCAAGGAGAGAATCCTTGTCAATGACATTAAATGTCCATCTGTGCCAACTCCCCATCCCCACTCAACTGTCCACACAGACCCCAACTCCCACCCATCACCTTCCCAGGCCCTAGTTCAAGGCCTTCTTCATCAGGAGGAAGTCTTTCCTCCTCTGGCCAGGCCCTCACTGGAGCACCTGCAGTGATGAGTATGAGATTAAGGGCAGTTCTGTTTATCCCTTTTAACAATCCATGGGTTGTTTTTGTTTTGGCAGTTTTGTTTGTTTGTTTGTTTCAATTTGGGGGATGGAGAGAGGGAGAGAGGGAGAGAGAGAGAGAGAGAGAGAGAGAGAGAGAGAGAATCCCAAGCAGGCTCCATACTCAGCACAAGGCCAGTACTGGACTCAATCCCACCACCCTGGAACCATGACCTGAGCCAAAATCAACAGTTGGACGCTCAACCAACTAAGCCACACATGCACCCCTCTCCAGGTTCTCTCACCCCACCTCCTGACAGCCTGGTGCACAACCCAACACAGAGTAGGTGCTCAATGAATGTTTGTCGAGTTAATTAATGAAGTCCTCCAGTCTTAATCACAAATCTGTGGAAAGCCTCCTTCAAACCACCACCCCTTGGGACCTGCGGCTGATCGGACAACGACTCCGGTGCTGGAACAAATCACCCTGAGGCGCTCAATAAAACTATTCAATGCACGCTGCTGACAAAGGGGCTGATTGAGCTGCTTTGACCCTGAAAGTAATTACGTACATTAACATCCATCTGCCGATGGGTGGCCTAGAAGGGAGTCCTCACCTCCATGCAGCTCTGTCCTCTAAATAAACTCAAAAGAGCATATGTTGTCACTTCCCATGATCACTGTCATCTTGATAGAAATCAAACAGGGGACAAGGAATACATGCAACCATCTCCCCAGGCTCTAGCCATGTGCCCTCCATCACCTCCATCTCAGACACCAAACACCATGAACCCCCTCCTCTCCTTCTACTCGGGAAGTCAGCAGGAGGGTCCTGATCAAATGACTGCTCTGCCCTCAGCCCATCATTATGCGTCCACACGCCAGGCATGCCAAAAACCTGGAAGTCAGCCTTGCTGCTTCGCTCTCTGCACCCACCCGTCCATCATTCACTCTTTCCACAAGCATTATCATTTCTAATAGGTGAAGCCTATTAGTGCTGGGTTTACACTAATGAACAAGACAGGCATGGCCCCTGCCTTCATGGAGCTCACAGTCTAGAAAAGAAAACGGAGATGAACTAAATAGACAAATGTTCAAGTTAAACTTAAATTGAACACATCTATTTTTTGCTGGGTTCTTTGTCAGGCTCTGTACGGAAGGAAAGTAGCATGGGGTGAGAGGTCATTAATCAAGATATTTCAATGTTCCGCTAAGCTTGACTAAACCCTAGACAGTCTCTTCCAGACCATAGGCCCCTGACTTCTCTTTTCTTAGAGTGTTTACTTTAGAAAACTTGCAACTGTAAGTTCTTTCTCTGCCCCTTTGAGATATAAATCTTCTCTCAGCCTCTTGCCAGTTTTACAACTCTGATATGTCTTTCTTAAGGACCTGGGTGCCATCCTTGAGAAATGTAATCTTTAAGAAAGATAATACCCTGTCTCCCAGTCTCTGTGAGACAGTAGGAGACTAACTTTGACAAGTACCAATGAGCCAACACAAATAAGCCAACACCCTCCATTACTTTTCCATTAGCTTTAAAACCCTCCTGCCTTTGGTTTCAGTAGCCTTGAGAGGTCAGTCTCTGTCTCCCCTACTGCAATAGTCTTAAATAAAGTCTCCCTCACCTGTTAACTCCATCCAGTACAATATTTCTTTGGCATCACACAGAAATGAATAAAACAAGGATCCTGACCCCCAAAGAATTTAAAGTCTGATTAGGAAGACAAGTCAAAACTTTCAAAATTGTACTAAATTCTATGATAGAAAAACAGAGGAAGCAGTGAGAGGGTGTAACAAGGGACACAAATGTGGATATGAAGGGGAATCAAGGAAGAACTCCCTGAGAAGTGATATTTAAGAAGGTACACATGGTCTAGGCAGAGGGACTAGTACACATAAGACCTTCAGATTAAACATTCGGCTTCACATGTTGAGTTCCTGTCCCCATCAAGTCCTGTTGTATTTGCACACGTGTCTCTTCTTTTACTTTCCAAAACACGGCTCTGACGGGGCACTTCCTCAGCTCAGCAGCCGTCCATGAATCCCCGGCACCTCCCTGAAGGAAGTCCATCACTCTTAACATCTCCAGCCTTAGGTCAAGTCTATGTTCCATCTGGCTCCTGTTACCCCTCCAGCCACATGGAGAGGAAGTGTCTCCAAGGAACACAAGCTTCTGGAGTGTGACCGAGAAGGGAGCTTCCTGTGGGGGCACAAACCAGGAAGTAGGAATGCACAGCAATGATGTGACTGAAGGTCAATTCATACAGCTCAATAGGACAGAAAATCCTTTACTAGTGGACTGAAAATCCAGTTATTTTGCCTTATTCTGTGACACAGGACCTTACGCAACCAGGATATACAAGGTCAGTCACTGCTGGATGTATTTCTGAAGTGAAAGATGTGCTTGGTGCATAACTGTGCCCTGGGACTTCACGAGCCCCAAGCCCCTTACTGTGTCCCCAACTCATCGATGCAGAAGGAGCATCAAGGTTACCTTTACAGTGGCAGAGAACTAGGGTCTTGATGCACTTACATTTGGATGCCCATGAATCCCTGACTTCTGCCTCTCTGCAGGATTCCTTGGAGAGACCTCATCAGAGAAGAGTCACCAAATAGGACACTCCACGTTCTGTGTGATGAGCTAGGCCCCATGCCCTGTCCACACAGCACAGAACTCCAAGGACCCAAGGCTGGAGCCCAGAGTTCAGGCTCATGACTGTTGGAGTTCCAGGAGCAGTGGGCTGGCTGAGAGGACAGACTGGCTTGGGAGCAACCTCTCAGGAAGGAAGGAATGACTTATGTGTCAACACATGTGACCTTCTCACAGGTTCGTGATCTGATCTTTTCATGGACTGATACCTCTCAGATGGTCAACTCTTCCTCCTCTCTGGGGGCAGTGAGAGCACATCTCCATTACCTCTGACCCTTCTTTTCTGGCTCTCTCAGCCTCCTGGCCCTGAGCTCAGGACTGTCTCAGTCAGACCTTCTTCCTGGGTCATGCTCTCCAACCCAAGGCAAAGCCTTTGTCTCTGCATTCCCAAAACAACCTCCTTTCTTCACCTCTAGGCCTGGTGCCTGTTCATGTCTCTGAGCTCTGGGCAAAGGCCCAAGAACTCAGCTCCTTCCCTGTCCAGGAGCTTCCTAAAGCCAGGCCAGCAAGTGTCTTGGCAGAGACTCTTGCTTCTGTGATGAGCTCTATCTGCATCCCATCAAGGGCGATGAGTTACTGTGGAGATAGGAGCAGGACTTTTTTCTTTAATCCAATTAAGCCACATGCTGACTGTGATACTTTCTCCACTATCTAAGGCAGCAGGTACCTTTGTAATTACTTCCCCTCTGCTGAGGCTGCATGCCAGCCACCAACCAGGAGTCTCTGAGAGATAGAGATGAAGCTGTGCAATCACAAGGGCAAAGTGATGGGGGAAGGGACAGGCCAGGGAGGTGAAGGACTGACCTAAGATGAAGATGGCCCAGGAATGTGCAGCACAAGGTGGCCCAGGGCAAACCACATCTGGGAGCCAGCTGAGATGTGACTTCCAGCTGCATGCAAGGGCCTTAGAAACAAGGAGGCTGGTCTTAATTTGGGTTTCCCCAGAGCAGACCCAGAGACAAGGATTTGCATGCAGGCAGCCAGTTTGGGAAGTGATCTGAGGAAGTGCAGTGGAAGAGACAGAGAGTGAGACAGGGGTGCGAAGATAGCCAATAAACTCTGCATTCGTGAGTGGATTGGTCACTGGACAGGCCGGGTTTAATACCACTTGGGACTCTTCAGGTGACCATGTAGAGCACACCCTAGAAGTGTCACCAAGGGGTGAGAAAGCCAGGTGTTCATTCACTGAAGTGACTGAATGGTGACCCTCAAAAAGATATGTCCATGTTGTAACCCCTGAAATCTGTGAGTGTGAGCTTAACTGGAAAAATCACAATTATACTGTCAGTATAATTAAACATCTTGAGATGACATTATCGTGGACTACCCTCAGGGCAGCTAAATCAAATGACAAGTGTCCTTATGAGAGATGCACAGAGAAGAAAGAAAAAGATGATGTGAAGTCAGAGGCAGAGGTTGGAAGGATGCAGCCATGGGCCGAGGAACACTGAGAGCCACCAGAAGCTGGAAGAGTCAAGGAAGGGTCCCCCCTAGAGCCTTCACAGGGATCAGGGCCCTTGACATCAGAATTCTGGCCTCCAGAACTGTAAGAGAAGAAATCTCCATATTTTAAGGCACCCAATTTGCAATAATTTGTTACAGCTAGCAGGACACTGATATACCCACCAACTCCCTTTTCTTCTTGCTGATATGTTACTCCGGGGGTCACCTCCCTGGCATTTCCAGCCTGCACCACAAGAAGCTGTGTGCCTTTCTGTAGCCAGAGAAAGACCTGAGGCAGAGAGACAGCAGTGTTTGCCGCAGGAAGCCATCCTGTGTGCGGGAATCGCCCACTGAAATGGCAGGTGACTTCTGGGGTGCAGCGGGGTTGGGGGAGAGGGAGGGCACTGGCAGCCCCTGTAGGGGATGGCTGGGTTTGGATCAGGGCCACCTTCTGGCCCACCTAACTGTTCTCCAAGGGGACCCTCACCAGGAAGTGCACTCCTCCTTAGGGTCAGACCCTCGGGTGGGGAAAGAAACCCCACAATAGGATGTGCCAGCTGTGTGCCCACCTACACATCCCCTCACATTCTACCAATGCCCCAGTGATGTACAGAGGGCAGAATAATGGTGCCCAAAGCTGTCTGGTCCTAATCCCCAGAATCCCCATGAATATGTGACCTTACATGGCAAGAGGGACTTTGCAGATGTGACTAAGTTGAGGGCCATGAGATGGAAGACTGTCCTAGGTAATCACAGAGTGAGGGAGGGAGGTGGGCAGATCAGGGGTCAGAATCAGAAAGAGAGATGAAGATGCTATCCTTGTGGCTTTGAAGGCAGAGAATAGGGGCTGGAGAAGAGGAGCCTCTAGCAGCTGGAAAAAGCCAGAGGAAAAGATCTCCCCTACAACCTCTGACACCTTAGTTTAGCCCAATGAGACCCATTTCAGACTTCTGGCCTCCAGAACTGCAAGAGAATACATTTACATTGCTTTAAGCCACTGAACTTATGGTAATTTACACAGCATAGGACACGAATACATTTTATAGTCTTTTTTTTTTTTTAATATTTTTATTTATTTCTAGGAGAGAGAGAGACACAGCATGAGCAGGGGAGGGTCAGAGAGAGAGGGAGACACAGACTCTGAAATAGGCTCCAGGCTCTGAGCTGGCTGTCAGCACAGAGCCCGATGAGGGGCTCGAACCCACAAACCGCGAGATCATGACCCAAGCGAAAGTCGGTCGCTTAACCGACTAAGCCACCCAGGCGCCCCTCGAATACATTTTATAGTCTTAAAGAAACCTTGAGATGAGCCCACAGGCTGTGAGGAATGGGATGCAGCTATTATCCGAGGCTCCCCTGGACTCCGTGGGACGCCGTTTCTGAGATGCTGCTCACCACAGTGTCTCAGAGCCTAGCAGGATCCTTGGCACGTGGTGGGAATTTGTCCTGGTTTGCCTCATTTGATGGAACTATATTACATTTCTTTGTACACTTCATCACGCCTAACAGTGTTTTGCACAAAGTAGTTGTTTAAAAACACTTGTCAAATGGTTAAATGTTTGGTCAATAGATAGGTTTTCAATTGAGTGAAACAAAACTGTTGCTCTCGTGGTTCCCTCTCTTGCTTTCTCCACTTCCTTCTCCCGCCCCCAAAACAAGCCACCTGCCTCCGCGCTCACTGCCTAGGGGACGCAGAACGTCCTCCACGTGAGCAGAAACAATGGCCCCTGCCTGGTTTGGGGCTCCACAAGCTTGGCCCTTTGGGACTGAAACAAAATGTTTGAGAGGAGCCTGGCCCAAAGGTCCTTCTCCTCTCCGCCAGCCATGAAGATAACTTCCCCCAGGGCTGAGAGGGGAAGGACTAGAGAGAGCCAGCAGGGAAAGGGTCCTGCACCCCAGGACCCCAGAGGGCTGGGCTCCCCGCATGTGATGCAGTATTTAGGACAGAACAGGGCCGACTTTGAGCAACACGCTGAATGCTGTTGTGATTGTCATCAGAGCTGGGGGCCAGAGCAAACCCCTGTGTGTTGGGAGGGAGACAGGGGGAGTTCCCTGAAGGGCTGAGGTGTCTCCAGCATGATCCCAGGGCAAGAAATGAGGGGGTCTTGAACTGGACCACTAAAGGCAGTCCTCTCCTGCTATGGCCAAGGAGGAAATCTGGCTGCCATTCCAAGCCATATGGACACCTAGAAGTGCCAGCTGCTGGGGCTGAGCTGACTGTGCCCTGAGGGGGCCAGCTGGAAATTCTTCGCTGTCTCTGAGGTGGCACTTGGGTCTGTGGGCTGCAGGGCTGTCTGTGCACCTGCTTCCCATGGTAACCTCAGTCCCATGTCCTCAGCCAAGGCGGGGAGGGGGAGGGGACCCCAGGAGGGAAGGAGGGGGGACTAGCAGTCATCAGCCACAAAGACATCCATGCCCCCAGAGTAGGCTTCTCATGGGGCCCCTGAGCAGTGTGGCCACAGTGACGGGAGCCCTGCCATACCCCTCCCCACACGTGCAAGATGGCAGCAGAGGAGGAGCCTTCTGAAATAACTGAGGGGACACTTTAGAGGGGCTTTATTACCAGCAAGAGGCCCAGAAGGGGCTGACGCCGGAATGATTTAATTGTCCGCGGGAGGGGCGATCTCATTTCACAGCACTAGGGAGAGGCTTTCGGGTTACATTTGTAATAAAGCATTTCATGGGGAAGAAACAAAGTGAGAGTGAATTTCAGTGTAAGAATAAGCAATGTTTTTGAGTTTTCTGTCATTAGCAGAATTGGATCAACTCAAAACACAAACCAGGAATAATAAGCCCTCCCTCCCTGGGGACAACCTCATTTATGTATTTAATGAGATATTGGGTACAAGGGACCCACCAGAGCCTACTGTACAGTCAGTATAGCCACATAGGAGAGATCATTTTTTAGCCCACTCCCTCCACCCTACTGCAAAATTATTTCTGGTAATAACCATGGAATAACCACTAATAATCTTTATTTTCCTGATTCATCCCTTAGGGTTTTTTTTTTTTTTAATGTTTTATTTATTTTGAGAGAGAGAGAGAGAGAGAGACAGCACAGCAGGGGAGGGGCAGAGAGAGGGAGAGAGAGAAGCCCAAGCAGGCTCTGCTAGTGCAGAGCCTGATGCGGGACTCAAACTCATGAACCATGAGATCATGACCTGAGCTGAAACCAAGAGTCAGACCCTCAACCGACTGAGCCACCCAGGTGTCCCCAGCCCTTAATTTTAAAATCTATATAAAGGAAAAAAATTTATATTACATATGTTATTCAGAGTCAATAAAACATTTACTGTAGGAATTAAAATTTTTAATTGCCAAGCAAAAATTTCCCCACTCACAGAACACACCCTGTTTCACCATTCTAAATCTTAAACATGAATAAAAGCTCCCAGTGGTCATGCAGAATGATGAGATCAAAGTTGTCCAAGAGCTCTTTACCTCTTCATCATTTAGTTACAGGGCTATCACTGCTGACATTAAACTGACCACGGAAATACAGAAATATGCATACCGCAGGCATCAGAGACCTGAAATGGGCCCAAAACAAACTCAGATGATTCTGGATCTTTAGAATCTTTACCTTCAAGATGGACACATGTAGCTGAGCCCATGTATGTAGAGGGCTGATTATAACATGGACTTGTTTGAATTAGCTTCCATGAAAAATACAAGGTTTATAGAAGTGTAAATGATTGAAATATGCTAATTCGAAACTTATTATTAGAACTCAGCAGTGACCACAGCCATTGAGATAGTTGATCAACTGAATATTTCAGGGTAAAAGAGTGTTACACCAATGATATGGCATAGAATCCATTACGGTTCTTGTTTGTTTTTTAAGTAGGCTTTATGCCCAGCCAGGAGCCCAATGTGGGGCTTGAACTCAAGACCCTGAGATCAAGACCTGAGCTGAGATCAAGAGTTGGTCACTTAACCAACTGAGCCACCCAGGCACTCCTCCATTATAGCTTTTATATTCACTACAGATAATGCACCCCTCCCACCTCGTTACTGCCGGCTCCAGGGCAATGCCCGCCCCATATGTTGTTGGTGACTGGAGCCCCTTCCCTTCTTGGGGGATTTCCTATTTCAAAAAGTGAAAATAGTTCACATTCATTGAGTGTCTGCCATTGTTCTAAGAGCTTGAGATGCATTAACTCACTAACTAGAAACTATCATTACTCCCATTTTACAGGTAAAAACATTGATGCACTCAGAAGCTTAGGTATCATATGTGGAAGTATTTTGTATGCTGTGAGGGCAGTACAAATATTCCTAGGGTTGGCAGTCATAATAGTGAAGATTTCATGCATTTGGTCATGACGATGGACCAGAAATATCAGGGGGAAAAAGGAAGGTAGATGTTTATGAGGCTGTTAACAACCTGGACAAAATTCCACAGCCAAATTCAATAGCGCCAACATTCTGTTACCAAAATGGAGCCTGTGAAGACAGCAAACGGTGTGATCATGTTTCCCGATGCCAAGCAGCCAGCTGCCAGAGAAGCAATTCAGCTCACAATCGGGGCAATTGTGAAGTTACAGAGAAACGGCCTCAGTGCTCACCAGGCCCCCAGAAACGCAGCAGCCCCCAGCCCCCACCCCAGAGAAGGTTTCACAGGGATGGCTGGCTCTGTAGCTTAGCCAGAGGACAGAACCGTGAGCAGCAAGCTCTCACAAAGCTTTTCACAGAGATGCCAAAGTACAAGGTGATCTGGAAAATCCATGAACCCCTCAATGGAAGTAGGTAAGTAGAATAAAGCTGTTCTTCACAAAAGCACATTTAGTGAACACATAGGGTGCGGCCTGGATACTTCCACCTTGTCCCTAGTTGACTTTCATTTATTTAATACCTGGCCCCTAAAGCCACTCTTTCCTGCCCACTAGTGGGTACTATGTGGAAGACAGGTCCTCAGCAAGACTGGGGTGCAGAGAGAGGACCAGCACTAGAAGCCCCGGGCTACCCACAGGAGCAACTAGACAATCCTAGGAGGGACTTGTCCCAGAAGGTCACACAGACCACCCTTCCATCCCGTGCTAGAGTGGTCGTGAAGCCTCTGATGCATACTTCCAAGGACAGGGCACTCACTGCTGCTCAAGACAGCCTGTGGACATCTCAGACGGTGAGAAAAGGCAGACTATTGCCCGAGCACCCCAACTGCCCCCTTGTCTCCATATGCAAGCCACACATGTGGCTGGGAAGGTCTTTCCAAGCTGTCCTCTCTGAAGCACCATGCCGCCCATCGTAACCCATCCTGCCTGGTCAAAATCAGTCCTTCCTCTTCCACGTTATACAGCCCTTGGTCTCAGCACACACAGCTACCTGTCTGTGTTACCACCTGCTTTATAACTATCTGCCTCTTTCATTTAACTGTGAGGTCTTTGAAGCCATAAACTGAGTTTTTTCCTTGACACCCAAACAGATGCTTAAAAAGTCTTTCATTAAAAAAATGCAATTCTTCTTTGGGGATGAGCACTGAGTGTTATGTAGAAACTAATTTGACAATAAACTATTTGTAAAAAAAAAAAATGCAATTCTTTAACAACAATCACCAAGTTTCCTTGGCTCACTTGCGTGCATTCTCTCTTCCTCAATCTCATTCTCTCTCTCTCTCTCTTTCTCTCTCTCTCAGCCATGTGAGGAAACCAGAGGGAGGGCGCTCACTTCTGTGCTGGACATACCCCACAGGGCAACACCAACAGCAACACCGACAATCACCTACTCCCTCCTACACTCTCATCCCAGCGCAATTTCCAGTTTCCCTCCACCCCCAGAGAAGGGGGGCTCAAAGCAATGGTTTTGGGATCTCAAGTCAGCTTTCTAATCCAATGATCTGTCCCCTGGTTCTCAAACTTGACCATGCATCAGAGACCTCCGGGGTGGGGAGGTGGGCTCAAGTCACAGACTGATGGAGTGCACCCTCAGAGTTTCCAATTCAGTGGGCCTGGCATAGGACTCGAGAGTTTCCACCTCTAACAAGTTTTCAGATGGTGCTGATGCCGCCGGTCCAGGGATCTCACTCTGAGAACCATGGCACCACAGTGCTTCGCTGAGGACAGTCCTTGAAGGACACACGGAGGCTTGGGCAATATTCTCCTTCTCTTACCCTCCAAGATGTCCACAGCTGTTTCAGGAAGCACTGAGCACCTTGTGGGTATGTAAGCAGAGGCCACAAGACTATAACACACACAGCATTTCCACTCAAGATTTATCTGACCTGTGTTTGTATACCTCCAGAAGCAAGATGCCCACTACTTGTCAAATTAGACTTTCCTATCTTCAGTTATTTCTTATATTGAGGGACTTGCCATCTCCTACCTAGGGTTGCCAAATAAATTTAAAAAACCATAAAACTGGTTAAATTTGAATTTCTGACAAACATTGAGTAACTTTTTAGTAAAAGTTGTGTACCATACAAATAGGGTTATTTTTATTTGCCAAATCTGGCAACCCTCTACTCCTACCCATCAGCTCTCCAGGTGCCTGAGCCAAATGCCTGCCAATCCTGAAGCAGCCAGATGAGCTCAATCTCAGGTGAAGCCACTTTCTCTACTTCTCAAAAACCATTTACGCCAAAGCCAAGAGCCATGTGTGCCAGATGAGATCCAGGGCACGGATGCTTACTGCAGCCCCAGGAAATATACTTGGCCAGAGCTGCTCTTGGAGCCCAGGTCTTACAGCTGATCCAGGGCTGGGTTGCTGTCCGAAAAATGACCTCCCACCTGGGCTCCCAGGTGTCAGCCTCCTTGCCTTTAAAGCAGATAGATGACCTCTATTCTGGAGCCCTAGCAGACTGCCAATACCTGGTCATCCATCCACATTGCACTGTAGATGAATATTAGTCCAGACTAAAACTTGCTTCTTCTGGTTCCGTGTTGCAGCCTGTCGCTAATTCAAGAATCATTTACTATAAGAGGTAACCCCAGGATCCAGTACAGGTGCCAAGTGGCACCTGTGTAGGTCTCGTCATTTCAGAACTTCAAATACCATGGATCAGAAGAGTCCTGCCCACTTTGTGACATCCCTCTTACACACCATCCAGCCCAACCACCTCAAAGAAGACCAGAAAGAGAAAGGGACTCACCCAAGCTCAAATTCAAGTTAACAGCAGAGCTAGATAAGAATCTAAACCTACTGATCTCAGCTCAGACCTCATCCTACCCTTCCGGGGCTCCCTCCAAACAAAAGGGAACTACTGGCAAATAAAAACCGCGGAGGTATACCATTTTTCTCCCACGGAGCTAGCAACAGTAAAAAATTCTGACAATATCAAGCATTGGAGAGGATGTGGAGAAAATTGGACTCCCCTAGATGGCTGTTGGGGATGTAAATCGTTACAGCGACTTTGGAGAGCAATTGGGAATACCTCGTAGAATTTAAAGTGCACGGACTGTACAACATAATGATTCCACGGCTCGTGACATGCCCCAGACAAACACTGCCACGGTGCCAGACGGGATCCAGGGCACAGATGCTTACTGCAGCAGTGTTTGTTATGGTGAAAAATTGGAAACAATCTAAATATGCAACAAGGCAAAAATGAGAAACAAAACATAGCCTATCCACATGACAGAATACCTTGCAGCAGTTTGAACGAATGGATTAGAGATAAATTTATCAACAAGAATAGAGGTCAAATGTGAAAAAGCCAGGTGTGAAGGGACCCAGAGCAAATTTATGTACATATTGAAATGCATTTTCACAAAACAATCCCATGTATCTATTATTTATAATACATTACATATGTATATAAAAACACAAGGGTTTCAAAACAATTTCTTTTAAAAGACTTGCCGAGAAGGAAACACAGCTATTCATGAAAGCCATGATAGCGTTGATTCTGGGAAAGGGGTAAAGGATAAAATATGAGGATGTCAATCAAAGGGCGCTTCAATTTTGGAATGTTTTGTGTTTCATTAAAAATATGCTTGAAGTAAATACAACAGTATGTTCATGGTTATTATCCCAGCAGCAAGCATGCCAATTTATTACTTTTGTATTTTTATTTTGTTTTAACTTTTTAAAGAATAATAAAGCACTATTCTCAGGCCCTGCTCTCTCCCCACTCCCCGACCCCCTCCAGCCTACCTGACTGACCAAATACAAATTTCTCAGATTTAAATTATTCATGGCCTGAGGCTGGGCATGAGTGCAGAGCTCCATCCTTAAGGGAGAACGGAAGAACGCATTCAATGCAGGCTAAAATCGCCCTCCCTCCATCAGGACGAGAGATGACCTTGGGTTTGAGTGAAATGGGAGAGGGTTTAATGTACTGGATGCTTCCCCCGATCTACTTCAGGGAGATGGAAGGAAACTCTCACCTGGTTCAATAATTTATCAGAACCTAAGCATGATGAAATGAAGAACCTTCCATAGGCATGGACTGTGAGTTCAGCAACAGCTCTCCAAGACCACTCTCTGGATGCTCTGAGGCGAGGGGCTCGTCTCAGCTTGAGGATGGAAAGGGGGAGCATGATCCTCGTTGATGGGAGAAGTCAAACTCCAGGGGGCACACAGATCACATGGGGAGCCCGTTAAATGTAGATCTTGAGTCAGTGGGTCTGGAGGAGGGGAGGCAGGGACAGGAAGCAGTGCTGGGGATGTTGCATTTCTATCAAGATCCCAGTGCTCTGGGTGTGGCTGGTCCATGACACCGCTTGGAGTAATGAGTCTCCACCCTGCCCACTGTCACTACCACCTGCTCCTCCTGCTTCATTGTCCTACTTATAAACAAAAGCTTGAGTATTGATGGTGTCTAATGGTACTGAGGGTCAGGAGAACCAGAAACACCTAACTCTTGCCTTTAGTCCCAAGGGAGATGACCACTGAGGACCAGAGCTCCCCTCGTTAGAGGCCATGGGTTCTGTGACGCAGAGGAAGGGATCAGGTTGGAGCACGAGGCGTGGCTGGGGTGACCAATAGTTCTAGATTGCCAGGATTTTCAGTGCTAAACCCAGAAAAATCTCAGGCAATCCAGAACATGTTGGTCACCTTTACAAAACCCCACTTGGAAGACCAATCCATGGTTATAGAAATGAGAAAGTGGTTCTCTCTGGGATGGGGAGGGGATGGAAGTGTTGAGCTTCTGGCTCAGCTACCATCTGGCTACAACCTGACTCCACTCAGGTTACCCCTGGCCATTGGGCCACAGTCATTGGCCTTTTGGGGCCTGGGTCCACAAAACCTCTTAATGTTATTCCTATCTAAAAAACAAAAAAACTAACATCTTCTCCAGCATCCAGTTCATGAAGGAAGCTGGGAAGACGTGAGGGGAAGAGAGTCTTTCCTCGAATAGGAAATACCAGCCTGAGTTTAAATTTTAGCAGCGCCATCTGTGAGTCATGTGACCCGGGGCCAGTGAACTTATCCATTGGGTCTCAGCTTTCTCATCTGTGAAATGGGGATAAAAATGCACCCCCTCTCCCTCAAGATTGTGGGGCAGACTAAATGAGATCACATGAGGAAAGAGCCCAGCTCCTGGGTGGGTAGTCCATGGTCGCTGTCTCCCAAGCCCTCCAGCCCCCGGGGTCTGGTAGCACAGAGGAGCCACCAGTGAGAGAGAACACTTGCCCAGAGGATTCTTCCTCCGGCTTCCTTCTCCACGCTTCTGCTGCCCTTCTGCTTTCAGCAGGAGTGTGAAGGTCTCAAGTCCTATCAGCTGTTCTCGTGACTCAGCCTTGGGCAGTGAGCGCGGAAATACCACAGGCAGAGCCTGTTCTGGTGACATTTCAAATCCAAAGTATCTTTCGCGTCCCCTTGCAGGCTGAAGCTGGTCAGTAACCACTGCTCAAAAACTCCTGTCTCTTTTTTCAAGGGTTGTTTCTCACTCTACTTCCCGTGGGGATGTCACTTGATAGTGTACAGAGCACTGTCCCATGCCCAAGCGTTAAATATAACCCTCTTGGCAATGCTGCCAAGAAGGAAACTAATGCTCAAAAAGGTCAAATCAACTGCCCAGACTTCCCCAGCTGGTTTGTGGCAGAGCAGGATTTGTACCCAGGACCTCCTAATTCACGAGGAACTTAAGTGACCACGCCTGTCACTGCCTCAGTGGCCACCACCACACTGCTCCTGGCTTTCTCCAGCCTGACCTACCCTCCATCACACCGCTCCCTCCCAGACCTTCTCTCTTATGCCCCCAGGAGTCCCTTTTGATGTAAACAAGCCCACCACCATGCTCAACCACTTCACCAAAAACTCAGCAACCAAGCCTTTTGTCCTGCCTGACATTCTCTACCGGCCAGACCCCCACCTGCCCTCTGGCCCTCTCCCCTCCCCCACGCACACACACCTTAGGGCCCAAATCTGCGTAAGCACCCTCAGTAAGCACCCTTGCGGCTGCTCACGGCTACTCCCGGGCCAGGCTTTCCTGGTCCAGGTAAAGATGTTTCTTCAAGCTCTCTTGTCCGCTCCTCATCACCGTCCCTCCCCCTGAAGACTCCCCACCCACCTCCAGACTCAGTCTCCCTCTCCACCCTATGTCTGGCAACTTCCAGAGCAGGGTTTCTCAACCTCGGCACTACGGACATTTCGAGCCGGATAACTATTGTGGAGACAGTCCAGTACATGGTAAGAGGTTGAACAGCATCCCTGGCCTCTACCCACTAGATGCCAGTAGTCTGTCCCCCTAGCTATGACAATCAAAAATGTCCCCCAGACATTGTCCAATGTCCTTCAGGGGGACAAAATCACCCCCAAGTGAGAAGCACTGGTCTAGAGCAACGTCAGCATCTGGACCCCAGGTCCAGTGCCTTTCACCACTCCAGACCCAGTGACCCATTTCCATCTGTCTCTTTCCTGGGGCGGCCACTGGCCTGCTCCTCTGCCCAGAACCAGCCAGCAAGCAGGGCGAAGCATGAGGACTGGATCCATCCACACCCACTCCTGCCAGGCTGCCTGCTTCCTAGTACTTGCCTTGATCTGTATTGAACTGCTCTTTGTTCATATTTCTTCCCTTTGCCCATTCTCTTTTCTGCCTCCTCCACTGGGATACTAAAAGCAAGAACTTAACTATTCTCTTTACTGTTCTATCCCTGAGACCATTAGAGTGCCAGGCACAGAAAACATTTACGGAAGGAGGGAGGAGTGGGTAGGCGGGAGGAGAGAAAGAAAAGAAGGGGAAAAGTCCCGAAGAGGACAGCACAGCCGAAGGCAGGAAGTACTGATCAGATGTAGCAACAAGAGTCAAATGTGACATCTGTGCCTTGACACAATCTGTAGCTAATAAAAGGGAAAATGTATCTCTAGATTCACTGACATGGAAATATCCCTAATAAAGCTGACTATTTATATGCCCACCTGTGTATTTATGCCCAAAGAAATAATCTGAAAGGATGCTCACCAAAAGGTTGAAGATGTTTATCTCTGAGTGGTGAGATTTCAGGGGGAATTTTGCTTTCCCTTTACTTCAATTTCCTGCAAAAGGAATTACCCTTCCCAGCAGAAAATGTTATAAATCATGTGTTTTCAAAGAATGTATTTTAAGAGAGGGAAAAATCTCATGTGAAAAGTTTGGATGGAGGGGCTCCTGGGTGGCTCGGTCGGCTGAGAATCTGGGGTTGTGGGATTGAGCCCCACTTTGGGCTCTGCGTGGCACCTGCTTGAGATTCTCACCTTTCTTTCCCTCTGCCCCTCTCCTCTGCTCATGCTCACTCTCTCTCTCTCTCTAAAATAAAAAAAGTAAGTTTAGATGGAAAGTGAGATATACGAAGAAGGTACTTACTATACATAATATGTAGCCCAATTAAAAAGAGCTTTTTAGGGGCGCCTGGGTGGCTTAGTCGGTTAAGTGTCCGACTTTCGCTTAGGTCATGATCTCGCGGTTCGTGGGTTCGAGCCCCGCGTCGGGCTCTGTGCTGACTGCCAGCTCAGAGCCTGGAGCCTGTTTCAGAGTCTGTCTCCCTCTCTCTCTGACCCTCCCCCGCTCACCCTGTCTCTCTCTCTCTCTCTCCTAGAAATAAATAAAACATTAAAAAAAAAAAAGAGCTTTTTAATTTTTATATGGAAAGAAATTAAAACAGATCGGGAGGTAACCCACCACATTCCAACCATAGTGGTTCTGAGATGTAGGCTGCAGGAATGCGATCCCTTTATCATTTCTCTTTATGTACGTCTTTATTTTTCAAACCCTGTAGGGCAGCGTTGTCCAACATGGTAGGAAGTAGTTATTAGCACTTGAAATGTATCATGCATGATATGACAGAGGGCCTGAATTTTTTATATGATTTTATTAATTGCGGTTATCGTTACTATAGCCTCACGTGCCTATTGGCTACCGAATACAGTAGCAGAGCTTTAATGTGAATATCTTTTGATACTTAGAAAAAGAGCACTAGATGAGATTTCTAAGTTAATAAATAAAAATTCAGAACAGAAAATCCAAATGCTGCCCCAGCGTCTGGCCCAATTCCAGCCTAATGCTGCGTTCTGCATCTGTTTATTATAAGATCTGAATGCCCCATCCAAACTTTCTTGGCAGATGTATCATTTTTTTACACTTTTTAAAAAAAACTGAAGGATGACTTCTTCATTTCTTATTCAGTATATGAAAGTGAGGCAGAGTCAATGAACTCACACATATTCCAGAAACTGACTTCCTTAGACCTTAACAGAAGGTACTTAAGTGCACAGATGTTTGCTCGTTTTAAAAAGAGGCCTTTGCTGCGTATGAAAAAACATTCTCCCTAATTTTTCGCTCAATTTGTTTTAAGTTGGTAATGAAATCTGTGAATCTGTGCTCCCTTTCTTCGGGAAAAATGGAATTTTGATATCTTTTAAAAATCAGAACGCAACGGGATAATGGAGAAATCAGTCTCAATGGCACATTTCATGTTCGTTTCAGAGCTGTGATGTAAACATGATGATGCTTTGCTTTTGGGGTCTTTGAGATTTTTGCCACAAGCCTAGGAGCTCAGGTGGATTACTGCCTAATGCATGCTTCTTCGGTAGATTTTTGTTAACAAATTGCACGTCTGCTCGTTTGAAATAAAATCATGAAGTTGTTAACGTCTTTGCACAAAGACTGCTCCATTCTACTTGCCCTGGAGAGGAAGACTTTGTACCAATCAGCTCATGCTCTCCTGCAGTAAAGAGCTGAAGGAGGGACGGAAAGCCCGCATCAACAGTGCCCTTCCCCTGTGCCAACTAGTCACACACAAAAGAGGTTTGAACAAGTATCTCTTCACAGGAGCCAGAGGAGAGAAGAGAGAAAGTGCTGCTTGGACTATGGTTTCAAAAAATAAATAATAATGAAATAAAACACCACACATTTGTGTTTTATTCACCACCTTAATGTCTGGACTTGTGTAGACTTTGCATTCAAAGATGCAGAACAGGCTATAATGAACAACAACAAAATGGCCCTCCAACTCTCACCACCCAGAGACAAAAATCATTCACTTTTGGAGAGCATTCTTCCACATTTCTCTCTATCCCAGCAGTCCTCAGTTGGGGCAATTTTGTCCCCCGGGGGACATTTGGCAATGTCTGGAGACATACTTGGTTGTCACAACTGGGAGGGAGTGTTCCTGGCATTTAGTGGGTAGAGACTAGAGACACTGCTAAACATCCTACAATGCACAGGACAGCCCCCCACCCCACACCCACCCCAAGCAAAGAACTATCCAGCCCAAATGTCAGCAGCACTGAGGCAGAGAAATCCTACTATACAGATATGGATGTCTAGCTCTGTGATCAAGCACTGCCCATTCCCTAGAGGGGGGCCTCATTCATTTCTTACCAGAATTCTGTAAGAAGAGTTTGCAGATACTATAGCTGGAGAGACTGAAGCTCAGAGAAGTGAAGTGTCTTGCCCAAGGTTGCACAGCTCTAACTGCACAGCAGTTAGTCATTGTGCTAAATCAGAAATCCGGGCTTGAGGGATTCCAAACCCTGCCTTTCCCATCATCCACCGATTTGCTCCATTTTCACCCCAGGACCCATTTTACAAAAAACAATTAGGGACCTGAGAGTAAGACCCTCCATCACCCTTCCAGAACCAAAGGGAGTCAGGGCTTTAGTCTTCATGCACGGTGGTCAAGTGATTCTGTTATTTAAATCCTCTCAATAGTCTAATTTACATTTTCATCAATATGATCTGTCAAGAATTAAAAGAATACTTTTAAGTTTCTCACTAATTGCTTTTTCTGTCAATTTCTGATTGGCATGTCCAACTTCATTTCTGTATATTTTTATAAGCTATATTACACTCATAGATGTTATATCTTGGTTGTGGATGAAATCCTCAATCAATTTGTCAAATGACTTTCTTAGTCTCATTAAGTAATGTCCACCTTGAATTCCCCTTCCTCTGATAACAGTGTTGTGACCCCTGCCTTCCGTTTGTCTTCATTTGGCCTGTGGATCTGCGATTATTGTGCCTTAATTATTTAACGTCAGGGATGTGCTTTTGAAGTGGCATCTGGTTCGATCTGAGTTGAATTTACCCAGTCTGAGAATCATTTTCTTTTAATGGGTAATATTTTTTTTAATTCATAACAGATACCTTTGGTCTTAACCATTTTCTTATTTTATGTTTTATATGCTTCTATCTTTGTTTCTCATTTTCCTACCTACTGCTAATTTGGTAAACAGAATATTTTTAGTTCTACTGGTGATTATTTTTATATCTTTAAATAACATGCTTTGCTTCCATGTCTGAAGATAGTAAATTCAGAAACTAAAAAAAAAGAAAAAAATAGCAGTTGACTCCCTTTATAAAAGTAAGAAAATACCTTCCTTCATGCATCCTCACTTTCTCTTCACCCCTACTTCTGGTTTTTAGTGATATGATCTAAGAGTTTTTGTTTTGGTCTTTTCTAGTACAATTACGGGGTTATTTTGTTATGTTTATTTTTTTAAGTTTATTTTTTTGAGAGAGAGAGACAGAGATAGAGAGACAGCTCATGTGGGGGAGGGGTTAAGAGAGAGGGTAAGAGAAAGAGAATCCTACCCAGGCTCCGCATTGTCAGACACTTACATGCATATATATTCAGCTGTCATTTGGGCTCTCTCCAGAGTTTGGTTATAGATGATAATGCTGCTATAAACATCAAGGTGCATGAACCCCCATGAATCTGTATTTTTCTATCCTTTGGGTAAATACCTAGTAGTGGAATTGCTGGATCATAGGGTACTTCTACTTTTAAATTTTTAAGGAATCTCCATACGTTTTCCAGAGTGGCTGCACCAGTTTGCATTCCCACCATCACTGCAAGAGGGTTCCCCTCTCTTTGCATCCTTGCCAACACCTGTTGTTTCTTGTGTTGTTAATTTTAGCCATTCTGACAGGTATGAGGTGATATCTCATTGTGGTTTTGTTTTGTATTCCCTGATGATGAGTGATGTTGAGCATCTTTTCATATGTCTGTTAGCCATCTGGTTGTCTTTGGAAAAATGTCTATTCATGTCTTCTGCCCATTTCATAACTGGATTATTTGTTTTTTGGGTGTTGAGTTTAAGAAGTTCTTTATAGATTTTGGATACTAACCTTTTATCCGATAGGTCATTTGCAAGAATCTTCTCCCATTCTGTAGGCTGCCTTTTAGTTTTGTTGATTGTTTCCTTTGCTGTGCAGAAGTTCTTTACCTTGATAAAGTCCCAATAGCTCATGTTTGCTTTTGCTTCCCTTGCCTCTGGAGACATGGCTAATAAGAAGTTGCTTCAGCTGCAGTCAGAGAGGTTACTGTCAGTGTTCTCCTCTAGGATTTTGATCATTCCCTGTCTCACATTTTGGTCTTTCATCCATTTTCAATTTATTTTTGTGTAGTGTGTGAATGTAGTCCAGTTTCATTCCTCTGTATATTGCTGTCTAGTTTTCCCAAAACCATTTGTTGAAGAGACTTTTTTTCTATTGGATATTCTTTCCTGCTTTGTCAAAGATTAGTTGACCATATAGCTGTGGGTCCATTTCTGGGTTTTCTATCCTGTTCCATTGATATCTGTCTGTTTTTGTGCCAGTACCATACTGTCTTCATAACTACAGCTTTGTAATGATATAGCTTGAAGTCTGGAATTGTGATGTCTCCAGTTTTGCTTTTCTTTTTCAGGTTTGCTTTGGCTATTCAGGGTCTTTTGTGATTTCATACAAATTTTAGGATTGTTTTCTCTAGCTCTGTAAAAAATGCTGGTGGTATTTTGATGGGGATCATATTAAATGTGTAGATTGCTTTGGGTAGTATAGAAATTTTCACAATGTTTGTTCCTCCAATCCATCAGCATTGAATGTTTTTCCATTTCTTCGTGTTTTTGTGTCCTCTTCAATTTCCTTCATAAGTGTTCTACAGTTTACAGAGTACAGATCTTTTCACCTCTTTGGTTTGGTTTATTCTTATGTACTTATGGTTTTTGATGAAACTGTAAATGGTATCAATTTCTTGATTTATTTTTCTGCTGCTTCATTATTGGTGTATAGAAGTGCAACAGATTTCTGTACATTGGTTTAATATCCTGTGACTTTGCTGAATTCATGTATTAATTCTAGCAATTTTGAGGTGGAGTCCTTCTGGTTTTCTACATAGAGTAACATGTCATCTGCAAATAGTGAAAGTTTGACTTCTCCCTTTCTGATTTGGATGCCTTTTATTTCTTTTCATTGTCTGATTGCTCAGGCTAGGACTTCCGGTAGTGTTAAACAGTAATAGTGAGAGTGGACATCCCTGTCCTGTTCCTGACCATAGGGGAAAATCTCTGGTTTTCCCCATTGAGGATATTAATCATGGGTCTTCCATATATGGACTTTAGGATACTGAGGTATATTCCATCTATCCCTACTTTGTTGAAGGTTTTTTATCAAGAATGGATGCTGTATTTTGTCAAATGCTTTCTCTGCATCTAGTGAGAGGATCATATGGTTCTTATCCTTTCTTTTATTAATGTGGTGTATCACATTCATTGATTTGCAAATATTGAACCAGCCCTACAGCTGAGGAATATATCCCACTTGATCACGGTGAATAATCCTTTTAATGTACTATTGGATTCGATTTGCTAGTATCTTGTTTGAGAATTTTTGCATACAGGTTTGTCAGGAACATTGGCCTGTAATTCTCCTTTTTGGTAGGGTCTTTGTCTGGTTTTGGAATCAAGGTAATGCTGGCCTAGTAGAAGGAGTTTGGAAGTTTTCCTTCCATTTCTATTTTTTGGGATATTTTGAAAAGAACAGGTACTAACTGTTCTTTAAATGTCTGATAGAATTCCTCTGGAAAGCCATCTGGCCCTATCTTTGGTTTATTGAGAGATTTGATTACTGATTCAATTTATTTGCTGGTTATGGGTCTGTTTGAATTTTCTATTTCTTCCTGTTTCAGTTTTGATAGTTTGTATGTTTCTAGGAATTTGTCCTTTTCTTCCAGATGTCCAGTTTGTTAACATATAACTTTTCATTATGTCCTCTTATAATTGTTTGTATTTCTGAGGTATTGGTAGTGATCTCTCCTCTTTCATTCACTGTTTTGTTTATTTAGGTCCTTTCCCTTTTTGTTAAGACTGGCTAGGGGGTTATCAATTCTATTAATTCTCTTAAAGAAGCAGATCTTAGTTTCATTGATCTGTTCCACTGGGGTTTTTTGTTTGTTTGTTTGTTTGTTTTGTTTCTATATCATTTATTTCTGCTCTAGTCTTCATTACTTCCCTTACTCTGATGGCTTTAGGCTTTATTTGCTGTTCCTTTTCTAGCTCCTTTAGGTGTAAGTTTAGGTTGCATATTTGAGACTTCTTGCTTCTTGAGGTAGACCTGTATTGCAATACATTTCCCTCTTTTTTTGTTGTTTTTTTTTTTTTTTTAGGATAGTATCTGTTTTTTTTAACATTCCGTGGCTCTGTGCAGTACAAAAAAGTAGCAAAAGTTAAGATTATAGAACTAAAGGAGTTCAGAGTCTATAAACTCTTTTTTTTACAAATAGTTTATTGTCAAGTTGGTTTCCATATAACACCCAGTGCTCATCCCCAAAAGTGCCCTCCTCCATGCACATCTCCCCCCACACCTATGAGTCCTCAGTTTGTTCTCAACATTCAAGAGTCTCTCATGGTTTGCCTCTCTCCCACCATTTCCCCCCTTCTTCTCTCCCCCATGGTCCTCCGTTAAGTTCCTCCTAATCCTCCTATACGTGTATACATATGATATTTGTCCTTCTCTGCCTGACTTATTTCACTAAGCATAACACCCTCAAGGTCCATCCATGTTGCTACACACAGCCAGATTTCATTGTTTCTCATTGCCATGTAGTATTCCTTCGTATAGATAAACCACATCTTCCTGATCCATTCGTCCATTGATGGACACTTAGGCTCTTTCCATGTTTTGGCTATTGTTGAGAGTGCTGCTATAAACACTGGGGTACATGTGCCCCTATCCATCAGCATTTCTATATCCCTTGGGTAAATTCCTAGCAGTGCTATTGCTGGGTCATAGGGGAGTTCTACTGTTAATTTTTTGAGGAACCTCCACACTGTTTTCCAGAGGGGCTGCACCAGTTTACGTTCCCACCAACAGGGTAGGAGGGTGCCCATTTCTCCACATTCTCACCAGCATCTAGAGTTCTCTGATTTGCTCATTTTAGCCACTTGGACTGGTGTGAGGTGGTATCTCAGTGTGGTTTTGATTTGTATTTCCCTGATGAGGAGGGATGTTGAGCATCGTTTCATGTGTCTGTTGGCCATCTGGATGTCCTCTTTGGAGAAGTGTCTGTTCATATCTTCTGCCCATTTCTTTACTGAGTTGTTTGTTTTTCGGATGTGGAGTTTGGTGAGTTCCTTATAGATTCTGGATATCAACCCTTTATCTGATATGTCATTTGCAACTATCTTTTCCCATCCCGTTGGTTGCCTATTAGTTTTGTGGATTATTTCCTTTGCCGTGCAGAAGCTTTTAATCTTGATGAGGTCCCAATCATTAATTTTTGCTCTTGATTCCCTTGCTTTTGGGGATGTGTCAGGTAAGAATTTGCTGCGGTGGAGGTCAAGGAGGTTGTTTCCTGCTTTCTCCTCTAGGGTGTTGATAGTTTCCTGTCTCACGTTCAGGTCCTTGATCCATTTTGAGTTTATTTTTGTGCATGGTGTGAGAAAATGATCTAGTTTCATTCTTCTGCATGTTGCTGTCCAGTTCTCCCAACACCATCTGTTAAAAAGGCTGTCTTTTTTCCATTGGATATTCTTTCCTGCTTTGTCAAAGATCAGTTGGCTGTATACTTTTGGGTCCACTTCTGAGTTCTCAATTCTGTTCCATTGGTCTATGTGTCTGTTTTTGTGCCAATACCATACTGTCTTGATGATGACAGCTTTGTAGTAGAGGCTAAAGTCTGGGATGGTGATACCTCCCGTTTTGGTTTTATTTTTCAGTATTACTTTGGCTATTCGGGGTCTTTTGTGGTTCCATACAAATTTTTGGATAGTTTGTTCTAGTTTTGAGAAGTATGCTGGTGCAATTTTGATTGGAATTGCATTGAATGTGTAGAGTGCTTTAGGTAGTAATGACATCTTAACTATATTTATTCTTCCTATCCATGAGCATGGAATGTTTTTCCATTTCTTTGTGTCTTCTTCAATTTCCTTCATAAGTTTTCTATAGTTTTCATCATACAGATCTCTTGTATCCTTGGTTAGGTTTATTCCGAGGTATTTTATGGTTTTTTGTGCAATTGTGAATGGGATCAGTTTCTTGATTTCTCTTTCTGTTGCTTCATTATTGGTGTATAAAAATGCAACCGATTTCTGTACGTTGATTTTGTACCCTGCAACTTGGCTGAATTCTTGGATCAGTTCTAGTAGGCTTCTGGTGGAGTCTGTCGGGTTTTCTATGTAGAGTATCATGTCATCTGCGAAGAGTGAAAGTTTGACTTCCTCTTTGCCAATTCTGATGCCTTTGATTTCCTTTTGTTGTCTGATGGCTGATGCTAGGACTTCCAGCACTATGTTAAACAACAGTGGTGAGAGTGGACATCCCTGTCGTGTTCCTGATCTCAGGGGGAAAGCTCTCAGTTTTTCCCCGTTGAGGATGATGTTAGCTGAAGGCTTCTCATAGATGGCTTTGATGATGTTTAAGTAGGTTCCTTCTATCCCAACTTTCTCGAGAGTCTTTATTAAGAAGGGATGCTGTATTTTGTCAAATGCTTTTTCTGCATCTATTGACAGGATCATATGGTTTTTATCTTTTCTTTTATTGATATGATGGATCACATTGATTGATTTGCGAATGTTGAACCAGCCCTGTAACCCAGGAATGAATCCCACTTGATCTTGGTGGATGATTCTTTTGATATGCTGCTGGATTCGATTTGCAAGGATCTTGTTGAGAATTTTTGCATCCGTATTCATCAAGGATATTGGCCTATAGTTCTCTTTTTTTGTTGGATCTCTGTCTGGCTTGGGAATCAGAGTGATGCTGGCTTCATAAAATGAGTCCGGGAGTTTTCCTTCGACTTCTATTTTTTGGAATAGCTTGAGAAGAATTGGGATTAATTCTGTTTTAAATGTCTGGTAGAATTCCCCAGGGAAACCATCAGGTCCAGGGCTCTTATTTGTTGGGAGATTTTTGATCACTGATTCGATTTCTTCACTCGTTATGGGTCTGTTCAGGTTTTCTATTTCTTCCCGTGTGAATTTTGGTAGTGAGTGTGTGTTTAGGAATTTGTCCATTTCTTCTAAGTTGTCCAATTTGTTGGCATATAATTTTTCATAGTATTCCCTGATAATTGCTTGTATTTCTGAGGGGTTGGTTGTAATAAGTCCATTTTCATTCATAATTTTGTCTATTTGGGTGCTCTCTCTTTTCTTTTTGAGAAGCCTGGCTAGAGGTTTGTTAACTTTGTTTATTTTTTCAAAGAATCAACTCTTGGTTTCATTGATCTGTTCAATTGTTTCTTTGGTCTCTATGTTGTTTATTTCTGCTCTGATTTTTACTATTTCTCTTCTTCTACTGGGTTTAGGGTGTTCTTGTTGCTCTGCCTCTAGTTCCTTTAGATGAGCTGTTAGATTTTGGATTTGTGCTTTTTCTAACTTCTTGAAATAGGGCTGGAGTGCAATGTACTTTCCTCTTAGGACTGCCTTTGACGCATCCCATAGATTTGGGATTGTTGTGTTTTCATTTTCATTTGTTTCCATATGTTTTTAAATTTCTTTTCTAATTGCCTGATTGGCCCATTCATTCTTTAGTAGGGTGTTCTTTAACCTCCATGTTTTTGGAGGTTTTCCAGACTTCTTCCTGTAATTGATTTCAAGTTTCAAAGCATTATGATCTGACAGTGTGCATGGTATGATCTCAATTCTTTTATATTTATTGAGGGTTGCTTTATGTCCCAGTATGAGTTCTATCTTGGAGAATGTGCCATGTGCACTTGAGAAGAAAGTGAATTCCCTGACCTCAGGATGTAGAGTTCTAAATATATCTGTCAGATCCATCTGGTCCAATGTGTCTTTCAAGTCCATTATTTCTTTAGTGATTTTCTGTCTGGTTGACCTATCCATTGCGTAAGTGGAGTATTAAAGTCCCCTGTTATTAGCACATTCTTGTCCATAAGATTGTTTCTGTTTGTGATTGTTTTAAGTATTTAGGTGCTCCCATATTCGGTGCATAGACATTAATGATTGTTAGTTCTTCCTGATGGATACACCCTGTAATTATTATGTAGTGCCCTTCTTCATCTCTTGTGATTGTCTTTAATTTAAAGTCCAGTTAGTCTGATATAAGTATAGCTACTCCAGCTTTCTTTTGATTTCCAATAGCATGAAATATATTTCTCCATCCCCTTACTTTTAATCTGAAGGTATCTTCCAGTCTAAAATGCGTTTCTTGGGGCGCCTGGGTGGCTTAGTCGGTTAAGCGTCCGACTTTCGCTTAGGTCATGGTCTTGCGGTTCGTGGGTTCAAGCCCCCACTGAACTTGCTGTAGACACAACCTTGCAGGTGATCCTCTCAGGGCAATTCCAAGCCTCTTGCCTTGCCCTGGGGATGGAGCCAGAATCGCTGCTCCCTTCTTCTCCAGGTTGGGTTGGCGAGCAAGGACAGGGGTTTGCCTGGGGGGGCTTGCTGGAGAGCGGGAAACTGGGTCCCTCTGTGTCTAGTCACCCAAAACACAAACTCGCGAGCAAATCTCCCAGATTTAAGCCCTTTGCCTTCCCTCTAAGGGGTCCAGCCAAGCCAGGAGCGCGGATGTCCGGTATGCGTGTGGCTCCTCCAGGGGTCCACCCAGCCAGGAGCACAAACGAGCTGTGGCGTGCAGCTCTTCTAGAGGTCCAGCCAGCCAGGAGCACAATGGCGTGGTCTGCGTGTGTGGCCGCTCCTGGAGGAATTGGCGCGTGAGGACCTGGCGCACAGGGATTTGGAGCACACGGTCCTTCTGTGCCCCCAGCGGAGGTTTTTCTGTTTCTCAGCAACAGGGACCGTATCTTGAGTAGTCTAGGACTCTCTCTTTCCCCTCTCACTCCCCACAGAGGGGGATCGCCCCCATCCCTGTGAGTCTCCGATCCCAGCCCGATTTTATCTTCCCCAGTTCGCACTCAGTTAAAAGGCTTTCTCAGTGGATTCTGCATCCTTTTTCTCCCAGTTTCTTGGGTTCTGTAAGGTTTCCTATGGCTTCAGATCTTTTTTGTGTGAGATATGGGGGTGAGTGCAAGGCACGGAGCTCCCTACTTCTCCCCCATCTTGCCCCTCCTCTACATTTCCCTCTTAAAACTGCCTTTGCTGCATCCCAAAGGTTTTGGACTATTGTGTTTTCATTTTCATTTGCTTCTATGTACTTTTTAACTTCTTTAATATCCTGGTAAACCCACTCATTCTTTAGTAGGATATTCTTTAACCCTCATGTATTTGCGGTCTTTCCAAATTTTTTCTTGTGGTTGACTTCAAGTTTCATAGCATTGTAGTCTGAAAATATGCATGGAATGATCTCGATCTTTTTTTATTTGTTAAGGGCTAATTTGTGACCCAATATGTGACCTATTCTGGAGAATGTTCCATGTGCACTCAAAAACAATGTGTATTCTCCTGCTTTCGGATGAAATGTTTTGAATATAGTATCTGTTAAGTTCATCTGGTCTGGTGTGTCATTCAAAGCCATTTTTTCCTTGTTGTTTTTCTGCTTAGGTGATCTGCCCATTACTGTAAGTGAGCTGTTAAAGTCCCCTACTGTTATTGTATTATTGTCAATAAGTTTCTTTATGTTTGTTATTAATTGATTTATATACTTGGATGTTTCAAGTTAGGGGCATAAATATTTATAATTGTTAGAGCTTCTTTTTTTAAGCTCTTTTACTTATTTTAAGAAAGAGGGAGAGAGGCACCTGGGTGGCTAAGTCGGTTAAGTGTCCAACCTCAGCTCAGATCATGATCTCACTGCTGGTGGGTTCGAGCCCTGTGTCAGGCTCTATGCTGACAGCTCAGAGCCTGGAGCCTGCTTCGGATTCTGTGTCTCCCTCTCTCTCTGACCCTCCCCCACTCACACTCCATCTCTCTCTCAAAATGAATAAGTGTTTTAAAATATTTTTTAAAAAGAGAGGAGAGAGAGAGAGAGTGGGGGGTGGGGGGCAGAGAGAGAGGGAGAGACAGAGAATCCCAAGCAGATTCCATGCCATCAGCACAGAGGCAGACACAGGGCTTGATCTCACAAACCATGAGAACATGAGTCAGATGCTCAACCAACTAACCAGCTGCCCCTACAATTGTTAGAGATTCTTGACGGATCAACTACTTAATTATGATATAATGCCCTTCTTCATCTCTTGTTACAGTCAATCTTTGTCTTAAGCTCTAGTTTGTATTATAAAAGTATGGCCTCTCCAGCTTACTTTTGATATCCATTATCATGATAGATGGTTCTTCTTCCCCTCACTTTCAAACTGGAGGTCACTTTACGTCTAAAATTAGTCTCTTGTAGGCAGCATACAGATGGATCCTGTTTATTTTTTATCCATTCTGATACCCTATGTCTTTTGATTAGAACATTTAGTCCATTTATATTCAGAGTGATTATTGAAGATATGAATTTAGTGCCAATGTGTTACCTGTAGAGTTGCTGTTTCTAGTGATTTTCTCTGTTCCTTTCTAGTCTTTGTGGTTTTGGGTCTTTTGTTTCCTACTCAAAGAGTCCCTTTTAATATTTCTTACAGGGCTGGTTTAGTGGCCACAATCTCCTTTAGTTTTTGTTTATCTGGGAAATTCTTCATCTCTCCTTCCATTCTGAATGACAGTCTTGCTAAACAAAGTATTCTTGAGTGCATATTTTCCCCATTCAGTATATTGAATATATTTTGCCATTCTCTTCTGTCCTGCCACGTTTCCATGGACGGATCTGCTGTAAACCTGATCTGTATTCTCCTATAGGTAAAAGACTTTTTTTTTCTCTTGCTGCTTTCAGGATTCTTTCCTTGTCTTTGTATTTTGTGAATTTGACTGATATGTCTCGATGATGGCCAGCTTTTGTTGAATTTAACGGGAATTCTCTGTGCATCTTGGATTTTGATGTCTGTGTCCTTTCCCAGATCAGGAAACTTTTTAGCTATAATTTGCTCAAATAAACCTTCTGCTCCATTTTGTCTTTCTTCATCTTCTGGGACTCCTATGATACAAATGTTACTACACTTTAAGAAGTCACTGAGTTCCCTAAGCCTAACTTCATGACACATTATGTTTCCTTTCCTCTTCTTCTCAGTTATTTTCCATAATTTTATCTTCTATATCACTGATTCATTCCTTTCTTTGTTCATCCTCATTGTTATGGCATTCATTCAGGTTTGCATCTCTGTTATAGCATTTTTAATTTTGGCCTGACTAGATTTAGTTATTTTATCTCTGTGGAAAGGGATTCTCCAGTGTCTTCTATGATTTTTTTGTCAAGGCCAGGTAGAATCCTTATAATTGTTTTAAATTGTAGTTCAGTCATCTTACTTATATCTTTATTGATTAAATTCCTGGCCATTACCTCTATTTCCTGTTCTTTCTTTTGGGGTGAATTCCTCTGTCTTGTCCTTTTATCTGGGGGTGGGAGGGAAGCTAGATCCTAGGTATGTTTTGGTCTGCTTGTTAAAAGAAGCTAGATCCCAAAAAATAAAAGCAATTATATACATTGGGGTGGGGCCTGAGTGGCTCAGTTGACTAAGCATCTGACTTCTGCTCAGGTCATGATCTCATGGTTCGTGGGTTCAAGCCCCACATCAGGCTCTATGCTGACAGCTCAGAGCCTGGAGCCTGCTTCAGATTCTCTGTCTCCCTCACTCTCTGATCCTCCCCAGCTGGCTCTCTCTCTCTCTCTCTCTCTCTCAAAAATAAGTAAACATTAAAAAAAAAAAACTTAGAAGTTTGGAGGAATGTCTGCAGAGCTGAAAATCAGACCGACCTCTGAGGAGCCAGCACTTCTCAGCTGTGATAGTATCTCAAGGGACCCCTTGAGGCTGGAACCAGACCTTATATTTCCTGTGCTCTAAGCCAAGCACTTAACATCCACTTTCCAAGATCTGGAACTATGGCAGGTCCTATGCAGAGATACTTCTGGGTCATGGGTCCCAACTTTGGCTGCACACTGAAATCACTTGAAGAATAATAAGAACACTGATGCATAGATCTTATCCATTGAAAGTCTGAGTTAACTGGTCTGGGGTACTGCCAAGAATTGAGTTATAAAAGCTCCCCATGTGACTCTAATATGTAGCCAAAGTTGAGGACTACTGACCTAAAATTATCTGTGCATAGGACCTGTTACCACCTCTGAGAATAAGGAAAAGATTAGTGTTCACAGCCCTGGTTTTATCACATCATTGTAATAACCTGGGAAAGATTTTGAAATTAGTGATGTCTCATTTTTCCCAAGAGTTCCTGGTTTAATTCATTTGAGTTGAGGTCCACATTTGGAATTTTTAAATCCCAGGGAATTATAACGTGCAGTCAGGGTTTAGGTAGAGGAAAGACCCGTAATGTTTCTTTCTCCAGTTTTGATGACTGGATAAGACATCATAAAGAGGCAAAAATTTCTAACATCATGTCAGCTTCAAGAATGCTAAGTTGGTGGGAGAAGTCTAACAATTAGATGATTTAAGAGGGAGCCTCTTCACTATGAGATGTTGGAAATGGGGATAAACTCTGTCTGTCTGTCTGTCTCTCTCTCTCTCTCTCTCTCTCACACACACACACACACACACACACAGTGGAAAGGACAGCATTAGGAGAAAATTATGAAAGTAGGATTAAAAGATAAGTTTTAACTTCATTTAATATAATTGCAAGTTTGCTTTGGCCATATAACCCTAGGTCCGTGGTTCCTAGAGCAGCATCATTAGCGTCACCTGCTATCTTGCTTGAAATGCCAATTTTGGGCTCCACCCCAGACCTACTGAGTCAGAAACTCTGGTAGCGCCCGGCCATCTGTGTTTTAACAAGTCTTCTAGATGATTATCATACTCAAATTTGAGAACCACTTTCCATAGCTGTGACATTTGGAAAAGTCACCCCAGAAAAAAACCAAAATGCTAAAAGGCCTGTGTCCTCCTCTGCCTCAGAAACCCCTTCAGTAGACAACTACAGAGAGTAGCCTACCCTCCCTCTGGTAGACCAACTGCTATGGTAGACCACAGCAACATGGATGCTCTTGGTGGGTCTCAGACATTCACCACAAGAACATCTTTTCTTAGAAGAATTTGTACATAAAATCAAACTCTTGTGCCCTTAGTCCTTTAGCCTGTATGTGACAACTAGTCCCACCTCTTTGCCTTTTCCTTCAGCATGCTGAGAACTTATTTTTGTCTAATCCCACTTTATCCTCTCAAATCAGTGCAGAGTCCTCCCAGATTTTGACAACCGATCAGCTGACGGCCCTAGCTTCTGTCTACTGTTGTGAATTTTGTTCCTTTAGAAATGCTTTCATTAATGCCTCAGTCACATTTGGATTTTGGAAGGCTACATCAAACGTTTGACACTAATTGAACGCAGAATAAACTAAAGCCCCTGATTTATTTTCCATGAGTAATTCTAAGCCACAACCTCTCCATGTATTTCAGCTGTTGGTATTCTGGATCCAGGTATATAATCTCATAACATCTCATGAGATTTTACTATGTCATTGTTTCCTGATTCAGTTATGCCCAGATAGCAGACTTTGTTCATGTTGGGGTGACCAACTGTCTTGGTTTGCTTGGAACTGAGGAGTTTCCCAGGAGGCAGAACTTTCAGGAATGAACCCAGGAAAACTCCCTGAGAGCAGCTTTCAACCTCTAAAACTAGGATCTGGTGGATAAACCGGCAAACTTGCCTCTTCGTGGGTATGATACGCAGCCTCCAAGATGGCCCCCAATTACACCATCTCTTGATATTCAGGCCCTTGTGAGATCTCCTCCCTTTAAAAGTGGGCTAGACCTAGTGACCTGATTCTAATACAGTAAAAGTGATGGGATTTCACTTCTGAGATTAGGTTACAAAAAGGCTGAGACCTCCAACTTGCTGGTTTCCTCTCGGATTTTCTCCCTTGCTGTCTCTAAGAGAAGGGAATTGCCATGTTGAAGGGTATCCTAGGAATGGGTCTACATGGCAAGGAACTTATATCTCTAGACAATGTCAGGAACTGAAATGTGTCCCCCCAAAAGATATACTGAAATCTTAATCCCCAGTACCTCAGAATGTGATCATATTTAGAAATAAGGTCATCGTAGGGGCACCTGGGTGGCTTAGTCGGTTAAGCACCTGACTTTCGCTTAGGTCATGATCTCGCGGTTCGTGGGTTCGAGCCCCGCGTCGGGCTCTGTGCTGACTGCAGCTCGGAGCCTGGAGCCTGTTTCAGTCTGTGACTCCCTCTCTCTCTGACCCTCCCCTGCTCACGGTGTCTCTCTCTCTCTCTCCTAGAAATAAATAAAAAAGAAATAAGGTCATTGTAGATGTAATTACTTAGATGAGGTCATACTGGAGTAGGGGGGTTCCTAATCCAATAGGACTAGTGCCCTTATAAGAAGAGAAGGGACACAAAGACACAGACATACAAGTGGAGAAAGACATGAGAAGGCAGAGGCAGATTGCAGCTTCAAGCCAAGAAATACCAAGGATTGCCAGCCATCATCAGAAGGCTTCTCAGGCTACCATGAATTTTTAAAATCTTCCTTGGGTCCTTTGCACAAGCTATCCCTCTCACTATGTGTCCTCTCCATCTCATCATTCTTGCTAATTCTTCTGTTTTCCATCAGCGACCAACCATTCAAGTTTACCCAGGCATGAAGGGTTTCCTGAGACACAAAACTTTCAGTGTTAAAACCAGGATGACCCCAAGCAAACTGGGACACAATGGTCACCCTAGCTGACATACCATTTTTTCCACAATAGCTACTTAGAATCCAAAGACAATAGCCAAACATTTGACCGAAGAAGGTTCTTGCCTGTTCCACTCCTCCAGTTTTTCTGTACTTTCTACCTCAATTAGCTAGTCACTGAGAGCTACTATTAATTAACAAATATATTGTAGACCAGAACTAATTGCAATCAATATTTCACTAATTTTCAAACAAAAGTTTGCTTCCAATTAACCAAGTGTGAAAAAGTTGATTACGTTGACTTGCACATAATGCCCATAGTCACCATCACCAATTAGCAGGCTGATGCCCCAAAAGCACTCATTAGTGCATGCAATTATGACATATCAACAAAAATAAACAGCTATGGTGCTATGGCATTGTTTTGGTCTTTTTTCTAAATTCCACCAAGCACAGGGCAGGAAACATAGTACTATTTATGCAGGATTGTAAGAGCAGTCATTACATATGATGACATTAGTCACAAACCACATTTTCAAAGTATTTGCCAACTGTGCGATCTCCTATAGGAGAAATCCCTTGCCTGGAGATGCTACCAGGTTTTGCATGCAGTTGGCACACCATAAATGCTTGTTAACTAACGTTACTGAACATTAGAGCTACAAAGGTTCTCAGAACTTATTCTAGAAAACGGTTCTCGACCTCAGCACTGCTGACATTTTGGGTTGGATAATTCTTTGCTGTGGGGAGAGCTGTCCCATCCTTTGCCTCACCCACTAGATGTCAATAGCAGCCCTTCACCCAATCACGACAACCAGATTATCTCCAGACATTGCCAAATGTCCTCTGGTTGGGGTGAGGGTGGAGGGAGAAGGGGGGCAGAGTTGCCATCAGTTGAGGACCGCTGTAAATGTGGACCCATGGTTCTCAAAGTGTGATCCCTAAGCAGCAGCAGCATCTCACCGGGAGCATGTTAAAAACACAAATGTTGGAAGGCCCCATTCTAGACTCATTGAATCAGAAACTCTGGGGGTGGGCCCCAGGAATAAGGCCTCCAGGTGGACCTGATGCTCCTTCAAGTTTGAGAGAGTAGTGTCAGTTGTATCTTACCCTCATAAAGTGAAAGTTTTGTCCCTCTTTCATAGACAAAGAAACTGAGACTGAAGGGTCCCTGTGTCTTACTCAAGTTCTGATTTAGTCCTGACTTAGTAACAGGACGAGCCTCACTCCGTATGACACCAGGGACCACCGTTTCTGCTCTAACACATCTTGAAGACAGGCAGCAGGGGATAAGGGAAGGCTGACTTGGGGCCCAGTCTGTCTCTTTCAGGCCATGAGTACCACAAAGGCCAGGCCACCCCTCCCCCAGGGCCCTTTGTAGTTACTGTGGCCTTTAGGGTCTGAGAAAATGAAGACAAGCTTGCATCAGTGCCTGGAGAGGCTTATTAAACCTGACAATATACTAAATATACTGAGGTCAAACTGAGCACCTTGGGAGAAAAGACACTGGTATCTCCAGACCCTTTCCCACGTGAGCATTCTGAAAAAATATTTCACCAACCCAGCTCACCAACTGTCTTTGGTGGGAGCCTTTGCCACCATTCCCATGGCTACTACACAAGCAGCCATTTCATATACTATGACCTCACTCCCCTGACCACAGCTGAGTACCTGACCTAAGCTGAACCCTTCCCTGGGGGTTGGGACTTGGAACTAACAGAATTGAACCTATCCCTCCCTGGTGGTTGAAACTGTAATATTTCAAATTCTGGAGCTCTCGGGTTCCATGTTGTTGTACTACTACCATTATTACCAGCACATGAGTGTCTTTCACTTACAACCAAATAGACCTGACTCATATAAGCAAGACTTAAATACAAGAGTAAGTCCCTTTCACAACCACGACTAACCCAAGGGGAGGGTAATATTTTTCATAACATTCAGGAGACAAGGAGGAAATGTACTCCTGTAGCCCTTACCTGTGACTCAGGGAGGTTTGTTCTAGAAAGTTCCCTCCCATCTTCTCCATGTCCTGTGGTCTCTGAGGATGGTTCCAATCTTCCCTGAAAAACCAGAGCCATGCCAGACCCTTAGCCCTAAAAGTTATCCTTGGATCTCCCCATCATGCTCAGCAATGATAGCTCAGACTGAATGCAAAATTTCACATGGGAAGGAGGAAGGGAAAATATGAGTCAAAGGGACTACAAGTTACAAATAGATGGAGACTGGCTCGATAAATGAGTAGATGCAGGAGTGATGGGGAAATAAGAGGCAAAACATTTATTGGAACAGCTATGAATCCAGACCTACCTGCTTCAATGAGGAGCCCAATTTCTCACACACCTTTATAATGCACCTTTATATAGCCAAGGACAAAAAGTATCTCTGGTAGAGAAATGGCATCAATGCTTTTGGGCTAGATGGGGGGATGAAGGGAGGGATGATAGATGGTAGAGGGATGATGGACGGTGAATGGATGATGGATGGATGGATGGATGGACGGACAGACAGACAAATGCTGAATGAGAGCATGGTTGGCCTCTAGAGGCAGAATTAGGAACCGCCGGCTGAGGTGAGGCCCATAGGCTGGTAGATCTCCTAGGTTAAGTGGAACAAGTAGTTATGAATGGTTTAGAGAGAATATTGACCAGGAAGACAAAGGTTCTCGGACCTGTTCTCGGACCCGCTATGTGACTCTGAGCCACTTCCTATACCTCACCAAGCCTCACTTCCCCACGTATACAAATACAGGGCTGTCCTAGCTCTCCCTCTCTCTGGTCCCTTCCATCTCCCAGATCTGAGGAATCTTCATGAGATTGTGGTGTCCCCAAACCGTTAAAGCAGAGCCATGTTCCAGGCCCTCTGCAGAGTAGGTCTCACTGCCCATCTGCCAGTTGTTTACAGAGCGACACCGGGATGGGTGGGCAGTTGGGAGGTCTCCAACTTCTCTGAGAACATCTCTACAGATGCTTCTGAAAAGGGTGAGACGTGGGCCTCACGATAAGTGAGAAGTCTGGAGTGCTGCCACTCAGTCCTGCCTCCCTACACTCCCCAGACAGGCACCATCCCCTTAATGCAAAGCACGGATAACTCCCCAAGGGGGTTCTGGGTCCTTCCAGGAGATGAGGCACCTTGCCCTTACCCAGGTGTCGATAGATACACTCCTGGAAGCATTGGAACACTGGTGGTGATGGAAACGGTACAATTATACAGCCTCTAGAGTAGCACCCTTTCGTCCCGATTTGGTGCACTTCCTGCTTCTCACCGCCAGGGGCGCTGTCAAGTCTCTTTTACAAAGAGGTTCCCCAGTCCCCAAGTAATTGGCTGACACAAATGTAAACTGGTGAGGTGCTCTCAATTCTACATTCTCTTGTAAGCCCAGCCAGGGCACCTTGATGAAGATCATTAACAAATAATTTCCTTTTATCATCAGTCACTGTGTCCTAGGTGCTAAGCCAGGACAGTGACTATGCAGGAGTAAGTCTTTCCCAGTATAATCCTGAGGGGTAAACTGAGGCACAGAGAGGCTGTTAACCTGTCCAGTCTACATCATGCGCCAGTGGCAGGACTGAGATGAGAATTTTGGTCCGTAGGCAGAGTGTGTGCCCTAACCACTGAGCAGCACTGCCTCCGAGCACAGCCCAGATCTTAACACCAAAGACTCTCCAGCTGCAGCCTCACTACAGCCTTTGCGGCTCCTGGTCCTGCCATACCTCTGCTCACATCGTTTCGCCTCCCCTAAATGCTCCAGGCTCTACTCCTGAGTCCCCTCCTCCATGAAGACTTTCTAATCCTTCCGAGCCACCAAGGTAAAATGAGCCCATCTCTCCTTCATTCTCCCAGTGACTCTGCAGGTATATCGTCACAAGAAACATTTCCACCATTGTGTATATGCCCACCTCAGCTTTCTGGCTTCTAGGCTTCTGGGAAATGCAGCCCTTGCCTTACCCATTTCTGTTTGCCCAGGGTCTAGCTCAGTGCTAGGCATATGGAAGTTCTCAGTAAAAACTGAATGAAGATCCAAATGGACCAAAACCGCATCAGAAATTCAATTTCAAGCTACTCAGGAGAACAAGTTCATAGGGCAGGGATGCCTGGAGCATGCATATGCTTGCTCAAAAAAACTGTCTTCATGATGAAAGAGAATGAATGATGAGCACAGCTGAGCATTTACACATGTCTTCTACTGAATGTCTTCCCAGGCACCCCGATGTATCACAGGGTTTAGGAACAGAAACATCAGGAGGCGCCTGGGTGGCTCAGTCAGTTAAGTGTCCGACTTCAGCTCAGGTCATGATCTTGCAATTTGTGAGTTGGAGCCCCGCGTCAGGCTCTGTGCTGACAGCTCAGAGCCTGGAGCCTGCTTTAGATTCTGTGTCTCCTTCTCTCTCTGCCCCTCCTCTGCTCTCTCTCTCTCTCAAGAATACACTTTTTTAAAATTTTTTAAAAAGAAAAAAAAAAGAAATGGAAACATCAGGTACTTTTTAGTAAACTAACTATTAACTCTAAGGTCCCTATTCCAGGCTGAATGTCTGTGACGCATCCCCAAATTCATATGTTGAAATTCTAATTCCAGTGTGATGGCATTTGGAGCTTGGGTCCTTGGGAGGTGACTTGTTCATGAGAGTGGGGCTTCCATGAGTGGAATTAGAGTCCTTATAAGAGGGCACATTGCTAGCTGGCTCTTCCTCCACCACACAGGGGTACAAACAGCAGTGAGCAGTTTGCAACCCAGAAGAGGGTCCTCACCAGAGCCTAGCCCTGCCGGCATCCTGAGCTCCGTCTTCTCAGCCTCCAGAACTGTGAGAAATCAATGTCTGTTGTTTATGACCCACTCAGCCTGTGATACTTCATTATAGCAGCCCACATTGACTGAACAGTCTCAGAGTAACTTTTTAAACCTTAAACCATCCTTCTGAGACAAGAGACCTTCAAAACGCAATAAGAAAATACGCCTCAATTCAAAACCTTGACAATAGAAGAATATTAGCCACTCCACATTGCAAACAGGCTTGGCCTAATTCTGGAAGGCTAATGAAATCCTCAAAATAAAATTGTGATCCATGAAGCCTTTTTAGAGTTGAGTTTCCCCAGAAGGGGCCCTGGGACACGGGTTCGGGTGCAAGCGTTTTGTTTGGGAGATGACCCCAGGGGGCACCAGCAGGGGAGAGGAGAAGAAAGACAGAGAAGGGATGGAATGCAACTAATAGCATGTAATCCATCCAGTTACCACCATGGGTGACTATGCCTTGATTCTACAGGGGACTCTGGGAGACAGTACAGACTCACCTCTGAACTGACCCACTGAAGGGCAAAGGGATCTGGGTAGTTATTCTTTAATTCCTGTCTGCCAAGCCTGCTCCCAGGAGCATTAACTCACCAGTATTTCCCATGCACCAGGGCTGAGGAACAGCCCTTGAGTGGAGAGTGGCCAGCACCTTAAGTAGGACACCCTCAGCCTATTCGGGAATGGTGAGTGCCAAATGGAGGGGGGTGGGGGAAGAATCATCAACAGTGTCTGCTACAAACACCAAAGCAAGAACGGAGTATAACAGCGCTGGTCGCCAACTAACAAACTAGTAGGTATCAGAACCTGGTGTAAACTAAGCTGGAAAGTGGGGCCCTGAGACAAAAGAAAGCTGTGGGAAGAGGAAAAGCTAGAACCTTCCATCTGCCTCCTCTCCTCCTCTCTTTCCTTCGGATCATATATGTCTGCCTTTCATCTGCTCTCCCTCCCCAACCTAGAATCTATTTTCTTCTCAGCCTGAGTCTTTTCTTCCTCTTCCCCCTCAATATCTTCCACCCACCCCTCCTGTCCCTATTTTTCCCATCTCTTAAGAACCCATAACACGAAAGCAAATTATCTTGCTTAATATTTGTTTACTTGGGAACAGTGAGTTTTATGTACACTGTTCTTAATTAAAATCTCAGCAAGTTTCTATTTGTGGATGGAGAGGCATACTGCCCAAGAAGGGGGGCTTTAAAATCTTGGCATCTTCTTACCGATGCACCCCCAGCACTTGGAATGAACACTTGGGATTTAGTCTTTCATTTGGGGCCCATGAAGCTATTCATGTTCTCAGCAACACCAATTATTGGCAATTGCACTGTGTGAGGGAAGTGAATTTCCTCCCAGACATGCTGTAGTGGCACTTCATCACTGCTTCATCTGTGTGGGTGCCCGTTAGATAAATGCTCATCCAAAGTGTCAGGCAGGGTATCTACAGTGAAGCACTTGGTCTCCACCCAAACCATAGTCTGGAGTAACTGCTCTGCCCTGTGATTTTTGGGAGTCCCTTCTAAACACCTGCATGAAGAAAGAAAGTTTCCCACTGTCTTCCAGACCCTCCTCTTTCCTTCCAATTTATTCTCTACATGTCTTTCCTCAAGATCACTCAAGTGTCACCTCCTCCAAGAAGCCTTCCCTGGTTTCCTCAAGCTGGCAGGCATCTTGACCTCTGTGCTCCCTGAATTTGGGACCACTTGCTGGTGTGACATGCCTCAGATGGTCCTGTCTGCTCACCAGGCTGTGGACCCATAGAGGACAGAGTCCCATCCTGGTCAGCTAGTTTCACTGGGGTCCAGCAGGGAGTCCAAATTTGGTAAATGTTAAATGGATGGAGGGATAGATGGATGGATGGATGGATGGATGGATGGATGGATGGATGGATGCCAGGACTTACTAGAGCTTAAGACCAACTTGTAGGATCTGAACTCTAGGGCTGACAGCCAGTGAGAAATATAAGGAATCCAGACATCGGGAAGCCCAGTGTTTTCCACTCTGGGGGGAGGGGAGAGTAAGGGGGACCAAAGGACTAAACCTCTCCCATATGGAACCAGGATGCTCCATTCCTGTGGATTTTACATATTGGGGTTCTGGAAATAGAGTTCCACTTCTTTAAAAAGTTGGAGACCCATTATTCTACAGTTCCAGTTGTTACGTTTTTTAGAAGGGATATGACTTATACCCCCCAGAGAGGCTGGTCTGGGACCTAGATTTACTGACCCTTGGTCCAGTGCTCACTCAGCCCAAACCATATCCAAGTCCACCCAGAGACATGGGTCTGCTTCCAAATGGGGCTCTTTCGCCTGGATGCCCAGACATAGAGGACATCGCCCCATCCCTGAGATGGGGCCTGGAATGAGGGCATGGGGGACAGGCAGCAGTGGGGGTGCAGGGCAGCAGGGCTGACATCCCTGACCCAGAGTGGGTATAAGAATTCAGCCTCCAGGTGTGGGAGAAGGCCAGAGGGGGTGGGATAGGGACCCTGGGATCAAGGTGGAGCTCAGGAGCCTAGACTAGGTGGGGTGACCCGACACCAGGACAAGGCCCTCCCCCAGCCTAGGCTGGCCGACCAGGGGGTGGCCACAGACACAAAGGCTGGAGATGAGGAGCAGCCTGGAACACGCAATGGAAAGGGAAAATCCCCACTGGACCCAGATTCCACCCTCCCCACACCATGCCTTGTAGGAAAGAGCAGAACCGCCAGTGGCCTCTGGGAGGCTGGAGTTTGGGGGGCTTCCCTGGGGCTCTGAGGCCCTCTAGCAACAGCCAAGGAGAAGAGTGCCGGCGGCGCCACCTCTTGGCGCCTTCGGGGAGCGCAGTTCACGCCCAGCCAGCCTAGGGCCTCAGGCAATAGGAGTTGGGGGGGGGCGAGGAGGCTCCTCACTCCCAAGAGCAGATCAGCTGTTTACTCTTCCTTTTTCTACATATTATCATGGAAAACTTCAAACATACCCACAAGTAGCGAGAATTGTAGTCACGAACTCCGAGATATCCATCACTCTGCTTCGCCACTGAGTGAATGGCTAATCAGTCTTCCTCTTTACCCTTCCCTCCCGCCTACCCCTTCCAAACTATTTCCCAGCAAATGCCAAGCAACGTATTTCGCCCCTAAATGTGTTCTTATGTCTTTCTAAAATAAGTACTTTTACAAGGCAACCGCAATACCATGGTCTCACCATGGTTCACCAAAATCCTAGAAGTCCTTGATAGTCTCAAATATCCAAACAGTATCCAAACAACGGGTGTCTTGTGAACCCATAAATGTTTTTCTACAGTTTATCCGCCAGACTCTTGATAAGGTCTACGTGTTGCAACTGGTTCAATGTTTTTAGGGTCTTTTTTTGTTTTTGTTTTTGTTTTGTTTTTTGCAAATAACAGTAATTTGTTATTTATTTTTGCTTACCAATCTTTGGGTTTTGAATCGGCAACTCTTCTGCCCCACATGGCGGTAGTTCCAACACCTCCCTGCGTTCAGATGGGGTGCCTGGGTTCTCTTTCTTTGGGCCTCCCCATAGGGCTTCTCTCTTCAGCAGCGCAATGAGGGGGAGGTTTGTTTGTTTTTTTAAATCTGTAGGTTTCCCCTCCATTTGGTTGTGGGGTTTTTTTGTTCTTCTGGTTTTTTTTTTTTTGTTTTTTTTTTTTTTTTTGCCTGGTGGGGAGGAAGAACGGGTTTTGGTTTGTTTGACTTATAATTCATTTGTTCAAAGAACCTGGTCACATTCCCCACACTTGGGATTTTGTTGGTTTTACCCCTATGGCAACATTTAACATGTTCCTCAGATTTCTGAGTTATAAATTCTGTTAGTTGGAGTTGAATTCAAAGGTTTATTCTGATATTCTGATTCTGTCTCGATCTCTTGTTAAGTCTGCTATCAGGAGGCAGGTGGTACCAAATGACCTCTCTTCTCCCAATGTCAGCAACCACCTGTGGTCACTACCTAGACCCATGATTTCCTTGGGGATTGCAGAACTCTGATATTCTAATTCCATCATTCACTGTTTACTTTTTTTCTAATATTTATTTTTGAGAGAGAGACATAGAGCATGAGCAGGGGAGAGGCAGAGAGAGAGACACAGAATCCGAAACAGGCTCCAGGCTCTGAGCTGTCAGCACAGAGCTCGATGCGGGGCTCGAACTCAGGAATGGTGAGATCATGACCTAGGCCAAAGTCAGAAGCTTAAACAACTGAGCGTCAGACTGAGCTATCCTGGTGCCCCTTACTATTTACTCCTAAATCCAAAAGTCATTACTGATTCAGAATTACTTCCCACAACAAAACAGGCCCTGTGAGAGAAAATCCTTCTGGACCCTGGGACAGGTCTTCACCCTTTTCTAGAACTGTGTCGTCCAATGAGGCAGCCACTACCCACATGTAGCCACTGAGCACTGGGAAGGTGGCCAGGCCAAATCTGAGATGTGCTGTTTGTGTAGAATGTATTTCCAGTTTCAAAGACTTGGTATGAAAAAGCAATGTTAAATATCTCATTCATAATTTTTATATGATTTGCATGTTGAAATAATATTTTGAATAGATTGAGTTGAATGAAACACATTATTAAAAACTTAATTTTACCTGTTCCTTTTTACTTTTTGAATGTGGCTACTAGAAAATTTTAAATTATATATGCAGCTCACATGTATGGCTCACATTCTATTTCTGTTGACAGCGCTGGTCTAAGATCTAGTTGTCTCAGTGAATTTGTTAACTCTTCCTATGTGTCAGGCACTGTTCAGAAAATGCGGCAGTGAACAAAACAGACAAAGCCCCTGCTCTCATGGGGCTTGGATTCCATAAGGAAAAGACAGAATTAGCAAATCTCAAGTACATCGCGTGGTGAAAAAGTGTTGGGGACAGGGAGAGGCTAAGGAGGAGTCCTTGGATGAGGAGACCTTTGATCAGGAAACTCTTGAAAGAGGCAAAGAGTGACTTCTGTGCCCATGTGAAGGAGTCCAGACAGACCTTGGGGGTGAGATGATTGATCTCACAAAACCAACATAAGAACTTTGGTAGAGTTTTATCTTTCTTTTTTTTTTTTTTAATTTTTAAAGTTTATTTATTTATTTTGAGAAAGAGAGAGAGTGAGCAGAGGAGGGGGAGAGAGAGAGAGGGAGAGGATCCCAAGCAGGCTCCACACTGCCAAGCACAGAGCCCAGTGCAGGGCTCCAACCCAAGAACTGCAAGACAATGACCTGAGCCAAAACCAAGAGTCAGACGCCCAAATGACTGAACCACCCAGGCACCCCTTATCTTTCTTTTTTTTAAGATGAGATACAATTTACACATGGCAAAATTCACTTTTTTGAAGTATACATTTCAATGAATTTTGACAAATCCATAGTCATGAAACGATGACCAAAATCAAGATATAGAATATTTCTACTGTCCAAAAACAATCCTCTTGAGCCACTGTTGAGCCAACCTCTCCTCTACTCTCCAGCTCTAACAACTACTTACCTGTTTCCTATCCCTATAGTCTTGTCTTTTCCAGAATGTCATAGAAATAGAAACATGTGAGTCTGGCTTCTTTCACTTAATACAAGGCTTTTAAAAGTTGCCTGGTTATTGCATTTATCAGTAGTTTGTTCCTTTTTTATTGTTGAGTAGTATTCCACAGTATGGATGTGCCACAGTTTATTCACCAGCTGATGGACAAAAGAAAACTAAAAAGCAATAAAGGGAAAAAAAAGGAAACAGAAAGAAAGCACAATAAATGGGAAATATGAAATAAGACAGCAAAAAATGAGGTCTAATATAACAGTATTTATAATAAAGATAAATGGGTTAGAGTTATCAACCAAAAGACAGAGAATCTGGGGCACTGGGTAGCTCAGTTAGTTGAGATCTGACTTCAGCTCAGGTCACAATCTCACGGTTCATGGGTTCGAGCCCCACATTGGGTTCTGTGCTGACAGCTCAGAGCCTGGAGCCTGTTTCAGATTCTGTGTCTCCCTCTCTCTCTGTCCCTCCCCCATTCATGCTCCATCTCTCTCTGTCTCAAAAATAAATAAACTATAAAAAATGTTTTTAAAAAAAGATAATCTAAGATTGAATAAGCAAAACAAGATCCAAGGTGTGCTATTTATAACCAAATGCTTAAAACAACAGGATACGAAAATTAAAGAGAAAATAATTAAAAGTTATATATCAGACAAATATGAGCCAAAAGAAAGCTACAGTCACCTTAATAGTAGCAGGCCTAAGATCTGACAAACAGAACCAATGCAAACCATAGTACCATAAGAAAGAATACCAGATTTTCAAATAACCACCCATGAGCATGTATTTCCATTAAAAAAATGTAGCTTCAAAATACATAAAATGCCAACTTGCAGAATTAGAGATATAAATTATTTATTTTTTTTATTTAATCTCTCCCAGAAACGAATCAAACAGACAAACAAATATCTCAATCAGCAAGCTGATCCACATAGACAGAACTCTTAACCTTAGAATCAGTCAACATTCTTTTCAAGCACACATGGGACATTTATAAAAACTGACCATTAAAATAAACTAAAATAAATTTCAAAAGATCAACAATTGGGCAGTTTTACCGACCATATGCAATAAAATCAGCAAAGATAACCAACAAATTCTCTTACATATGGAAACTAACATACTACTCAATAACTTATGGATTAATAACTATTTGTAGAATTATAAGAATGTATAGAATTATAAGAACTAAGTACTAAATGTCAAAATTTTGGAGAATAGACTAAAGCAATGCTTAGAGGAAAATGCCTAAGTTGAAAAATATTTATCAGAAACAAAACAAATCATCATAGAGAGAAAAAAAGAGAGAGGCAAACCAAGAGATAGATTCTTAACTATAGGGAACAAACTGATGGTTACCAGAGGGTTGGTGGGTGGGGAGATGGGTTAACTAAGTGATGGGGATTAAGACGTGCACTCATCATGATGAGCACTGGGTGATGTATGGAAGTGTTCAATCTCTAAATTGTATACCTGAAGTTAATATAGCATTGTATGTTAAATAACTAAAATATTTAAATAAAAACTTAAAGAAAGGGAAAAAAAGAATTTATTATAAAACCAGAAAGATCTAATGCAAACAAGCTAAATGTTCAGTAGGAAGTTGGAAAAGAGCAAGAGAGATGATAAAAGCTTGGACTCTAGTAACAGAGATGGAGGAAGATTTGGGATATTTTTCAAAGACTGAGTAAAGAGGATGACTGTGAACTCAGTGGGATAGGCATAACTAGACAGATAAACCTGGGAGCCTTCAGCATATAGGTCATATTTAAAGCCATAGTCAGAGAGCAAGTGTAAGTAGAGAAAAGCATAGGACCTAGGTGAGTTGGGGGTCCCAGGACATGAGAGGTGCAGAAATGCTGCCTCAGACCAGCAGAGGTCACCAGAACCTAGCATGTAAACCAGAATACCCAACAAGGAAGATAATTATCAGGTAGACCAGATGTCATCACCACCACCACCATCATCATCATCATCATCATCACTATCACTCATCCATTCATTTATTCAATATCTCATTAGGACACCTTTAGTACCATTACTCTATGGAAGGAGACATGGAGGTACAGCAAACTTCAGTAACTGCTTCCAACAGTGGTTAGATTCTACCCCAGACCTTGACACTGCATTGCCAGTACAAAGATGCTCACTGTCACGTTGGTTACAACAGCAAAAAACTGGACACAATCCAAATTGCTATCATTGAGGGAATGTTCAAACAACTATAGGTATGAGTGATAGGCTGATACGTTTAAGATCTACTCTAAATTCTGTGATGTTTAGAGTAAGATCTACTTTAAATTCAGCACCAGGAGCATTGCCCATGGCATCAGGACTCCAGCCCTCCTCCACCACTGATAGGTGTGTGACCTGTGGCAAGTCACATCCCTTGTCTGAGGCTCAGCTGCCTCATCCATTCAGCGGGGGATGAGGCTCTCTTTCCTATGAGCCCACAGGTCTATAGTGAGAGCCACATAGAAACACACAAGAGAAACTTTCCTATCAGTAGAGGCCTTTGTCAATTTGGGGGGTGATGGCTGCATCACTCCACTCCATGTGGAGAACAGCAAACAAGCCTGGCTTCACTCAGACGATTCCCAGAACTTGGGGGAGGCCCTGTCCGGCCAGCAGTGTGACAGGGCCAGAGTTCAGGACCTCCACGCCTCTCTAGCGTTGCACACACACACACACACACACACACAAAGAAAATCAATCTTAGAGTCTAGCAACCAGGGCCTCCTTGCCTTGCAGGCCTACTTTAAAGGGAACTTCTCTGGCCTTCCAATGGCCAATGCCCCCTCAGAGGGCAACAAATCAGGAGGAGCAAGAGAATATACCTCCTAGAGCCGCCACCCCCTCCTAGGTCATGCTGCATTCCCTGGGGCCCCGAATTCCCTACCTGATGCCTGCCTCCAGGACCTACTCCAATCCTTCTCCAGGTCTTTCTCCTCAGGGGAGCACTGACTGCAGCATGTGCACCCCTAGCCTCAAAGAGCCAAAAGGAGGTTATTTGCAGGGGGATGGGGAGGTGGGGAGGACTGAGACATGGAAAGTGGAGTGACAGCCTGCATGGAGGGAAACCCCCTCACAGTGCAAGACAAAAGCAAGTGATGGAGAGAGAAGAGGAGGCTCTAGACCAGAGTGTCCATTTGCACTTGGCCCCAGACCTCTCAAATACTGGGCTTGCACACAAAACATCATAGCCCTGATCTTACCCCTCCCCTTTCCCTGCGAGGCTGGTGATAAAACATGGGGAGCAAAAACAATCGTTGCTGGAGGCCTAATTATGGCGAGCAGCCTGGCAGTGCTGTATATAGACTCCGCTTTGGGGGAAATGTGCTGATTTATGCAGTTCCCAACATTTAAAGGTGGAGACCAGACTGTGGCTGAATCAGATCTGATCGCTCTCTGGGACAAATTGGACCCCTGAGCCCTAAACACAAGTTCGTGAAGGACTGACTGTCTCTCCTTCCCCCAGCCTGTACTGGCTTCCCCTGGGGCTCCCTGGGTTCCTTAAGCCAAAACCTCAAGGTGGCTTCACAGGTACTGAAGCAGAAGTCAGTCATTACCGAGCATCTGCTCAGTGCCAGGTTCTGAGAAACAGGCACTTCAAACCAAGGCCTCCGGGAGCTTCCAGCCTGGTGAGCTCAGGCCCTCTTTGGCATGAAGGCTGTCCAGCTGTGAAAGATTGTACAAATGGCACCAAAGCCCCCTCACGTCTAACAGGTGCCCTGCCACTCTGACTCTGAGTTCAGCCAGGTGGCTTGTCTGGGCCAACAGGATGTCAGCAAACACGACGCGGGCAAAGGTTTGAAAAGCTCTCGGGCCTGGGGCTTGTCCTCTCCGGCAGCTCTCAGAAGCCACCATGTGAAGAAAGCTGCATATTAGAGAATGAGAGACCTCTGGAGCCATGTGGAGAGAGCCCTGCCCACCATCTCAGACGTCCCGGAGGAGGCCACCATAAGCCAGCTGGCCCTGGTCACCCCACATTGCAGACCACGAGTGAGCCCAGCCTAGTCTGGAAGAACCAGCCGGCTGAGCTCTGCCCAAACTGCCAAACCACAGACAGTGAGTTCAATGGATGGTTGCTATTTTCAACCCTCCACAGCAAAGGACAGCAAAGGAGGGGGCTGAGCTAGCCCTACCACGATGAGTGGGATTTACCGGTGGGACAAATAAGGAGAAATCAATCAGGCAGAGGGAACAGCATAAGCAAAACCATGTGGGCATGGAGGGCTCTGTTTTCAGAGAAAGGAGTCACCCAAGATAACTAATTGCAGGGCCTCTGGGACAGATGGGGCCAGAGAGTTAGGCAGAGGACTTGCCACAGGGGACACAAGTGTGGCAGTTTGGACTTTATCCAGAAAACAGCGGGAAGGCACTGGAGGAACCAGAGCAAGAGAGGAACCGGAGCAAGAGAGGGCCACGGCGAGGTGTGTATTTTGCAAAGGTCACTTTGGCAGCCGTGAGGGTAATCAGATGCCCAGCCTCCACCTCCAGCAACGGGCCGGCCCCTCCAGCCTCTACAGGGTGTCAGGCAACAGCCCTTCCTCCTTCCTGCCCCCACCCCTGACCTCAGACCCCTGCTGCTGAGGTCCTAAGACAAATGCATGTTAAATGAACCAAGAGAAATCAGTTTCCAGAAACCAGTTTCCACGTGTGAGACAAGAGCAGTGCTGCCTCAAGGCCAGGGACAGGCATGCTGGAGTCTCAGAGCCAGTGACTGGGGGGACACATTTGTGGACAATGAGAAGACAGCTTTGCAAAATCATCCCTTTTTGGAGCTGGGTGGGACCTCAAGGGCCAGCTGGCCCAGCCCTCTGAAGTGGGTCCCTATCACATACCCTTTCTTACATACCTTCAGTGACAGGGTGCTGAGCACTATATTTGCTCAGAGTTCTTTATCACAGGCTTAGGATTGGTTCATGCCTCCTGCTTCTGCGCACAGTAGCCCTCAGAGGTGGCAAGACGCCCCCTCTCGTCTCTTCTCCAGCCTGTACAGAATTCTGGAGTGACTTCACTTGCACAGAGTGGGAGGGGAGGCATTATTTCATTCCCCAAACCACATTTCTTTTTTTTTTTAATGTTTTATTTATTTCTAGGAGAGAGAGAGAGAGAGACAGCGTGAGCAGGGGAGGGTCAGAGAGAGGGAGTCACAGACTGAAACAAGCTCCAGGCTCTGAGCTGGCAGTCAGCACAGAGCCCGACGCGGGGCTCGAACCCACGAACCACGAGATCATGACCTAAGCGAAAGTCGGATGCTTAACGGACTAAGCCACCCAGGCGCCCCTCCCCAAACCACATTTCTATCACCGTAGCCCACATAAGCTCTCCTGGCGCTTACATCGGCCCCGCCCCACGCCACCTCCAGGCTCCCCTCTCCTGTTTTGTATATCCCTTCTCTTAGTGCTGAATTGCAATTCTTTTCTGACATGACAAGATGATTAAAAAACAGGCCCTAGAGGAAATCTGTCCTTGTCCCTCCCCTACCCCAGCCACAGCACAAGGTCTGCAGTATAGTAGCATCTCATCAAACATCCGCTGAATGAATGAGCCTACTCCCTAGAGAGTAAGGGCTACTGGATGGATTGCGCTGGGCCAAACAGCCTAGTACCAAGCATGCGGGCTCAGGGCTAGACTGCTTGGGCTCAAGTCTGCTGGCTTTCCCCCTTAGGCCCACAGTTCCCAAAGTGTGTGCCAAGAAACCCCTGGGCACCGTGGCAAACACTCAGGGGTAACATGGGTTAAGTGTTAGAGGGAAACACCGGTGTGTGTCAAACTGCAAACCACAGCACATAGTGGCCACCCTATGAACATAAATTTGTGCCACGTTCCCTCTGATCACATCATATCTTTTCAAATCTGGGTTTTCAGTGGTTACAGACATAAAAAGCAAACACCATGTGAAAATCAGCGTGGAACGAGAAATGAGGACAGCAATGTCCCATCTGATTCGAAGTTTTGAAAAGTTGTGCAATGCCCAGTGGGCCTGTGTATCCCATTGCTACGCAACAGTAGTTTATCAGATGGAATAATTTTTTTTTCTCTCCCAGTTTATGTGAGTTATTTTTTTCAAATGGCTACTAAGCTGTGATGTAATAACTATCTTTAAGTTGTTTGTACCTAACTACTCAATAAACAAGACCACCAGGAAGGCGCCTGGGTGGCTCAGTCGGTTGAGCATCTGACCTCAGGTCATGATCTCACAGCTTGTGGGTTCAAGCCCTGTGTCAGGCTCTGTGCTGACGGCGTGGAGCCTGGACCCTGCTTCAGATTTTGCTGCTCCCTCTCTCTCAAAAACAAATAAACATTAAAAATTTTAAGAAAAAAAAAGACTACTAGGTATTTCTTTTGGCCTCTGGGCACTTGGAAAACTTACTGAAATACTGTGGGTACTGGAAACAGAGAAATTGTGGGAATCTCTGTTTTTGCCATTTTACTTTACTTCTCTGGTCCTCAGTTTCCCTAAGTATAAATTGGGGATGACAATATTATATCATTAAGGTCGTTGACAGGATTGAGAATATATGCAGTATTTAGGATAGTACCTGGTACATAACACCTGCTGTATACATGCTATTACTACACAGACAGGCCACACGAGTAGTCAGCAAGATTATAGGGGAGAAGTCTAAGATGCAGTAGAGATCCATTTTCTAACATGCTCTCTCTTTTTTTTAAACAGTCTCCTTTTTTATTAATAACCACGTATCAAAGCTTTAACATGCATTACAGAGAGCACTGGACTGGGAATCAAAAGGAGGTGTGCTCCAGCAGCAGCTCAGCTTTGAAACCTCAAGCAAAGCACCCCTTCTCCCTACGCCTCAGTTTCCTCATCTGTATGCCACCAGTGCAGTGGTGACCAGAGTCCGGTAAGAGAGTTAAGACTCTTTCTTTACGTGGGTGTGGAAACACCCACAGGGACCAGACCGCAGATGGAATCTACCTCCTGTACAATAAACAGTGCAAATATCAGGAAGTGGGTGATTAATAGTGCTCAATTGATATGCTAATTACAAACCATTCTTATTACCTTGTTGCTGCAAGTTCCCCCAGGCTCTGGAGGCCACAATCTGAAAGAATGAGTTTCTCGGCTTAGTCTGAGTTGAAGGTAATTAGGCACGTCAGAGCTACCAAACCACATGCTTCAAACAGATTGAGACCTTTCACTAAATTAGACCATCTCCAAATGTGTAGGAATAGTAAGGTTTTGCCAGTTGGATAATCAGTTCTGTATTCAATTCCTTTAAATAGATTTATTGATTAACCAACCTACTGTTTTTAAAAGGTAGTTTTGTCTTTGAAAATAAATAAATAAATAAAGCTTTCCTTTAAAAAAAGATCTGTTTCTATCAGATCAAATTCCCTTTGCCTTTTGCCTCTAGGGTTCCCCAGGATTCTGATTTTTTTTTTTCGAATGTTAAGTTATTCCTTTATTAGATAGTCATTGAAATCGACCTCATTCCCATAGAGGGATGATTATGGGCACAGAAAATGCATTCATTCCTTTTACAAGGCTGGTGGCTGACAGAAGTGATTCTGCTGGTGGCTTCAATAGAAATGTTGTGTTTCATAAAGCCAGCACTGAGATTGTTATAAAGCTGATTTGGGCACGTTTTCCTAAATTTAAAAAAAAAATGAAAATGGAAAAATGGCTTCTCTCAGATGAGAGCTCTACATGTAGAGACAGGACTTAAAGATCGAAACTCCCCCTACCCCTACCTGCCCTAGTCCCGCAGCTAATGAAGAAGATGGATGTCACTTCCTGACCTCTCTCCCGTTTCCCTGGCCACCTAGGTCTGTCTCTGAGCCTGGAGCAGAAAGTAGACCTACCCATGGTTCCCAGATCCTCCCTATGGGCACAAGGCATTTAGATATCAGGACCTAAGAGTGCTCAGACTCAGCAAAACAAACAATTACCATTTGAGTTTTTAAAAACTTACCTTACCCCATCCTTGAGGCTGACCCCATGACCTCACGCATACCCCTCTGGTAGACAAAGCATCCCACAGTTAGAGAGGGATGGAGTCAGGACCAAAATCATCCTTCCCACAGGCTGCTAGAGCCAGACCGCCGAGGTTCAAACCTTGCTTGGCCACTTACTAGCTGTGTGACTCTGAGCAAGTCACTTACTCTTTCTGTGCTTTGCTTTTCTCATCTAACTGATGGAAGTAACAAGTGAGAATCAAGTGACTTAATATTTGCAAAGTGCTTATAAAAGGTACTGGAATACATTATTTGATTAAAACAAGCTCCTGGCCTTTTATCTTGTGTGTACCCAATAGACAGCCTCCTGCGCTCCTGCACCCCTGCACCTCCTACACATGGCACCCCTTAACACCTGCACCTCCTACACACCGGCACCCTCTAACACCTGCACCCCTGCACCTCCTGCACACCAGCACCCCCTAACACCTGCACCCCTGCACCTCCTACACACTGGCACCCTCTAACACCTGCACCCCTGCACCTCCTACACACCGGCACCCCCTAACACCTGCACCCCTGCACCTCCTACACACTGCCACCCCCAACGCCTGCACCCCTGCACCTCCTACACACCGGCACCCCCTAACACCTGCATCCCTGCACCTCCTACACATGGCACCCCCTAACACCTGCACCCCTGCACCTCCTACACACGGCACCCCCTAATACCTGTACCTCCTACACACCGGCACCCTCTAACACCTGCACCCCTGCACCTCCTACACACCGGCACCCCCAACACCTGCACCCCTGCACCTCCTACACACCTGCACACCTGTACTCCTGCACACCTGCACACCTGCACCTCCTGCACTCCTGCACCTTCTGCACTCTTGCACCTCAGGATGGTCTACTTCCCTGGTGAGCTCACCACTCACTTTCTAACTTTTGGCCACTCCTGCCTTCCACCCCACACAAGTCTGTCAGGCATTGACATTGCTCAACAACCTCTGACTGGTTCTAGTCTGTCCTCTTGCCTTTTCCACAGTAATTGTTTCAGACCTGCCTCTCCCACCAAACTTATGACCCCCACTCGGCCTAAGTTCTCCATTTTCACAGTGAAAATAATGCCATCAAATAGAAGTCCCCCAACATCCTTCCATACCCCTCCCTCTCTCCTGTTCCCAGCCACACGCCCTCAGTTCACCACCCTGCTCTGTGCCAAAGTGGAGAAGGTCCCATTATTTAATCAATCTGAGGCTGGTTCTCATCCCTGGTAGGGCATGATAGTACAGTTGTGTGGGTTGTGCACTGCACAAAAGCACCCTGCCAAGGTGCCAGTAGGAACTAAAATCCAATCCATCTTTCTTTTCCAAGGCCTACACCCTTGCATGAGATATCTGGATATGCATGGCTTTTCTGATTCATCCACCCAGAGTGGCCCGTTTATGAAATGTGAACCAAAATATCATAGACAAGTGGGAACCTTGGCTCCTGAGCTCAAAACTTCAGACACCTGCTCTTTCAGAGGCTTTTCTCACTCAATCACCTCTTTATTAGACTCTCCTCTACCAGGTTCTACTGTTGGTTCCAGAGCTGTCACGGGCAGAAGATAATGTTATAAAAAAATTGGCCAACAAGCTTGGAAATGAGGCAAGAAATTACTGTGTTCCTCCAGTGTGAAGTGTTGCCAGGCAGTTTCCCCCACCTCTCATCATCTGATTTTCTAGGAACCGTGCTGTCCAATACAATAGCCATTGGCTACATGTGAGCTACTGAGCACCTGAAATGTGGCCCGTCCAAATTGAGGCACTGCAAGTGTATACTGGACTCCGTGGACTTGGTACCAGAAGAAAATTTCCTTGGTCCATGTTCATCAGCAACACATAAAAATTACAATCACACCTAATAAAAGAGCTTCAAAATGCATGAAACAAATTAACAAAATCTAACCTAATACTCCTCTCTCAGTGACTGACAGAACAACTAAATTTTCAAAATAATTAAAAATGTAGATTTGAACAATCTATAGCATAAACCACCTTGATCTAATGTATATTAATAGAACACTGTAACCAACAATAACAGAATACACATTTTTTTCAAATGCTTGTGGTACATCTACCAAGATAGACTGTACCCTAGGCCATTAGCCAAGTCTTAATAAAATTAAATTGGGTGCGCCTGGGTGGCTCAGTCAGTTAAGCGTCCAACTTCGGCTCAGGTCATGATCTCATGGTTTGTGGGTTCGAGTCCCATGTCGGGCTCTGTGCTGACAGCTAGCTCAGAGCCTGGACCCTGTTTCAGATTCTGTGTCTCCCTCTCTCTCTGACTCTCCCCTGCTCATGCTATCTCTCTCTCAGAAATAAATAAAAAACATTAAAAATTTTTTTAAATAAAATTAAATTGAAGTAACACAGAGTACATTTTTCTGACAATGCCTGAAGTAAATTTAAACTCATTAGCAATTTTAATTAATTCAATCATTAGCAATTAGAAATCTAGAAAAAACAAATATTCGGATATTAAGCAATGGACTCATAATTATTGGGTCAATGAAGAAATCTTAAGAGAAACTTTAAAACATGTTTATATAAATAATAAAAATACAATATATCAGAATATATGGAATGTAGCTGAAGCAGTGCTTAAAGGGCTTTTTAAAATCTAAATATTTATGTTAGAAAATAACATAGATGTAAAATAAATGATCTAAGTTTCCACCTCAAGAAGCTAGAAAAAGAAAACAAAGCAAAACCAAAGTTAGTAGAAATAGAGATTTTTAAAAAGCAGAAATCATCAAAATAGAAAATGAACATAGAGGAAAATTAACAAAGCTAAGAGCTGTTTCTCTAAAAAGATTAAACAACCCTAGCGTGACTGAAGAAAAGAAGAAAAGAATGCAAATTGCCAATAACAGAAATGAAAGAGGAGACAGCCTTACAAATCCTATAGATGTGAAGAAAATAATAATGGAATATTATAAGTTTATGCTAAAAATTATTTACAGAATCTAGATAAAATAGACAAATTCCTTGAAAGAACAACTTCCCAAAGCTGATTTAAAAAGCAAAGAGAAAATCTAAATTGCCATATATCTAATAAGAACATTAATCCATAATTTAAAACCTTCCCATGAAGAAATCCGCAAGTGGTTTCACCAGTGAGTTTTATTAAGGTGGAATTAACTCTTCTCTTAAAAAATTTAGAAAATGGAAAAAAGAACACTTCCCAACTCACTTTATGAGACCGGCATAACCCTAGTGACAAATCTGACAAAGAAAGTACAAAAAAAAAAAAAAAGAAAAGAAAAAGAAAAAGAAGATGCCAGGGGCCCCTGGGTGGCTCAGTCCATAGAGTAGAGCATGCAATCCTTGCTCTCAGGGTTATGAGTTCAAGCTTAACGGTGGATATGGAACCTACATTAAAAAAAAATTATTATAAAAAAAAGTAAAGCAAATCCTTCAGAAAATATTAGCAAATAGAATTCAACAACACATATTAAAAATAAAATGTATCATGACCAAATTGGGTGTATTCTGGGAACCTAACTTGGTTTAGCTTATGTAGAACCAATTAATGTAATTAATCATATTAACAGACTAAAAAGAAAAATTAAATATTCAATTTAAGTAGATATAGGAAAACCATTTGAAAAAATAAATCAACAGCCATTCATAAAAAAAAAAAACCAACTTCTAGCAATTCAGAATTCAAAGGAAACTTCAATCTAATTAATGACATCTTCAAAAAACATACAGCTAACATTATACTTAGTAGTTAAATATCCATTTTCACTACTTCTATTCAACAGTGTATCAAAGGTCCTAGTCAGTGAAGTAAGGCAAGGTAAAGAAGTGAAAAACAAACACATTGGAAAGGAAGAAGTAAAACAGTCTTTTTTCACAGATAATGTGATGGTTTACACAGAAAATCTTAAGGACTCTATAAAACATCTACTGGAGCTAAGTAAATTAGCAAACTTGGAGCTACAAGGACAATACACAAAAATCAATTGTACTTTTATATTCTACTAGCCGAAAATTGTTAAGTGAAATTAGAAAAACAATTTCATTTACTGTATTGCCAAAAAACACAAAATACTTAGAAATAAATTTAACAAAAGATATTACCTCTATGTTAAAAACAACTACGATAAAAATGTCTACATCCAAAACTACAAAACACCACTGAGAGAAATTAAAGAAGACCTAAATAAGTGAAGCGGTATACCAAACTGATCGATCAGGATAGTCAACGTCTTTAAGCTGTCCATTATCTATATATGTAATGCAATCTCAACCAGAATCTGATCAGTCCATTTTGTAGTATCTGACAAGCTGATATTAAAATTTATATAGAAATGCAAAGGATCTAGAAATATCCAAAGCAACCTTGAAAAAAGACAAATTGGGGGCGCCTGGGTGGCTCAGTCAGTTAAACGTCCAACTTCAGCTCAGGTCATGATCTCATGGTTCGTGGGTTCGAGCCCCGCATCGGGCTCTGTGCTGACAGCTACCTCGGAGCCTGGAGCCTGTCTTCAGATTCTGTGTCTCCCTCTCTCTCTGACCCTCCCCTGCTCGCTCGCTCTCTCTCTCTCTCTCTCTCTCAAAAATAAATAAAACATTTAAAAAAAAATTTTAAAAGAAAAAGAAAAATTGGAAGGACTAAGTAGCCTGACTTAAATAGGTCATGTACAATAACACATTGCAGCACTGGTACAAGAACAGACAAATATCTCAGTGGAACAGACTAGAGAGCCCAGAAACATATTCTCATCCATGGGGGCATCTGGTTTTTGATGAATGTGGCAAAGTGATTCAAAACAAAAAGCAATGTTTTCAACAAATTTTTCTGGAACAACTGAATATCCAATGTTAAACACACACACACACACACACACACACACACACACACACACACCTCAATCCTCACCTCACCCCAGGTACAAAAGTTAAGTCAAGATGGATCTTGGGCCTAAACACAAAAGCTAAAAAGCACAAACCTTCTAGAAGAAAATATAGGAGACTTTCTGCTCAAATGAGGAAGTAGGCTTCTTACCCAGGGCTTACAAAGCAGTAACCACTAAAAAAAATTGTTTAAAAATATCATAAAAGTGACAATCATAAAAGAAAAAATTTGTAAATTAGACTTACACAATTTTAAAACTTCTACTCATCAAGACTTATTTAAGAAAACAAATATACAGGGCACCTGGGTGGCACAGTCGGTTTAAGCATCCGACTTTGACTCAGGTCATAATATCAACAGCTCTTGAATTTGAACCCCGCACTGGGCTCTGTGCTGACAGCTCAGAGCCTGGAGCCTGGTTTGGATTCTGTGTCTCCCTCTCTCTGCCCCTCCCCTGCTCTCACTCTGTCTCTCTCTCTCAAAAATAAATAAACGTTTAAAAAAAAAAAAACAGCAATGATAACTGGTTTGGATGATGGAGGAGTAGGGCGACTCTAAGCTTGCCTTCTCCTCTCAACAGCTAGATAATTATCAAATCATTAAGAACACTCAAGAAATTGACTGGAAGTTCAGAGAACAAAGCTGCACATCTACAAAGAGAAAAAAACCACTTGTGGAAGGCAGGAACTGCAGAGATTTGAGATGTGGGAGAAAAGAACCGCAGGCACTGCAGTGGGAAGGGGTCCCTGATCGCGGAGAGGTGAGCTAAGAGTGAAGGAAAAAAAATAATGAAAAGGCACACAGGCAACTGCACAAAAAAACTGTTCACTAAAACCACTGACAGGAGAAAAGGAGAGGATTTTAACACCGCCAGCTTTTTCTAAATCGTGGAGCACAGAATCTGAAGTTTTGGAGCCTAGTACCTGGCGGTGCTTGGGAGAGGATGCTGGGTGGAGGCCAAGGAACAGGTAGCTCAGTCTAAGGATCCTCACTGGTCTACCTCATGAGCTGAACAGCACCACCAGGTAGAGAACGGAGCCATTCCACCAAGCCCTGAGCCCGGAGCTTTACAGGTGCATCTCCACTAGGGCGGACCCACCTGAGAATCAGAACAGCAAGCCCGTCCCCTACAAGGCCAGCACAACCTCCTCCCAAGCACCAAGTGTACTGATCATAGAGTGCTGCAAAGCTTCAGATTTAGGTGAAACAGGATCTAGCTTCCCTTGGATTTTCTTTGTTTGGTTGTTTTCTTTCTCTTTTTGTTTTTGGTTTTCTTTTCTTCAGAAAGAGCCAATTTTTAATTTAATTTTTATTTTTTAGTTTTTTAAAAATTTATTTCTGAGAGAGAGAGAGAGAGAGCACGAGCAGGAGAGGGTCAGAGGGAGAGGGAGACACAGAATCAGAAGCAGGCTCCAGGCTCTGAGCTAGCTGTCAGCACAGAGCCTGACGCGGGGCTCAAACCCATGAACCGCGAGATCATGACCTGAGCCAAAGTTAGACGCTTAACCAACTGAGCCACCCAGGCTCCCCTAATTTAATTTTTAATTTTTTTCCCTTTTTTAAATTTTTATTTTGAGAGAGAGAGAGAGAGGGGGAGGGAGGGAGTGGGGAAGCAGAGGATGAGCAGAGAGAGAGGGGGACAGAGGATCCAAAGTGGGCTCTGTGCTGACTGCAGCGAACCTGGCGTGGTTATCGATCCCATGAACCATGAGATCATGACCTGAGCTGAAGTTAGACACTTAACTGACTGAGCCACTCAGGCACCAGCACCCCTACCTTTTTCTTTTTTCTACCCTGGGGCACCTAGGTGACTCAGCCGGTTGAGCATCCAACTTTGGCTCAGGTCACGATCTCACGGTTCATGAGTTCGAGCCCCACATCAGGCTTGCTGCAGTCAGCACAGAGCCTACTTCAGATCCTCTGTCCTCCCTCACTCACTCACTTTGTCCCTCCCCTGCTCATGTTTTCTCTCTCAAAAAAAATAAACAGTAAAAAAAAAAAATATGAAAATGAAAACACACTTAGGATCTAGCTTCCTATTATTTTTTTTTAATGGTTTATTTATTTCTAGGAGAGAGAGAGACAGCGTGAGCAGGGGAGGGACAGAGAGAGAGGGAGTCACAGACCGAAACAGGCTCCAGGCTCTGAGCTGGCAGTCAGCACAGAGNGAAACAGGCTCCAGGCTCTGAGCTGGCAGTCAGCACAGAGCCCGATGCGGGGCTCGAACCCACGAACCGCGAGATCATGACCTAAGCGAAAGTCGGGCACTTAACCGACTAAGCCACCCAGGCGCCCCTATTATTTTTTAAATTTAAAATTTTTCTTTTCTTTTATTACTATATTATTATTATGCCCCCTAAAATGATAAGATGGAGGATATCACCCCAAAAGAGAGAACAGGAAGAAATGATGGCATTCTTCAGTGATACAGAAGATAAAATTATGAAAAATAATAAAGGTGAAAAGATGAGGGGAAGAAAGGTAATGGACCACAAAGGTAGATTTAGAAAACTCAGCAACTTCTTAAAATGTACTAATATTCTTATCATAGGAGTCCCAGGAGATGAAGAGAGAGAGGAAAAGGGGCAGAAGATTTGAGCAAATTATAGCTGAAAAATTCCCTAATCTGGAGAAGGACACAGACATTGAAATCCAAGAAGCACAGAGAACTCCCATTAAATTCAACAAAAGCTGGCTATTGCCAAGGCATATCATAGTCAAAATCACAAAATATACAGACAAAGAATCTTGAAAGCGGCAAGGGAAAAATGTCTTTGACCTACAAGGGAAGACAGATCAGGTTCACAGCAGGTCTGTCCATAGAAATGTGGCAGGCCAAAAAAGAGTGTCAGGATATAGTCAACGTGCTAAATAGGAAAAATACACAGTGAAGAGTATTTATCCAGTAGACTGTCATTCAGAATAGAAAGAAAGATAAAGAGTTTCCCAGAAAAACAAAAAATAAAACTAAAGGAGTTTGTAACCACTACGCTGGCCCTGCAAGAAATATTAAGGGGGACTCTCTGAGTGAGGGAAAAAAAGACCAAAAGCAACAAAAACTAGAAAGGAACAGAGAACATCACCAGAAACGCCAACTTTAAAGGTAACATAATGGCACTAAACTCTTATCTTTCAATAATTACCCTGAATGTAAATGGACTTAATGCTCCAATCAAAAGATATAGGGTATCAGAATGGAAAGAAGAGAAAAGAGAAGAGAAGAGAAGAGAAGAGAAGAGAAGAGAAGAGAAGAGAAGAGAAAAGAGACATATAACCATCTATCATGTTAATGGACACCAAAAGGAAGCCAGAATAGCCATACTTATATCAAACAAACCAGATTTTAAACCAAAGACTATAAAAAGAGATGAAGGGCATTACATTATAATTAAGGGGTCTATCCATCAAGAAGACCTAACAAGTGAAAATATTTATGCCCCAAATTTGAAACATCCAAATATATAAGTCAATTAATAATAAATATGAAGAAACTCAGGAATAATACAATAATAGTCAAGGATTTTAACACCCCACTTACAGCAATAGATAGATCATCTAAGCAGAAAATCAACAAGGAAACAATGACTTTGAATAACACACTGGACCAGATGGACTTTAACAGATATATTCAGAACTTTCCATCCTAAAACACCAGAATACACATTCTTTTCAAGTGTATGTAGAACATTCTCCAGAATAGATAACATATTGGATCACAAATTAGCCCTCAACAAGTACAAAGAGACCGAGATCATACCATGCATGCTTTCAGATCACAATGCTATGAAACTTGCAGTCGACAACAGGAAAAATTTGGAAGGACCACAAATACATGGAGGTTAAAGAACATCCTACTAATGAATGTGTTAACCCGGGAATTAAATGAGAAATAAAAAAGTACATGGAATGAAAATGAAAACCCGACAGTCCAAAACCTGTGGGATGTAGCAAAGGCAGTTCTTCTTCTTCTGTTATTTTAATGTTTATTTATTTTTGAGAGAGAGAGACAGAGCATGAGCAAGGGAGGGGCAGAGAGAAAGGAAGACATAGAACCTGAAGCAGGCTCCAGGCTATGAGCTATCAGCACAGAGCCCGATGTGGGGATCGAACTCACGAACTACGAGATCATGACATGAGCTGAAGTCAGATTCGCAACCAACTGAGCTACCCAGGGGCTCCAACAAAGGCAGTTCTAAGAGGGAAATATATTGCAATACACACCTCAAGCAGCAAGAAAAGTCTCAAATAGACAACCTAACCTTTCATCTAAAGGAGATAGAAAAGGAACAGCAAATAAAGTCTAAAGCCATCAGAGAAAGGGAAATAACAAAAACTAGAGCAGGAATAAATGGATATAGAATAAAAAAAATAGTAGAACAGATCAACAAAGTTAAGAGTCAATTCTTTTTTTTTTTTTAATGTTTATTTTTGAGAGAGAGAAAGAGACAGAGACAGAGCACAAGCAGGGGAGGGGCAGAGAGAGAGGGAGACATAGAATCCAAAGTAGGCTCCAGGCTCTGAGCTGTCAGCACAAAGCCCAATGTAGGGCTTGAAATCATGAACTGTGAGACCACCACCTGACCTAAAATCAGACACTTGACCAACTGAGCCACCCAGATGCCCCAAGAGCTGATTCTCAAAAGAATTAATAAAATTGATAACCCCCTAGCCAGTCTTATCAAAAAGAAAAGGGAAAGGACCTAAATAAACAAAACAGTGAATGAAAGAGGAGAGATCACAACCAACACGTCAGAAATACAAACAATTATAAGAGAATATTATGAAAAATTATATGTTAACAAACTAGGCAATCTGGAAGAAATGGACAAATTCCTAGAAACATATAAACTACCAAAACCGAAACAGGAAGAAATAGAAAATTTGAATAGACCCATAACCAGCAAAGAAATTGAGTCAGTAATCAAAAATCTCCCAGCAAACCAAAGTTCAGGGCTGGATGGCTGCCCAGGGGAATTCTACCAGACATTTAAAGAAGAGTTAATACCATTCTTTTCAAACTGTTCCAAAAAATAGAAATGGAAGGAAAACTTCTAAACTCCTTCTACTAGGCCAGCATTACCTTGATTCCAAAATCAGACAAACACCCCACTCAAAAGAGAATTATAGGCCAATATCCCTGACAAACCTGGATGCAAAAATTCTCAACAAGATACTAGCAAATCGAATCCAACAGTACATTAAAGGAATTATTCACCACGATCAAGTGGGATGTATCCCTCAGCTGTAGGGCTGGTTCAATATTTGCAAATCAATGAACATGATACACCACATTAATAATAGAAAGGATAAGAACCATATGATCCCCTCACTAGATGCAGAGAAAGCATTTGACAAAATACAGCATTCATTCTTGATTTAAAAAAAAAAAAAAAACCCTCAACAAAATAAGGATAGATGGAATATACCTCAACATCAAAAAGGCCATGTATGAAAGATCCAGAGCTAATATCATCCTCAATGGGGAAAATCTGAGTGCCTTTCCCCTATGTCAGAAACAAAACAGGGATGTCCACTCTCACCATTACTATTTAACATAGTACTGGAAGTCTTAGCCTTGGCAATCAGAAAACAAACAGAAATAAAAGGCATCCAAATTGGCAAGGAAGAAGTCAAACTTTCATTATTTGCAGACAACATGATACTCCATGAGAAATCCCAAAAGACATCACCCCAAAATTGTTAGAACTAATACATGAAAGGAGCAGTCACAGGATATAAAACCAACATACAGAAATCTGTTGCATTTCTCTACACCAATAATGAAGCAGCAGAAAAAGAAATCAACAAATCAATCTCATTTGCAATTGCACCAAAAACAATTAGATATCTAAGAATAAACCTAACCAAAGAGGTTAGGTTTGTAAATGATCTGTGCTCTGAAAACTATAGAACACTTAAGAAGGAAATTGAAGAGGATACAAAAACACAAAGAAATGGAAAAACATTCAATGCTGATGGATTGGAAGAACAAACATTGTGAAAATGTCTATACTACCCAAAGCAGTCTACACATTTAATACAATCTCTGTCCGAATACCACCAGCATTTTTCACAGAGCTAGAACAAACAATCTATGTATGGAACCACAAAAGACCCTGAATAGCCAAAGCAATCTTGAAAAAGAAAAAGAAAACTGGAGATATCATGATTCCAGCTTTCAAGGCTATATTACAAAGCTGTAATCATGAAGACAGTATGGTACTGACACAGAAACAGATACATATCAATGGAACAGAATAGAAAGCCCACAACTATATGGTTAACTGATCTTCAGCAAAGCAGGAAAGAATATCCAATGGAAAGAAAGTCTTTTCAACAAATGGTTTTGGGAAAACTGGACAGCAGCACGCAGAAGAATGAAATTAGACCACTTTCCTACACTATACACAAAAATAAATTCAAAATGGATGAAAGACCTAAATGTGAGATAGGAAAGGATCAAAATCCTAGAGGAGAACACAGGCAGCAACCTCTTTGACCTCAGCCAGTGCAACTTCACTAGACATGTCACCAAATACAAGGTAAACAAAAGCAAGCATAAACTATTGGGACTTCATCAAGATAAAGCTTCTGCACAGTCAAGGAAACAATCACAAACTAAAAGGCAGCCTACAGAATGGGAGAAGATATTGCAAATGACCTATCTGATAAAACGTTAGTATCCGAAATCTATAAAGAACTTCTTAAACTCAATACCCAAAAAACAAATCAGCCAGTTAAGAAATGGGCAGAAGGGGCACCTGGGTGGCTCAGTTGGCTATGTGTCAGACTCTTGATTTTGAGTCAGGTCATGATCCAAGGGTTGTGGGATCAAGCTCCCAGTTGGGCTGAGCATGAAGCCTGCTTAAGATTCTCTCTCTCTCCCTCTGCCCCTTTCCTCTGCTCCCCATGTGCTCTCTCTCTTGCTCTGAAAGAAAGAAAGAAAGAAAGAAAGAAAGAAAGAAAGAAAGAAAGAAAGAAAGAAAGAGGCAGAAGACATGAACAGATACTTTTCCAAAGACAACATGCAGATGGCTAACAGACGCATAAAAAGATGCTCAAAATCACACATCATCAAGAAAATACAAATCATAACCACAATGAGATACCACCTCACACCTGTCAGAATGGCTAAAAGTAATGACACAAGAAATAACAAGTGTTGGCAAGGATGTGGAGAAAGAAGAACCTTCCTGCAGTGTTGGTGGGAATGCAAAGTGGTGCAGCCACTCTGGAGAACAGTATGGAGGTTCCTCAAAAAGTTAAAAACAGAACAGTATGGAGGTTCCTCAAAAAGTTAAAAATAAAACCCGGCACTAATTGCACTACTAGGTATTTACTGAAAGGATAAAAAAGTACAAATTCAAAGGGTTATATGCACCCTTATGTTTATAGCAGCATTATCAACAATAGCCAAACTATGGAGAGAGCCCAACTAATGAATGGATAAAGAAGACGTTCTGTGTGTATTTCTAATGGAATATTACTCAGCCAATAAAAAGAATGAAATCTTGCCATTTGCAACATTGTGGATGGAGCTAGAGTGTATTATACTAAGTGAAATAAGTCAGTCAGAGAAAGAGAAATATCATATGATCTTATTCATATGTGGAATTTAACAAACAAAATAGATGAATACATGGGGGCAGGGAGGAAGGAGAGGGAAACAACACAAGACTCTTAAAGATATGAAGCAAACCAAGGGTTGATGGAGGAAGGTAGGTGGAGGATGGGCTAGATGAGTGATGGGTGTTGAGGAAGCCACTTGTGATGAGCACTGGGTGTTACAGTTAAGTGGTACTCACTAAAGCTACTCCTGAAACCAATATTGCACTGCCTGGTAACTAACTAGAATTAGAATAAAATTTTGAAAAGAAAAAGAAGCATTGATAACTATGATTTTACCTACATGAAATTCTAGAACAGACAAAATGAATACAGCATGAAAAACTCAAATCAGTGCTTTTATAAGGGGAGGGGAATGGGGGTTGATTGAGAAGGGACACCAGGGGAATCTCTGGGATTAATAACTTAATTGGGACTTGGGATATGTAGGTGCATGCATTTGTCAGAACTTCTTGGAAGGTATCCTCAAGAATTGTGCCTGGGTGGCTCAGTGGGTTGAGCATCTGACTCTTGACTTTGGCTCAGGTCATGATCCTAGGGTTGTGGGATCAAGCCCTGCATTGAGCTCCCACTGAGGGTAGAGCCTGAATGAGATTTTCTCTCTCTCTCCCTCTGCCCCTCTCCCCTGCTTGCACACACTCTCTCTAAAAATAATAATAATAATAATAATAAAAGTTTTTAATTTTTTAATGTTTTTTAAAATTTATTTCTGAGAGAGAGAGGCAGCATGAGCAGGGGAGGGTCAGAGAGAGGAGACACAGAATCTGAAACAGGCTCCAGGCTCTGAGCTAGCTGTCAGCACAGAGCCTGACGCAGGGCTTGAACCCACAAACCATGAGATCATGACCTGAGCCAAAGTCAGACGCTTAACCAACTGAGCCACCCAGGGGCCCGTTTTAAAATTAAATAAATAAATTAAGTTTAAAAAAGAATTATAGGGTGCGTGGGTGGCTCAGTCAGTTAGCATCCATCTCTTGATTTCAGCTCAGGCCATTCTCCTAGTTCATGTGATCGAGCCAGAGTTGGACTCTATGCTGACAGCATGGCAGCTGCTTGGGATTCTCTCTCTGCCCCTCCCTGCTCATGCATGTACTCTCTCTTTCTCTCTCTCAAAATAAATAAATAAACATTTAAAAAATTGTACAATCCACTTTATATAAATTATATCTGTAAAGAATTTTATAAACAAATACTAAAGTTGTAATATGAATGCCAAAGTGTTCAGAGGTAAAGTGTACTGATAACCCATAACTTCCTTTGAAATGCACCAAAAATAAGATGGGTTGATAAATTGAAAGATGAATTAGTAAATGATAGGCAAATACAGAAAAAGGTTCATTGTAAATACAGATGGTGGGTATACCAGTGTTAAATATAGAATTATTTCAACTTTTCCATACATTTGAAATCTTCTATGCTAAAATTCTAGGGAAAAAATACATACACTCTGCAACTGCAACTCAGCAATTTCATTCCTGAGACTCTATCCTGTAGAAATAGAAGTACTAGTCTATAAGATCATAAGTATAAGAATGTCGATTGAAGTGTTGTTCCTGGTGAACAGGAACTAGAAGCAAAATGTCTATCAGGAGTCCACCTAAATAAAGTGTGGCACATCCATACCCCGGACTGTTATGTGGCCATTAAAAGGAATGAATCAGAGCTCCTCCTGATACTGTAAAGGAATTTCGCTGAGATATGGTTGAGGGAGAAAAGAAAGTGTAAGTATGATCTTTTTAAATCCAATTGTGGGACACCTGGGTGGCCCAGTCAGTTAAGCCTCTGACTTTAGCTCAGGTCATGATCCCGTGGCCTGTGAGTTTGAGCCCTGCATCGGGCTCTGTGCTGACAGCCAGGAACCTGGAGTCTGCTTTGGATTCTGTGTCTTCCTCTCTCTCTGCCCCTCCCCAGCTCGCACTCTGTCTCTGTCCTTCAAAAATAAACATTTAGGAAAAAAAAAATTGCATGCGTGTGCGTACACACACACACACACCCTGCATGATTATAAATGTAAAGAGGAAAATATGGAAGAACATATATTAAATTGTTAACACAATTTATAGGGAGAAGCTAACATAAGTGGTTCGGTGCTGATGTAGGGTTAAAGGGGGGAAACCTATGGTAAAACCAGCACATGTGTGATCTCATTTAAGTTAAAGTTTCTATATGCATGCAGTGTGTGGTACATAAAAGATGCATACAAGGCTGAGCACCATGATGTTAACAGTGGTCATGTCATGGTGGTAGGATTCCAGATGGCTCTTCTTTCCTTCTTTTTGTTGGAAAGAGGCAAGGCAGGAAGGGAGGGAAGGAGAAAGTAGTTGTCCATGCTGTTTCTACATCCTTACCTCCTATTCCCTCCTCAACGCACTCCAACCCCTACTCTTTCCAGGTCCCTGTCTTAGGTAACTTCTCTCCACCCTCTTACATCATTGACCCTGTTTCCTTGCCCACTCCCTCCCATCAACTTCCATGACACCCTCCTCCCCACTCCTGCCTCTGCGGCCATGACTCCTCAGTAAACTTTGTAAAATCTTCTTCCTTTTCCTATGGGTATTGTCCTTAGACTTTTCCTTTCCTCAATTTATTTGCCATCTATGTGACAGTATCTCCCAAGCGTCCTTCTTCTGCTCCATCCAGATATCTCTATTTGGATATCCCATCAGACTCAGCATGGCCAAAACTAACCTTATCGTCTTTCTCCCAAAACCTACTGCTCTTTGTCCTGTAGGCAGATGTCAGGGAATGGCAGACACAGCTGCCCCCACAGTTGCTCAAGCCATAAGCTTGGGTATTACTCACTCTCTCTCAGCCCCACAGCAGATCAATTACCAAGTTCTATCAAGTCTATCTCTTGGGTCTCTATCCACCCTCTTGTCTGCCCCTCCACTTGGTCCAGGTGCCATTTATCTCTCTTCTAAATGGCCGAGGCAGCTGTTAACTCATCTTTCTGTCCACTGCCTCCCATTCGTCTGCCAGAGAAGCCGAAGAGATCTTTCTAAACCACAAATCTGATCGTATCACTTCTCTACCACTCTCCACTTAAGAATCTTTGAGGGCTTCCCATTGCTTTCAAGACCAAGTTCAAACTCTGAGTCATGACATCCTGGCTTAAGGATATGTTCAGCCTCCAACACACATCACCTCTAGCCCCTTGTTTCTGTCTTCACCCCTTACCTAAGGAGGGAGAGTATTGCTGTGGGTCAAGCTCGAGGTGTAGGGCACTAAGCTAGTACATGGTATAGGTTGAAGACCTGGAACACTTCACAGAGGTGAGAATGTCTTTCTCAAAACTATTTGCAAAGCGACTAAGGAAGTCAGAGAGCAGAGGCTGCCTCTCCTAGGGTGACAGGCTGCCCTCTCTCACACATCCCTCTGATTCTGTCACTCCCAAGAGATCAGGAATTGGGCAGGGATTGGGCTTCTGATCATAGAGAAGAAAAGCCTGGAGTGGGGGGAAAGCCAGCTTTTCTTTAGTTTTCAGGAGCAGTTTTGTCCCTGGCCTTATTAGCATCCTCCATTTTAATTGCTGACACCTTGACATCAGAGCCTGGGACCAAGCACAAAGGGTTCCTTTGTTAAGGACTGTCCTCTGCACATACACAGCACAGTGCTGGGCACAATAACTGTCTAATTAAATCTTACTAATGGAGAGTACAATACACATTTCCCCTTAGATCCGAGCTCACAAGCCAGTAGATGAGCCTGAATAGGCTACAAAAAACGAAATAAAGAAAAGGAAGAGTGTGGGACTGGGCAGAGTAGCCTCATCCCTTTAGAAGTACCCCACAAAGTGACCACACACTACCTTTGGGGTCCACCTGTGGCTTTCGGAACTGGCTCTGCACGTCACTCACTGTGTGACCTTGGCCTCAGTCTCCTCCTGGGTGAAGACCAGGAGACATCCCTGTCCCGCTCCCCTACCCCCAGGCCTGGCACAGGGGCAGTGGGCCTCACAGGGCTCACAAGTGATGCTAACTTTCCAGATGGTTCCCAACTTCAATGTTTCCTAAAGAACACTAGGCCATTCTCTTTCTTTGGTAACTTCCACATTTACATATAAATTGCTACCTAATGGCTCTGCCCTCCTTTATCTTAGCTCCAGGTTCTAATGAGCTGGAAAAATGGTCCTGTGTGAGGAATAAGGAAGGAAAACAGTGGTTCCTCACTTAGGAAGGCAAGGACAGAAGTTCCTCCCTTGGAAATGGGAAGGCAAGGAGAGAAGGAAGGGGGAATACGATGTCCCTTCCCCACTGGGACACACGTCCCAATGTCCCAGAAAAGGGGAAAAAGCATTTTTGTATCAGTTTGAAACATGGTGGAAAATCAAGCGTGAAAATATGTGAAATCCACAACACAGTTTGTGAAAACTGAGTCATAATTCTATTTGTTCTGCCTGGTCTGCACATCGCACGTTTTTCATCCAGACAGAAACTAAAAATAAAGATGGACCAGGAGCGCCACCTGGGGTGAGGTCTGTCACTACCTCTGCTGCTCAAAGTCAGAGATCCCTGCAGACCCGTGGGGTTGTGGAAGAGATGTTAAAAAGTCCCTCCCTCCCAACACATGCGTGCGCGCGCGCACACACACACACACACACACACACACACACTACCAGGTGCCCAGCATTTCTTAAAGCCATTTCTATTGAATTTCCACAATCCATGAAGTTCAGATTCCCATTTAGAGATTGAGGAAATTAAGACTAAGCAACTGGCAGTCCTGGAATTCAAACCCAGGCCTCTCTGATTCTAAGTCCCAAGTTCATTTACATTTCACCACTGAATGTGTCCCCTGGAACAAAGGTTCTTTTTTTTTTTTTTTTAATGTTTTATTTATTTCTAGGAGAGAGAGAGAGACAGCGTGAGCAGGGGAGGGTCAGAGAGAGAGGGAGTCACAGACTGAAACAGGCTCCAGGCTCTGAGCTGGCAGTCAGCACAGAGCCCGATGCGGGGCTCAAACCCACGAACCACAAGATCATGACCCAAGCGAAAGTTGGACGCTTAACTGACTAAGCCATCCAGGCGCCCCACAAAGGTTCTTAACTGAGGTCTGTGGATAGAATGCAGGGGCTCCATGGATGAAAAAAAAAATCTTACATCTTTATTTCCTCCAATTTCTAAGTGAAACTTAACATTTTCAAGGGGGTGCCTAGGTGGCTCAGTCGGTTAAGTGCCGACTTCGGCTCAGGTCTGATCTCATAGTTCATGAGTTCAAGCCCTGTGTTGGGCTCTGTGCTGACAGCTCAGAGCCTAGAGCCTGCTTTGAATTCTGTGTCTCCTCTCTGTGCCCCTCCCCCACTCATGCTCTCTCCCACGCTCTTTCTCACTTCTCTCTCAAAACTACATAAACAATGAAACTTAGCATTTCCTCTAAATCTGAATGTGGGCAACAAATCAGTACCTGTGACTTTGTCACCAATAGTGAGGCACAGATATTTGCATACATTTCATATGTTGCTGATATCTCAAAATGTCATTTATGTTTATCACTCTTTGAAAACGTCAGTAGTTATTAGACCCACTGCAAGATCTTGTCATTTAAAGTATTAACAAAGAAGCGCTGTGGTTGACAGGTAGTTCCCAGAAAATAAAGCTCTGTTGGGCAGCATTTATTAATTCCTATGGTGTAAATATTCCTACTATAGCCAGTTTCAAGGATGACTGTGTTTAACAATCGGTTTGCAAATTTCCTGAAGATTTAATGATCAATGCTTAGAAGCAGGGACAAGATGGTTTCAGCACACCATTGGCAATAGGATGGATTAACCTGGGTTTTCCTATCAGCACCTGTCTTTCCTGAAACTCCTTGTGGCCTTCAGTATAATGATGTTAATAATAAAAATAATAGATTTGAAACATATATATTAAATCCTTACTCTAGGCACTTAACATGACCAATATCATTTAGTCTGCCGATGATCCTTTAAGGCAGATATTATTGAAATGATTCTCAGTGGAGACAGAGACATGTGATTTTACCCCTTAAGGACATTTGGCAATATTTGGAGACACTCTTGACTGTCATAACTGGGTTCGCTGCTGGCATCTAGTGGGTAGATGCTGCTAAACACTCTCTAATGTATAGAACACACACGCCACTCGAGAAAGAATTATCTAGCTCAAAATGTCAATAGTGCCAGAGTTAAGAAATCCTGCATCACTGTTCGTCACATTTTAGAGGTGGGGAAACTGCAGCCCATAGAGATTAATGTACCCAGTTCACAGAGCTCTCATATAATGAGTTCTGTGGGAAAACTAGTTCCTACTCCCTGACTCCCTCACTAGATGTAGAGAGAGGAGTTTCCTAGAAAGAAAGCAGCCTGCTGGGGTTAGTCTTGGCAATGGGTGTCTCATGGAGGCTCAGGCATTATGTATTAGAAGATCTAAGCCCAGCTGCTTCTAAAAAGTTTGAAGGAAACTTGACCCTAGAAATTATTCCCAAGGTGAGTCAACCAGATGGCCCATTGGACTGTCATTTGAGACAACAAAATGGAAAGGGAAGGTGAGGATCACTCTCCCACAAATATTTATTAAAGACCTACTATATGCCAGCACTATTCTAGGTGCTGAGAACAGCATAGGGAACAAGGCAAAAGTGGCTCTTGCTCTCATGGAGTGTACAATCTTGTGGAGGGAACAGAAAAGCAAATTTTAAAATGGGTTAAAATAATTATGTTCATGATAGATGCTATGAAAGTAGCAAGTATGGTACTATGATAAACAATTTTAGTGGGGCTTTCTTTAGATAAGGTGGTCAAGGAAGACTTCTCTGAAGAGGTGACATGTGAGCTAAGACCTGAAGAATGAGAAGCCAGCCACAGGAAGAGGGGGGAGAAGAAGCAACACCCAGAGGGATTAGCAGGTGACGGGACTGAGGAGGGAAACAGGTTAATTAATGTGCACTAGTCATCAAAAGGAGGTCACTTTGACTGGAGCACAGAGGACCAAGGGCAGAGAAAATTCAGGACCTAAGAGTAAGAGGTCAGCAGGGTCCACCTACCCTGTGTTCAGCGGACTCCAAACAGGAGTGACAAAGTAAGGCCCAGGCTCTGAGAGCTAGGCAAGTATGGGGGGCGGGGGGGGGGGGGGGGGG